>NC_086449.1:6704369-7004369 GCF_028390025.1 Pseudophryne corroboree
TCACCTCCCTCTCTCTCTCTCTCTCTCTCTCTCTGTTCTCACCTCTCTCTCTCTCTCTCTCTCTCTCTCTCTGTTCTCACCTCCCCCCCTCTCTCTCTCTCTCTCTCTCTCTCTCTCTGTTCTCACATCTCTCTCTCTCTCTCTCTCTCTCTCTCTGTTCTCACATCTCTCTCTCTCTCTGTGTTCTCACCTCTCCCTTGTCTTCATCTCTCTTTCTCTCTCTTCTCACCTTTCTCTTTTGTCCTCTCCCTTTTTCTCTCTGTTCTCACCTCTCTCTCTCTCTCTCTCTCTCTCTCTCTCTCTCTCTCTTGTCCTCGTCTTTCTCTCTTTGTTCTCACATCGCTCTCTCTTTTGTCCTCACCTCTCTCTCTGTTCTCACCGCTCTCTTTCTCTCTTCTCCCACCTCTCTCTCATCCCCACCTCTCTCTCACATCCCCACCTCTCTCTCTCATCCCCACTTCTCTCTCTCTCTATCTTGTCCTCACCTCTCTCTCTCTCTTGTTCTCATCTCTCTCTCTTGTCCTCACCTCTCCCTTTCTGACGTTACCTTTCGCTCTCTCTGTACTTACCTTTCTCTCTCTCTCTCTCTCTTTCTCTCTCTCTCTGCCCTAACCTCTGTCTGTCTCTCTCATCCTCACCTCTCTCTGTCTCTCTCTTGTCCTCACCTCTCTCTCTCTCTCTCTCTCTCTCTCTCTTGTCCTCACCTCTCTCATCCTCATCTCTCTCTCATCCTCCCCACTCTCTCTCTTGTATTCACCTCTCTCTCATCCTCACCTCTCTCTCTTGTCCTCACCTCACAGCTACTTTCATAGCGGCTCTACTGTGGTGTACTGTGTAAAAGGGGCTCTACCATGGTGTAATGTGTGTAAGCAGCTGTACTTTGGTGTAACTTGTATAAGAAGCTCTACTGTGTTGTAACATGTACAGTATAAGTGGCACTATTGTGTAAGGATAGTGTAATAATAGTGTAAGGATAGCATAGTAATAGTGCAAGCATAGTGTAATAATAGTTTAAGGATAGCATAGTAATAGTGCAGGGATAGAGTAATAATAGTGTAAAGATAGCATAGTAATAGTGCAGGGATAGAGTAATAATAGTGGAAAGATAGCATAGTAATAGTGCAGGTATAGTGTAGTAATAGTGTAAGGATAGCAAAGTAATAGTGTAAGGATAGAATAGTAATAGTGCAGGGATAGTGTAGTAATAGTGTAAAGATAGCATAGTAATAGTGCAGGGATAGAGTAATAATATTGTAAATATAGCATAGTAATAGTGCAGGTATAGTGTAGTAATAGTGTAAGGATAGCATAGTAATAGTGTAAGGATAGCATAGTAATAGTGCAGGGAAAATGTTATGATAGTGCAGGGATAGTGTGGTAATAGTGTAAGGATAGCATAGTAATAGTGCTGGGAAAATGTATCAATAGTGCAGGGATAGTGTGGTAATAGTGTAAGGATAGCATAGTAATAGTGCAGGGATAGTGTGGTAATAGTGTAAGGATAGCATAGTAATAGTGCAGGGAATAGTGTAGTAATAGCGTAAGGATATCATAGTAATAGTGCAGGGATAGTGTAGTAATAGTATAAGTATAGCATAGTAATAGTGCAGGGATAGTATGGTAATAGTGTAAGGATAGCATAGTAATAGTGCCGGGAAAATGTATCAATAGTGCAGGGATAGTGTGGTAATAGTGTAAGGATAGCATAGTAATAGTGCAGGGATAGTATGGTAATAGTGTAAGGACAGCATTGTAATAGTGCATGATAGCATAGTAATAGTGCAGGGATAGTGTAGTAATAGTGTAAGGATAGCATAGTACTAGTGTAAGGATAGCATAGTAATAGTGCAGGGACAGTGTAGTAATAGTGTAAGGATAGCATAGTAAGTGCAGGTATAGTGTAGTAATAGTATAAGTAAAGCATAGTAATAGTATAGTGTAGTAATAGTGTAAGGATGGCATAGTAATAGTGCAGGGATAGTGTAGTAATAGTGTAAGGATAGTATAGTGATAGTGCAGGGACAGTGTAGTAATAGTGTAAGGATAGCATAGTAATAGTGCAGGGATAGTGTAGTAATAGTGTAAGGATAGCATAGTGATAGTGTGGTAATAGTGTAAGGATAGCATAGTAATAGTGCAGGGATAGCATAGTAATAGTGCAGGGATAGTGTAGTAATAGTGCAGGGATAAAATAGTAATAATATAAGGATTGTGATAAAGCTAAATATTTATCGTATATAATACCCTTTATGAGGTCTAAGAACACTGTACGCTATCTACGTATGAAGTACCGTAAGGGTACGCTAGTTGCGTAACAATCGCCTTGCCGTGATCGAGACGCTCAAGCGTCAAGTTCACTCACGGCCAAGAGATCACAGGCAGGCACGTTATTGGCTGTTGACTAACGTAATGATTCGCTATAGCGTAGCGGACGCTCGGGACCACGAGGAGATCACCAGCGGCGCTGACGCTCACTATATTAAACCTTTGTATCTAAACCATAAACAGTGTATTGTACAGTAAAACCTTAGTGTAATGTTAGAGTGTAAATGCAACACAGTATAACCTTATTACCTTGAAAGCTGTTTGAGCGTCACCGACGCTCTGAGAATACTTAATACTATAAGAAACACACAGATACCGTGCTCAGGGTCCAACGCCTAAAATATATATTATGAATGCTATACTTGCAAAAGAGTTAAACACAATACAAGTCATACACTACAATATAACATAGACTACCTAACCAGATAACTACACAGGAAATACAATATAATACAATTTAAGGGAAAATGAGAGAGAAAGAGAAGGAGAGAGAGAGAGAGAGAGAGAGAGAGAGAGAGAGAGAGAGAGAGAGATTTAGAGAGATTGGCTCGGAATAACAAGAAGATCAATATGATTGCGGAGAAACACTTACGCACAAGGGGAAACGATCGCATGCGCCTCGATATCCAGCTCCCGATTATCAGCAATGAGAACCGTTGAAGAGAGTGAACTGGATATGGTCGGCCTGCCTATTTATGCCCCACACACAATACAATTCAATGGTCCCTACAATCTCATTGTTCATTGGACACAGGAATTCGGCTTCGCATTATAACAAAAGGTCATAGGTTGATTCATACAGGTGGGCTGTGACTGCTTCCAACTGTTCAGGTGGGTGGGATACTGAGTTTCCCGCCGCATGACTAAATAAGAACAAATAATAGTAAATGGACATAAACTTCTTATGTCCATAACTATTCGCATGAGCGATTAATCTGCTCCAAACCAACACCGGAATATTGCTATTTAAATACTCTTCCGATGGGTACCAAACACCACTGTATGACCCCTGTTAGACCCTTCGTACAATACAAAGAGGGATCTCTCTGTTCAGGAACATGCTATATTAACTAAACTTTCAGAATCTATCAAAGGGACCATGATCTACAAAATACATTATTACTGAAAATATGTAACGATTGAGTCGCACGCTACGATCACATAAACTCTACCGTAAATACGCATACCGTACGCCTGCGGGTGCCCGCGACTGTGAGTATGCGCACGCACGGGAGAGCGCACGCATGCGCAGCGCGGACCAGAATGAGGTGCAAATATGGCAGTGTGTATAGAGATATTTTTCTGACTTTGACAGTCCACCCTTTGGCAGTCAACAATAACTGCCACCTTCTAAAACATTTCAAAAGAGAAAAATATATGTCAGGGGTTAATACATTTACATGGTTGGGTAGGGGAGGAGAGGAGAAGGTAGGAAAAGGGTATGACCTAGTGAGATAGCAGAAGCATGTGTGTATGAATCCGTGCTTGGGGGTCATGTATCATCGTGCCGTACGTGTTTTAAATCAAGCTTCGAGGTATTGCGAAGTATACATTTGAATTCCTTCTTATCCCGTGGTACGGGTCTGTGGATGGGCTGTCAAACTTTACCGAGCTCTTTTCGGCTTTGGTTGTAGCAAAATGGGGGAGCACATTTTAGTTGATGATACATGAATGGGGGAGATATGTGATAGCTGATATCTGTGCCTGTATTCCCTATCGACTATGTGTGTCATTACCTGAGGGTTGTAGAAATGAAGAAAAGACATAATCACGGTAAATGCGGTGGTATTCTATGTCAGGTAAATGTACATTCGTCGATTGAGGTCTTGTTTGGTGTCTGTTGAATGCAGTCTTCTTTGTGCTTTTGCCCATAAGGTGCGAGCAAAAGCTGTCAATGTCCATAGATTTACAAAAGTGTTGGGCTAGCGTAATTTTAAAATTTCTAGGGAAACTGGGGATCCATGGCATAGTTCATCAAGAATCTGTGTATCAGGTTGTCAAAACTTCTTCTTTAATCCCTCTGTTGTCTGTATATCGGCTCATCAAATTCCTCGTCCAAGTGGGTCTTTTTACCTTGGAGGAAACGGAAAAACAGGTGAAAGAAACGGACCGTAGAAATCGCATTTTCATTACATCATTGTTTCTACATTTGGGTCGTAAATCAAGTCCATTGGAATTACAGTTTCCTCACTCCTCAAACTCATTACCCTTGTACGATGTTTGCACTTCATTAAAGCCTGACCGCATCTAAATATCAATCCAATTGATATGACAACACCTAAGATACATAGGAGAAACTTCCCAACATCCATTATGACTCCTTGAGCCCATTCTCCTAAACCAGAAAACCAATTTCGCGGGTTCAACCATGACACCCAACCAGTCAGCTCATTACCTACAGCAGCAAGAGTGAGATTGTGTCTCCTGCGAAATTCCCACTTCAGTTGGAGAATATCGTCCATCTTTTGGTCTATGACCTCGACCGGATCCTCGGTGCTATTCGTAATATATGTGCAACATTTCACGCCGTATTGTGTTGCCAGTGTGACACAATATCCGCCTGTCACTGCTGTGAGGTAATTGAGAACCATTCTATGCTGTACCAGTTCTGTTTTGTAAGCTTGAAGTTCCCTTCCAGTATACCTAAATGTGTCATCATACATTTCAGTGATATTGTCTAACAAATTTGCGAGCGCCGATATGTATTTATAATTCAGCACTCCTCTAGCGGTGCGGGTGAAATCTAACGCGATTAAGAATTGAATCCCGGTGGATTCACTTATCAGATCAGAGGCCGGATGCTCTGTCTTCTCTATCAGGTGCCTCTTAACAACGTGCTCGTAATGGGTGTGAGTATAAGGAGCTTGGGCACCACGGTGTATGTCTTTCATTTTGTCATGTGATACAGTCATTACTTCAGGCAGTACTTTTCCAATATAACACAATCCTTCAGAGTTTGGGGCAAGCCACTTGTACGCCTTTCTCCCGCATATGAAATATGCATCATCGGGGAGAACATATGGGACGGAGTAGGACATAACCATATTACACACCTTCCATGTGAAATCTCCTAACCCTAATTCTTCCATCTGCTTAGTACACGTATCAGGTTGTACGATATGTGCACAGTATCCTGGTGATACCTCTCCAACTTTAGTAATCCTATTTCTTAAGGTATACCTATACCGGAAAGATTTTCCTCTACTGGCTATGTGGCGTACAAGCTCTGTATCTGTAGGCATTCTATCTGCTCTATGCGAAAAGGTCATGGTGTGGTTACTCCATGACACTTCCCAATTTCCCGGTTTTCGGGGATTGGAGATGTTGAAACATAATAGGGACCTATCCACATGGTATTGGTGGAGCTTCAAACTAGGAGGGCTGGAGATATTAAATCTCCGGTCCACCGGTCTCCCACCATTTAACTCAAGTACCTCCTCTATCGTTAAAGGAAATGGTACTAGCCCTGATTTGCTATGACCCTGAGGTACTTGAGAGCATACCCAACAATCTGTTTTGTTTAACACATTACCCACTAAGGAGTGATAGTCACTCAATGGATGCCGGTCCATATGGATGTTAAAACTGGATTGGCATTTCTTAATGCACCCATCCTCAATGACATTGTTACAGAGCCTACAGATACAGTTTTCTTCAGCTAACAATCCTTCACAATTCCTTCTATGGTCAATGCTATCGGATCGTTTTCTGATACTCGCCTTTGCTTGTTGATTATGTTGTTCTCGGAAAACTATGCCTCCATCTTTATCATCAGAACCCATTCCAGAACCTCTCTCGACCTCCATGGTACTCTCGCCGGAACAGACTGCTCTGGTCAACATCATGGTCAACAGGAAAATCCGGATCACAGTCTCTTGGGGCAAGTCCATCTTAGGAGGAGACGGAGAAGAATGAAAAGGGGGGAAAAATAAATATAATTTGAGGGAGAGGGGATGGGTAGTTGGAGAAAAACAATAAAAGGGAACAGGGGATCGACAACTGCTTTTGGTCTTGTGATTTTCAATGCTCAGGTGCCGCCTCAATCTTCCTGGAACAGACACTCCAGTGATACAACCTCTACCGTCTGTTCCTTATCACGGGACCTCTCTGGATCAGCAACCTTCTTACAGTGGGACGAATGAACCCAAGTCTCTCTCTCAGCAACCTTCAATGCTGTAGTGCTAGTCAATAAGACCTGGTATGGTCCTTCCCATCTGTCAATAAGGCAACCTGAGCGTAGAAAATTCCGTATCATTACATAATCCCCAGGTTCAATGTCATGACAATTACTATCTGGTAAATCAGGAATCACTAACTTCAGATTATCATTTTGATTCCTTAACTGTTTACTCATGTTAATCAAGTATTTTACAGTCACTTCATTGTTACACTTCAAATCATCCTGAGGGTTAATCATGACATGCGGTTGTCGACCAAACAAGATTTCAAAGGGAGACAGATTAAGAGGGGACCTGGGAGTGGTTCTGATGCTGTACAGTACAATGGGTAAAGCTTCTGGCCATGTCAATCCTGTCTCTGCCATCACTTTACTCAGTTTATTTTTAATAGTGCTGTTCACTCTTTCCACTTTCGCACTCGCCTGTGGACGGTATGGAGTGTGCAGCTTGCTATCAATTCCCATCAATTTACACATTCCTTGAAAGACATCACCTGTAAAATGGGTACCCCTATCACTTTCGATAATTCTAGGGATACCATATCTACATACAAATTCCTGCACAATTTTCTTAGCAGTAAACATAGCGGTATTTGTGGCCGCCGGAAATGCTTCGACCCAATTTGAAAAAACATCTATACAAACAAGTACATATTTCAAATTTCGACAAGGGGGTAATTGAATGAAGTCAATCTGTATTACCTGGAAAGGGCCGCCGGCAGGTGGGATATGAGATGGTTCTGTAGGTATTGCCTTTCCAATATTCTTTCTCAGACAGGTAAGGCATGACATTGCCCTTTTACTCGCATGAGATGAGAATCCTGGGGCACACCAATATGCTCTTACCAACTTGCACATCCCTTCCCTGCCCAGATGAGTCAGCCCGTGAGCTGCCTCAGCTAAACATGGAAGGTATGTTCTGGGGGCCACCGGTTTACCTTGTCCATCCGTCCAGAGTCCTGAGGACTCCTGGCCATATCCCTTTGCCTTCCAGACTGCCTTTTCCTGTGTGGAACACAAATTTTGCATTTCACACAACTTCTGTGTGTTGATGGTATTAAATACCATCAATTGTGTGGTGTCTGTCTGTCTGGGGGTAGCAGCTGCTAATTTAGCAGCTTCGTCTGCTCGGCTGTTACCAAGTGATATTGGGTCTTGGCTATATGTATGTGCTTTACATTTGATAACAGCCACTCTGTTGGGTTCCTGTATCGCTGTTAGAAGCCTTTTTATGTGAGCTGCATGCGCTACCGGTGTACCAGCTGCCGTCATGAAATTTCGGAGGCGCCATAGGGCTCTGAAATCATGGACTACCCCGAATGCGTATCTAGAGTCGGTGTAGATATTGGCTGATTTGCCCTTAGCCAATTCACATGCTCTGGTTAGGGCGACCAGTTCAGCAACCTGGGCTGAGTGAGGTGGGCCTAGCGGTTCCGCTTCTATGGTGCCTTGGTCATCTACGACTGCGTATCCAGTACACAAGTCTCCCGAGTCTGACTGTCTATGACAACTACCGTCCGTGTAGAACGTAAGTTCTACATCTTCCAGTGGGTTGTCACTGATGTCAGGCCTTGCGGTAAAATTTTGGGTCAAATATTCCATACAATCATGAGTGTCTTCCTTTGTATTAAATCTCCCTTCCACAGTACTCTCATCCTCCACCCTTTGGGTCTGTCCAGACACACCAGGGAGATATGTTGCAGGATTTAATGCACTGCATCTCCTTATGGTGATGTTTACGGGGGCCATTAGTGCCAATTCCCATCTTGTAAACCGCGCTGATGAGACGTGCCTGGTTTGGGCAGAATTGAACAAGGCTGACACTGCATGTGGTGTATGAATTGTGAGGTTGTGACCTAGCACGACGTCTTCGCTTTTCGTTACTAGCAATGCTATCGCAGCAACGCTTCGCAAGCATGTGGGGAGGGATCGCGCTACCGTGTCTAGCTGAGCGCTGTAGTATGCTACTGGCCTGCTGGCATCACCGTGCTTTTGGGTTAGTACGCCTGCCGCGCAATCAGCACTTTCTGTTCCGTATAGTTCAAAGGGTTTCCCATAGTCCGGCATACCTAATGCTGGTGCCTGCGTTAGGCACTGTTTAAGTCTCTCAAATGCTGCCTCAGACTCGTCTGTATGCGAAATCCGATCAGGTTTGTTTGAGGAGACCATCTCCTGCAAAGGTAACGCTAGAATGGAAAACCCTGGGATCCAGTTACGGCAATACCCACACATTCCTAAAAATGTTCTGATCTGTTGCTGGGTTTGTGGCAGAGTCATGTCTCTAATTGCTTGAATTCTATCAGCGGTCAGGTGTCTCAGTCCTTGTGCTAAACAGTGTCCCAAATATTTTACCTTAGTTTGGCATAATTGCAACTTGTCTTTGGAAACCTTGTGTCCTGTGTCTGAAAGATGAAACAGGAGCTGTTTCGTATCCTTCAGGGATGCTTCCAATGAATCAGAACACAGTAGTAGATCATCCACGTACTGTATTAATACTGATCCACTCACTGGTTGGAAAGACTGTAAACAATCATGCAAAGCCTGAGAAAATATACTTGGGCTATCTATGAATCCTTGTGGTAATCGAGTCCATGTGTATTGGACTCCTCTGTATGTAAATGCAAACAAATATTGACTGTCAGGGTGCAGAGGTACCGAAAAGAAAGCGGAGCAGAGGTCAATAACAGTGAAAAATTTCGCAGTGGGAGGGATTTGCATTAGGATGACAGCTGGATTTGGCACTACGGGGAACTGACTCTCAACTATTTTGTTAATCCCCCTTAGATCCTGCACTAGCCTGTAACCCCTCCCCCCACTCTTTTTCACAGGGAAGATGGGACTATTAGCAGTGCTGGACGTTCTTACCAGAATGCCCTGTTGTAGCAAGCGCTCTATTACGGGATACACTCCTAACTCCACCTCTGGCTTCAGAGGGTACTGTGGGATTTTTGGAGCTATCCTACCATCTTTTACTTGTACAACTACCGGAGCTACGTTTGCCATTAATCCAGTGTCCTGTCCATCTTTAGTCCAAAGTGACTCTGGTATCTGAGATGTCATTTCTTCTACTTGGGAGGGAGTCCTATTTGTCATAATGGTATGTGACATTAATTTTGACGGGGAGTCTAACATGTCTCGCACTTCCTGAGCGTGATTCTCAGGTATGTCCAAGAATACACCTTCAGGAGTACAATAAATGACGCACCCCATTTTACACAGTAAGTCTCTACCCAGGAGATTGGTCGGTGCCGATGCAGCCAGCAAAAAGGAATGCTTGGTATGTAAAGGCCCTACTGTAATCTCGGCTGGTTTGCTAACAGGGTAGTGCTGGACTACTCCTGTTACCCCTATGGCTGGAATTGTCTTAAGATAGCATAGTAATAGCACAGGAATAGTGTAGTTTTAGTGTAAGGATAGCATAGTAACAGATCAGGGATAGTGTAGTAATAGATAGTGTAGTAATAGTGTAAGGGTAGCATTTTAATAGTGCAAGGATAGTGTAGTTATAGTGTAAGAATAGCATAGTAATAGTGCAGGGATAATGTATTTATAGTCAGGGATAGCATAGTTATATTGTAAGGATAGCATAGTAATAGTAATAGTGCAGGGATAGTGTAGTAATAGTGTAAGGATAGCATAGTAATAGTATAGGGTGAGTGTAGTAATAGTGTAACTAAATATAGCATAGTAATAGTGCAGGGATAGTGTGGTTATAGTGTAAGGATAGCATAGTACTAGTGCAGGGATAGTGTAGCAATAGTGTAAATATAGCATAGTAATAGTGCAGGGATAGTGTAGCAATAGTGTAACTATAGCATAGTAATAGTGCAGAGATAGTGTAGTAATAGTGTAAGGATAGCTTAGAAATAGTGCAGGGATAGTGTAGTTATAGTGTAAGGATAGCATAGTAATAGTGCAGGGATAGTGTAGCAATTTTGTAAATATAGCATAGTAATAGTGCAGGGATAGTATAGCAATAGTGTAACTATAGCATAGTAATAGTGCAGAGATAGTGTAGTAATAGTGTAAGGATAGCTTAGAAATAGTGCAGGGATAGTGTAGCAATAGTGTAAGGATAGCATAGTAATAGTGCAGAGATAGTGTAGTAGTGTAAGGATAGCTTAGAAATAGTGCAGGGATAGTGTAGTTATAGTATAAGGATAGCATAGTAATAGTGCAGGGATAGTGGGGGTAATTCCAAGTTGATCGCAGCAGGAATTTTGTTAGCAGTTGGGCAAAACCATGTGCACTGCAGGGGGGGCAGATGTAACATGTGCAGAGAGAGTTAGATTTGGGTGAGTTACTTTGTTTCTGTGCAGGGTAAATACCGGCTGCTTTATTTTTACACTGCAATTTAGATTTCAGTTTGAACACATCCCACCCAAATCTAATTCTCTCTGCATATGTTACATCTGCCCCTCCTGCAGTGCACATAGTTTTGCCCAATTGCTAACAAACTTGCTGCTGCGATCAACTCAGAATTACCCCCCATGGGGGTAATTCCAAGTTGATCGCAGCAGGAAATTTTTTAGCAGTTGGGCAAAACCATGTGCACTGCAGGGGAGGCAGATATAACATGTGCAGAGAGAGTTAGATTTGGGTGGGTTATTTTGTTTCTGTGCAGGGTAAATACTGGCTGCTTTATTTTTACACTGCAATTTAGATTGCAGATTGAACTCACCACACCCAAATCTAACTCTCTCTGCACATGTTATATCTGCCTCCCCTGCAGTGCACATGGTTTTGCCCAACTGCTAAAAAAAATTCCTGCTGCGATCAACTTGGAATTACCCCCCATGTGCACTGCAGGGGAGGCAGATGTAACATGTGCAGAGAGAGTTAGATTTGGGTGTGGTGTGTTCAATCTGCAATCTAAATTGCAGTGTAAAAATAAAGCAGCCAGTATTTACCCTGCACAGAAACAAAATAACCCACCCAAATCTAACTCTCTCTGCACATGTTATATCTGCCTCCGCTGCAGTGCACATGGTTTTGCCCAATTGCTAACAAAATTCCTGCTGCGATCAACTTGGAATTACCCCCTGTGTGTTTATAGTGTAAGGATAGGATAGTAATAGTGTAAGGATAGTGTAGTAATAGTGTAAGGATAGTAATAGTGTAAGGATAGGATAGTAATAGTGTAAGGATAGTGTAGTAATAGTGCAGGGATAGTGTAGTAACAGTGTAAGGATAGCATAGTAATAGTGTAAGGATAGTGTAGTAATAGTGTAAGGATAGTAATAGTGTAAGGATAGGATAGTAATAGTGTAAGGATAGTGTAGTAATAGTGTAAGGATAGTAATAGTGTAAGGATAGTGTAGTAATAGTGCAGGGATAGTGTAGTAACAGTGTAAGGATAGCATAGTAATAGTGTAAGGATAGTGTAGTAATAGTGTAAGGATAGCATAGTAATAATGTGGGGATAGTGTAGTTATAGTGTAAGGATAGCATAGTAATAGTGTAAGGATAGTGTAGTAATAGTGTAAGGATAGTAATAGTGTAAGGATAGTGTAGTAATAGTGTAAGGATAGTGTAGTAATAGTGCAGGGATAGTGTAGTAACAGTGTAAGGATAGCATAGTAATAGTGTAAGGATAGTGTAGTAATAGTGTAAGGATAGTAATAGTGTAAGGATAGGATAGTAATAGTGTAAGGATAGTGTAGTAATAGTGTAAGGATAGTAATAGTGTAAGGATAGTGTAGTAATAGTGCAGGGATAGTGTAGTAACAGTGTAAGGATAGCATAGTAATAGTGTAAGGATAGTGTAGTAATAGTGTAAGGATAGCATAGTAATAATGTGGGGATAGTGTAGTTATAGTGTAAGTATGGCATAGTAATAGTGTAAGGATAGTGTAGTAAAAGTGCAGGGATAGTGTAGTAACAGTGTAATAGCATAGTAATAGTGTAAGGGAGTGTAGTATTGTATGCCGGCGGTCGGGCTCCCGGCGACCAGCATACCAGCGCCGGGAGCCCGACCGCCGGCATACCGACAGTGTGGCGAGTGCAAATGAGCCCCTTGCGGGCTCACTGCGCTCGCCACGCTGCGGGCACGGTGCACGCTATTTTATTTTCCCTCCAGTGGGGTCGTGGACCCCCACGAGGGAGAATAAGTGTCGGTATGCCGGCTGTCGGGATCCCTGCGCTGGTATACTGTGCGCCGGAATCCCGACAGCCGGCATACTGAAGACCACCCGTGTAAGGATAGTGTAGTAATAGTAGTAGTGCAGGGATAGTGTAGCAATAGTGTAAATATATCATAGTAATAGTGCAGGGATAGTGTAGTAATAGTGTAAATATATCATAGTAATAGTACAGGGATAATGTAGTTATAGTATAAGGATAGCATAGTAATAATGTGGGGATAGTGTAGTAATAGTGTAAGGATAGCATAGTAATAGTATAGGGAGAGTGTAGTAATAGTGTAAATATATCATAGTAATATTGCAGGGATAGTGTAGTGATAGTGTAAGGATAGCATAGTAATAGTATATGGAGAGTGTAGTAATAGTGTAAATATATCATAGTAATAGTGCAGGGATAGTGTAGTAATAGTGTAAGGATAGCATAGTAATAGTATAGGGAGAGTGTAGTAATAGTGTAAATATATCATAGTAATAGTGCAGGGATAGTGTAGCAATAGTGTAAATATATCATAGTAATAGTGCAGGGATAGTGTAGTTATAGTATAAGGATAGCATAGTAATAATGTGGGGATAGTGTAGTAATAGTGTAAGGATAGCATAGTAATAGTATAGGGAGAGTGTAGTAATAGTGTAAATATATCATAGTAATAGTGCAGGGATAGTGTAGTAATAGTGTAAGGATAGCATAGTAATAGTATAGGGAGAGTGTAGTAATAGTGTAAATATATCATAGTAATAGTGCAGGGATAGTGTAGTAATAATGTAAGGATAGCATAGTAATAGTATAGGGAGAGTGTAGTAATAGTGTAAATATATCATAGTAATAGTACAGGGATAGTGTAGCAATAGTGTAAATATAGCATAGTAATAGTGCAGGGATAGTGTAGTAATAGTGTAAGGATAGGATAGTAATAGTGTAAATATATCATAGTAATAGCACAGGGATAGTGTAGCAATAGTGTAAATATAGCATAGTAATAGTGCAGGGATAGTGTGTTTATAGTGTAAGGATAGGATAGTAATAGTGCAGGGATAGAGTAATAAAAGTGTAAGGATAGCATAGTAATATGTGGGGATAGTGTAGTTATAGTATAAGGATAGCATAGTAATAGTGTAAGGATAGTGTAGTAATAGTGCAGGGATAGTGTAGTTATAGTGTAAGGATAGCATAGTAATAGTATAGGGAGAGTGTAGTAATAGTGTAAATATATCATAGTAATAGTACAGGGATAGTGTAGCAATAGTGTAAATATATCATAGTAATAGTGCAGGGATAGTATAGTAATAGTGTAAGGATAGCTTAGAAATAGTGCAGGGATAGTGTAGTTATAGTGTAAGGATAGCTTAGAAATAGTGCAGGGATAGTGTGTTTATAGTGTAAGGATAGGATAGTAATAGTGCAGGGATAGAGTAATAAAAGTGTAAGGATAGCTAAGTAATAATGTGGGGATAGTGTAGTTATAGTGTAAGTATAGCATAGTAATAGTGCAGGGATAGTGTAGTAATAGTGTAAGGATAGCATAGTAATAGTATAGGGAGAGTGTAGTAATAGTGTAAATATATCATAGTAATAGTGCAGGGATAGTGTAGTAATAACGTAAGGATAGCATAGTAATAGTATAGGGAGAGTGTAGTAATAGTGTAAATATATCATAGTAATAGTACAGGGATAGTGTAGCAATAGTGTAAATATAGCATAGTAATAGTGCAGGGATAGTGTAGTAATAGTGTAAGGATAGGATAGTAATAGTGTAAATATATCATAGTAATAGCACAGGGATAGTGTAGCAATAGTGTAAATATAGCATAGTAATAGTGCAGGGATAGTGTGTTTATAGTGTAAGGATAGGATAGTAATAGTGCAGGGATAGAGTAATAAAAGTGTAAGGATAGCATAGTAATATGTGGGGATAGTGTAGTTATAGTATAAGGATAGCATAGTAATAGTGTAAGGATAGTGTAGTAATAGTGCAGGGATAGTGTAGTTATAGTGTAAGGATAGCATAGTAATAGTATAGGGAGAGTGTAGTAATAGTGTAAATATATCATAGTAATAGTACAGGGATAGTGTAGCAATAGTGTAAATATATCATAGTAATAGTGCAGGGATAGTATAGTAATAGTGTAAGGATAGCTTAGAAATAGTGCAGGGATAGTGTAGTTATAGTGTAAGGATAGCTTAGAAATAGTGCAGGGATAGTGTGTTTATAGTGTAAGGATAGGATAGTAATAGTGCAGGGATAGAGTAATAAAAGTGTAAGGATAGCTAAGTAATAATGTGGGGATAGTGTAGTTATAGTGTAAGTATAGCATAGTAATAGTGCAGGGATAGTGTAGTTATAGTATAAGGATAGCATAGTAATAGTGTAAGGATAGTGTAGTAATAGTGCAGGGATAGTGTAGTTATAGTGTAAGGATAGCATAGTAATAGGGTAAGGATAGTCTAGTAATAGTGCAGGGATAGTGTAGTAACAGTGTAAGGATAGCATAGTAATAGTGTAAGGATAGTGTAGTAATAGTGCAGGGATAGTGTAGTAACATTGAAGGACAGCATAGTAATAGTGTAAGGATAGTGTGGCAATAGTGCAGGGATAGTGTAGTTATAGTGTAAGGGTAGCATAGTAATAGTGTAAGGATAGTGTAGTAATAGTGCAGGGATAGTGTAGTAATAGTGCAGGGATAGTGTATTAATAGTGCAGGGATAGTGTATTAATAGTGCAGGGATAGTCTAGTAACAGTGCATGGATAGCATAGTAATAGTGTAAGGATAGTGTAGTAATAGTGCAGGGATAGTGTAGTAATAGTGTAAGGATAGTGTAGTAATAGTGCAGGGATAGTGTAGTTATAGTGTAAGGATAGCATAGTAATAGTGTAAGGATAGTGTAGTAATAGTGCAGGGATAGTTTAGTTATAGTGTAAGGATAGCATAGTAATAGTGTATGGATAGTGTAGTAATAGTGTAAGGATAGTGTAGTAATAGTGCAGGGATAGTGTAGTAATAATGCAGGGATAGTGTACTTATAGTGTAAGGATAGCATACTCATAGTGCAGGGATAGTGTAGTAATAGTGTAAGGATAGCATAGTAATAGTGCAGGGATAGTGTAGTAATAGTGTAAGGATAGTGTAGTAATAGTGCAGGGATAGTCTAGTAACAGTGCATGGATAGCATAGTAATAGTGTAAGGATAGTGTAGTAATAGTGTAAGGATAGTGTAGTAATAGTGCAGGGATAGTCTAGTAACAGTGCATGGATAGCATAGTAATAGTGCAGGGATAGTGTAGTAATAGTGTAAGGATAGTGTAGTAATAGTGTAAGGACAGCATAGTAATAGTGCAGGGATAGTGTAGTAATAGTGTAAGGATAGTTTAGTAATAGTGCAGGGATAGTGTAGTAATAGTGCAGGGATAGTGTAGTAATAGGGCAGGGATAGTCTAGTAACAGTGCATGGATAGCAAAGTAATAGTGTAAGGATAGTGTAGTAATAGTGCAGGGATAGTGTAGTAATAGTGTAAGGATAGCATAGTAATAGTGTAAGGATAGTGTAGTAATAGTGCATGGATAGTGTAGTTATAGTGTAAGGATAGCATAGTAATAGTGTAAGGATAGTGTAGTAATAGTGTAAGGATAGTGTAGAAATAGTGCAGGGATAGTGTCGTAATAATGCAGGGATAGTGTACTTATAGTGTAAGGATAGCATAGTCATAGTGCAGGGATAGTGTAGTAATAGTGTAAGGATAGCATAGTAATAGTGCAGGGATAGTGTAGTAATAGTGCAGGGATAGTGTAGTAATAGTGCAGGGATAGTCTAGTAACAGTGCATGGATAGCATACTAATAGTGTAAGGATAGTGTAGTAATAGTGTAAGGATAGTGTAGTAATAGTGCAGGGATAGTCTAGTAACAGTGCATGGATAGCATAGTAATAGTGCAGGGATAGTGTAGTAATAGTGTAAGGCTAGTGTAGTAATAGTGGAAGGACAGCATAGTAATAGTGCAGGGATAGTGTAGTAATAGTGTAAGGATAGTGTAGTAATAGTGCAGGGATAGTCTAGTAACAGTGCATGGATAGCATAGTAATAGTGTAAGGATAGTGTAGTAATAGTGTAAGGATAGTGTAGTATTAGTGCAGGGATAGTCTAGTAACAGTGCATGGATAGCATAGTAATAGTGCTGGGATAGTGTAGTAATAGTGTAAGGACAGCATAGTAATAGTGCAGGGATAGTGTAGTAATAGTGTAAGCATAGTGTAGTAATAGTGCAGGGATAGTCTAGTAACAGTGCATGGATAGCATACTAATAGTGTAAGGATAGTGTAGTAATAGTGTAAGGATAGTGTAGTAATAGTGCAGGGATAGTCTAGTAACAGTGCATGGATAGCATAGTGATAGTGCAGGGATAGTGTAGTAATAGTGTAAGGATAGTGTAGTAATAGTGTAAGGTCAGCATAGTAATAGTGCAGGGATAGTGTAGTAATAGTGTAAGGATAGTGTAGTAATAGTGCAGGGATAGTCTAGTAACAGTGCATGGATAGCATAGTAATAGTGCAGGGATAGTGTAGTAATAGCGTAAGGATAGTGTAGTAATAGTGTAAGGTCAGCATAGTAATAGTGCAGGGAGAGTGTTTAATAGTGTAATGATAGTGTAGTAATAGTGCAGGGATAGTGTATTAATAGTGTAAGGATAGTGTAGTAATAGTGTAAGGACAGCATAGTAATAGTGCAGGGATAGTCTAGTAACAGTGCATTGATAGCATAGTAATAGTGCAGGGATAGTGTAGTAATAGTGTAAGGATAGTGTAGTAATAGTGTAAAGATAGTGTAGTAATAGTGCAGGGATAGTCTAGTAACAGTGCATGGATAGCATAGTAATAGTGCAGGGATAGTGTAGTAATAGTGTAAGGACAGTGTAGTAATAGTGTAAGGTCAGCATAGTAATAGTGCAGGGATAGTGTAGTAATAGTGCAGGGATAGTCTAGTAACAGTGCATGGATAGCATAGTAATAGTGCAGGGATAGTGTAGTAATAGTGTAAGGCTAGTGTAGTAATAGTGGAAGGACAGCATAGTAATAGTGCAGGGATAGTGTAGTAATAGTGTAAGGATAGTGTAGTAATAGTGCAGGGATAGTCTAGTAACAGTGCATGGATAGCATAGTAATAGTGTAAGGATAGTGTAGTAATAGTGTAAGGATAGTGTAGTAATAGTGCAGGGATAGTCTAGTAACAGTGCATGGATAGCATAGTGATAGTGCAGGGATAGTGTAGTAATAGTGTAAGGATAGTGTAGTAATAGTGTAAGGTCAGCATAGTAATAGTGCAGGGATAGTGTAGTAATAGTGTAAGGATAGTGTAGTAATAGTGCAGGGATAGTCTAGTAACAGTGCATGGATAGCATAGTAATAGTGCAGGGATAGTGTAGTAATAGCGTAAGGATAGTGTAGTAATAGTGTAAGGTCAGCATAGTAATAGTGCAGGGAGAGTGTTTAATAGTGTAATGATAGTGTAGTAATAGTGCAGGGATAGTGTATTAATAGTGTAAGGATAGTGTAGTAATAGTGTAAGGACAGCATAGTAATAGTGCAGGGATAGTCTAGTAACAGTGCATTGATAGCATAGTAATAGTGCAGGGATAGTGTAGTAATAGTGTAAGGATAGTGTAGTAATAGTGTAAAGATAGTGTAGTAATAGTGCAGGGATAGTCTAGTAACAGTGCATGGATAGCATAGTAATAGTGCAGGGATAGTGTAGTAATAGTGTAAGGACAGTGTAGTAATAGTGTAAGGTCAGCATAGTAATAGTGCAGGGATAGTGTAGTAATAGTGTAAGGATAGTGTAGTAATAGTGCAGGGATAGTGTAGTAATAGTGCAAGGACAGCATAGTAATAGTGCAGGGATAGTGTAGTAACAGTGTAAGGATAGCATAGTAATAGTGTAAGGATAGTGTAGTAATAGTGTGAGGATAGTGTAGTAATTGTGCAGGGATAGTGTAGTAATAGTGTAAGGATAGCATAGTAATAGTGCAGGGATAGTGTAGTAATAGTGTAAGGATAGTGTAGTAATAGTGCAGGGATAGTCTAGTAACAGTGCATGGATAGCATAGTAATAGTGCAGGGATAGTGTAGTAATAGCGTAAGGATAGTGTAGTAATAGTGTAAGGTCAGCGTAGTAATAGTGCAGGGATAGTGTAGTAATAGTGTAATGATAGTGTAGTAATAGTGCAGGGATAGTGTTTTAATAGTGTAAGGATAGTGTAGTAATAGTGTAAGGACAGCATAGTAATAGTGCAGGGATAGTCTAGTAACAGTGCATTGATAGCATAGTAATAGTGCAGGGATAGTGTAGTAATAGTGTAAGGATAGTGTAGTAATAGTGTAAAGATAGTGTAGTAATAGTGCAGGGATAGTCTAGTAACAGTGCATGGATAGCATAGTAATAGTGCAGGGATAGTGTAGTAATAGTGTAAGGACAGTGTAGTAATAGTGTAAGGTCAGCATAGTAATAGTGCAGGGATAGTGTAGTAATAGTGTAAGGATAGTGTAGTAATAGTGCAGGGATAGTGTAGTAATAGTGCAAGGACAGCATAGTAATAGTGCAGGGATAGTGTAGTAACAGTGTAAGGATAGCATAGTAATAGTGTAAGGATAGTGTAGTAATAGTGTGAGGATAGTGTAGTAATTGTGCAGGGATAGTGTAGTAATAGTGTAAGGATAGCATAGTAATAGTGCAGGGATAGTGTAGTAATAGTGTAAGGATAGTGTAGTAATAGTGCAGGGATAGTCTGGTAACAGTGCATGGATAGCATAGTAATAGTGCAGGGATAGTGTAGTAATAGCGTAAGAATAGTGTAGTAATAGTGTAAGGTCAGCGTAGTAATAGTGCAGGGATAGTGTAGTAATAGTGTAATGATAGTGTAGTAATAGTGCAGGGATAGTGTATTAATAGTGTAAGGATAGTGTAGTAATAGTGTAAGGACAGCATAGTAATAGTGCAGGGATAGTCTAGTAACAGTGCATTGATAGCATAGTAATAGTGCAGGGATAGTGTAGTAATAGTGTAAGGATAGTGTAGTAATAGTGTAAAGATAGTGTAGTAATTGTGCAGGGATAGCATAGTA
Organism: Pseudophryne corroboree; assembly: GCF_028390025.1. Classification (NCBI taxonomy): domain Eukaryota; kingdom Metazoa; phylum Chordata; class Amphibia; order Anura; family Myobatrachidae; genus Pseudophryne; species Pseudophryne corroboree. The sequence continues at coordinate 6,724,125 of NC_086449.1, forward strand.
ATAGTGCAGGGATAGCATAGTCATAGTGCAGGGATAGTGTAGTAATTGTGCAGGGATAGTGTAGTAATAGTGTAAGGACAGCATAGTAATAGTGCAGGGATAGTGTAGTAATAGTGTAAGGATAGTGTAGTAATAGTGCAGGGATAGTGTGGTAATAGTGTAAGGACAGCATAGTAATACATTTGTATTGCAGGTGGGGAGTGTGACCAGGGCAATACACCTGTCAAACAGTAACGCAGGTGTCCTAAGGCGAGCTGAGGGAGGACAGAAAGCTCTCCTGGAGCAGAAGGGCAGAGACCCACAAAGAGTAATGTAGTGAAAAGGACTCGTTGTGCGAGCACACTGTCAGGGAGACATTTATTCTCCATACTTAGATTCTGAGATACAGTAATAAAATATTGCTTTTATTAGCTATGTCTATAAAGGTCTATCCCCATCATTGGACAGATATTACATGTCATTCATACGTTACACATGCCCTGACACCCAGCAAGACGTAATAGACTATAGAACTTTTACAGAAAATGGCTTCTAACAGCTCCCAAGTAATCCAGTTACACAGAAATGTCTGAGAACAGAACAGTCGTGATTGTTACAACATCAAATTATATATCATCATAGAAACATAGTAACTAAAAGTTGTACTGAAGCTCAGATTTAATGTATCCAAACAGCAAAAATCTCACGTGTTATATTTACATCTGTAGCAATTTGCCATCAAAAACTTGACTTTTGTTAATACATTTGTATACAAAACTGCTATAAAGTCCCTTTAACCAACTGAAGTAACCTGCAATATGCCTGAGGCTGTTGTCCGCTTGCTGGAGCGCCTGCAGCCGGGAGACCTGTTTGAGATGTGCGGGGATTGTGTGGACGGGAAGACGGCTGGAGCTAGTCAAGTATTTAACAAACCCAGTGCCGTCCATTAAATAGCCGTGTTGGCGGGCCCCCTGGAACACGCCGGTCCCTAGGCGGCCGCTTGTGTTGCTAAGCAACCCTGCACTATTACTAAGCATTCGTTTCACCAATCGGATTCCTGTCCCTCTGCTGTCTCCAGTCTCTCGCTGGATTTCTCCCATTTCTTGACTCCCCCTGATATCTTTATACAACCTTCTCCTACATATAACGCAGCATGGAGGGGCTCAGTGAGGGTGGCGGTGTAGGTGTGTAAGTGTCTGATGGGGTCACACAGAGAATAAAAGGACAGCTGTCCTGCCTCATAGTCCAGGCATACCCTCACTCTGTCACAGGGGATATTGTCATCTAACCAGATCTGTTCCTCGTCATGTCTCACTGAGAATTTATCTTTAGTCTTATCCAACACCCAGGACTTGTTATTATTACCCAATGACTGACTGACGTCCTCTCCTGTCTATACTGGGATAACACATCCCTACACTCCAGCTCTCTGATTCCGTGACATCAACTTCCCAGGAATGTCGCCCTAAGAAAAAACTCCCAGTGCTTATTGCCTGAGGGCAATCCTGAAATCTTTCCGGTATTACTTTACGTTTTTTGTTTATATGTGACCAGGATGCCATTCTCATATCACTTGTCAAATGTAAATTATTATTAGCTGTATTTACATCCATTATTATGTCTGTAGGTTGCTGTACATAGATACCCATCTTTATACCTCTTATTAGATCAGACAATGTGTGTAATGTCCCTGAGATGAGACCCACATCCAGATCTCCTGCGCCATGGGACTGGTTACCATGTATCATTCTATTCTCAGTATCACCTGTGTCTGGTTCCTGTAAGACAGTCACTGGATCAGACATGTTACACAGCAGCTTAGTATCACAGAAGGCTTTTAAGTCTGCACTCTGTAAGAAAGCTAGTGGATCAGACATGTTACACAGCTCCTCCATGTGACGCATCTTCCCGGACAGCTCATCCTTTTTTATTTCCAGCTGCTGGATCAGATCAGAGACAGAGAATGAAATGAACTGTTCTTGCCTGGAGATCTCACTGAGGACTCTCTTCTTCAGGTCCTCCAGCTGGTTTCCAATGTCTCTAAACAGGGCAGTGACTCTCTCTGTTACATAAGCTGCTTTTCCCTCATATTCGCTCTTCTGGTCCTGCAGACTCCTGAATCTATTCACAGTCTCATCTCTCTTTGTGCTCAGTTTGTGCATAACATCTCTTAGTGTTTTCTTCTTCTTCTCAAACTCTACATTAATAACCTCCACCTGATGTCCCTGGTGTTCTCCCTCATGTTTGCATGACACACAAATATACGTAGAGTCCTCAGTGCAGTAATATTTGAAGAGTTCCTTATGGACGGAGCATTTCCTGTTCCCCAGGGCAGTGGTGGGAGCAGATAAGACGTGATCTGTTGACTTGCTGTGTACTCTCAGGTGTTTATCACACAGATGAGCCTCACAATGCAGACAGGATTTAGCAGCAGGCACGGGAGAGTCCACACAGTAAGTGCAGAAGATCCCAGTGTCCTCCTGATCTGGTTGAGTAGATGGAACTTTACCCACTATGTTACACAGCGTTATGTTTCTCTGCAGTGCAGGACGATTCCTGAACTCTTTTCTGCATTCAGGACACGTATATGCTTCTGACCATTCCTTCTGTGTATCCAACGTACGATCAATACAGCCCCGGCAATAGGTGTGGCCACAGCTCAGGGTTACAGGGTCTGTATACATGCTCCGGCAGATGGAACAGTCCAGGTCCTGTCTCAGATCAGCAGACGCCATCGCTGCAGCAGGAGAGGGAAATGAAAGTGACAGTCTCTGACACTCAGATATCAGCAGGGTCACATTCTGCACACAGGGCGAGGCTGAGCTTGTCTTTCAGGTTATACAGTATCTACAGTATCTTAAGGTTCAGTTATGTACTAAGGGAAACACCCAACACATAAAGTACCATCAGGAACTGTAACGGTCATTTCATATTTTTAGAATTTTATAGATATTTGTACAGTTTATGGGTATTTCAGGACATAGGGGGTAATTCAGAGTTGATCGCAGCAGCAAATTTGTTAGCAGTTGGGCAAAACCATGTGCACTGCGGGGTTGGGGGGGGGGGGGGGGGGGGCAGATGTAACATGTGCAGAGAGAGTTAGATTTGGGTGGGTTATTTTGTTTATTTGCAGGGTAAATACTGGCAGCTTTATTTTTACATTGCAATTTAGATTTCAGTTTGAACGCACCCCACCCAAATCTAACTCTCTCTGCACATGTTACATCTGCCCTCCTGCAGAGCACATGGGTGGTCATTCCGAGTTGATCGCAGCCAGCAACTTTTTGCTGCTGCTGCTGCGATTAACTAATCTCCGCCTATGGAGGAGTGTATTTTAGCTTAGCAGGGCTGCGATCACTTGTGCAGACCTGCTAAGCTAAAAAAATTTCAAGTAAAACAAGACTAGCCCTGGACATACTTACCCTGTGCGACGATCTCTGCAATGCTGGGGCTGGCTTTGATGTCAGACATCCGCCCTCCGTTCTGCTGGACACGCCTGCGTTTCCTTCTCCACTCCCCGAAAACGGTCTCCAACAGTCTTGTGACACCCAGGTACGCCTTCTTTCTGTCAATCTTCTTGCGGTCGGCTGTGCGACCGCTTTCTTCGTACTTCTGGACATAACCCGGCGACCCCTGTTGCCAGGCAATGTCGCGCACGCGCAATGCGGCCGCCGCGCATGCGCATTCTGGACCCGTTCGCACCTCAGCGACAAACCGCTGCATGCGAACGTGTGGGAATGACCCCAATGGTTTTGCCCAACTGCTAATAAATTTGCTGCTGCGATCAACTCTGAATTAGGCTCATAGGGTAATCATCGATGGATAACCCACTGATGGCCATCCCTAGTAGGGGGAGGGGAGGAACTGAACTCAAATCACATACTGATTTTTGGTACCTCCCACACTTCCAGGGGGTCTAGACAGTGGCACATGCAGGGGGGGTTTCTGGTTCTCCAATTATGCAGATGCCCAGCCCCATCAGTGACCTGCTGCATCCAAGGCTGGATTATAGGAGAGGCGACAGGGGCAGTTGCCAGGTAAGGGTGATGTAGAAGCACTATACTGCGTGAGCAAAGACATGCAGTATGCTGTGGGACACTAGGGAGTACCGGGTCGAATTGCAGAATATATATATATATATATATATTATCAAACTGAGTCCTGCCCTCACATCAATAGAGTAATCAGCTTCAGGATGCACCCAACTGACCAATATGTTCAGGTACACATATACAAAACAATTCCAAACTCCAAATGTAAGGGGCACAACGTAGGTGAAGAATTAAATCATACATTTATTGTATAAAGGAAACCAATATCAGCCATAGTACAGTTGATGTTTTAATTGGACGTGAATCTTTCTTAAGACAGGCTTAATCAGACAACATCTCAACCTCAATGGAAGGCCAGAGGTCAAACCTGCCTTCTGCCTACAGATGCCTACTAATATGAGGATACTCATCAGCCATTTGACACTTACACGAGTAAGCAGAGAACCAATCATCGATGTCAGGTGAAGTTGTTAGTGATACTAGAGACTGAGAGAAACAAACAGACCCTGGTCAGGAGTCAGTTCAGCTCAGAACCCCAAAATGACCTGAGACGGAACTCAGTTCGACTCGGAACTCCAAAGTTCAGGTGTATTCGGTTTTCAGCAAAACCAAATTGCTCATCTCTAGTTTATTGTGCCGTAGCATTGGATATCCAAAGCTATTTTCCCCTGGAATCAAGTAAGATCAGCATTAGATGCTAATCTTGCTATTGCCTGCAGTGGATTACAAATACAGACATGTTATAAGTCAGTGATTGTCCAGCAACAAAGTACTCCAGGAACAGCACTTTGTGTGCACTTTAGAGCAAAATACTAATCCGTTTTGTTTGTTTTTTTGCTAATAATCTGTGTTGATATTACCTTATGTCTGTGTTATTCAAAGGTTATAGAGCAGTATTCAATTCTTTTCACCCCCTTCCACACTCGTTTCTGCTGACGGGCATGGTATAATCATTTCAGCTCACTACCCCTGGGGTAGTGAGTGCGCCCAATCCTTTATGCAGGTAAACCTGATTACTATGGGTGCGATATGTGCGATTACGGGGATCACTTTAGATAGGAGAATGGGCGTGAGATATCATTTGAATACCACCCTGTGTGTGTTTAAAGTATAATACATTGCGACAATTGTGAATCTGCATTTTCCCTATTTGTAGCCAAAGAGGTGCTGCAGCAGCTAAGATCAAGAAGCCCATTTAACTATTGGAAAATGTTATTGGCTATTGCCTGTTCACTACTGTATTGCAAACTACTGTTTTGAAATTGCTACTGTATATTACTTTCTGTGCAATTCCCTGTCATATGTATGTGATCATTCATTCTGTCTTATCGTGATCTGCCCCTGGACTTTGTCTTCTTACCCCTTTTACTAAATATACTAAATTATTATATCTATCTATCACGACTGTCAGGTTATATTATTTTACTGTGTATATGGGGCTAGCCTTGTTACTATGGGCCTAATTCAGACCTGACCGCAGCAGCAAATTTGTTAGCTAATGGGCAAAACCATGTGCACTGCAGGTGGGGCGGATGTAACATGTGCAGAGAGAGTTAGATGGCGTGTGTTCAAACTGAAATCTAAATTGCAGTGTAAAAATAAAGCAGCCAGTATTTACCCTGCACAGAAACAATATAACCCACCCAAATCTAACTCTCTCTGCACATGTTACATCTGCCCCACCTGCACTGCACATCGGCCCTCATTCCGAGTTGTTCGCTCGCAAGCTACTTTTAGCAGCTTTGCACACGCTAAGCCGCCGCCTACTGGGAGTGAATTTTAGCTTAGCAAAATTGCGAACGAAAGATTAGCAGAATTGCGAATAGACACTTCTTAGCAGTTTCTGAGTAGCTCCAGACTTACTCGGCATCTGCGATCAGTTCAGTCAGTTTCGTTCCTGGTTTGACGTCACAAACACACCCAGCGTTCGCCCAGACACTCCCCCGTTTCTCCAGCCACTCCCGCGTTTTTCCCAGAAACGGTAGCGTTTTTTCACACACACCCATAAAACGGCCTGTTTCCGCCCAGAAACACCCACTTCCTGTCAATTACATTACGATCACCAGAACGAAGAAAATACCTTGTAATGCCGTGAGTAAAATTCCTAACTGCATAGCAAATTTACTTGGCGCAGTCGCACTGCGGACATTGCGCATGCGCATTAGCGACTAATCGCTCCGTTGCGAGAAAAAAATAACGAGCGAACAACTCGGAATGACCCCCATAGTTTTGTCCATTAGCTAACAAATTTGCTGCTGCGATCAGGTCTGAATTACCCCCTATATCCTGAGGTGGATAAAGAGTCTTTGCCAGAGCAGAAAGAAGATCCGATGGTGCAACTATCTCCACTATAAGGAACCATCTACACCTAACGTATCTCTGTATACACCAAGTCCCAGGGGACACATTTCTAACACCAAAATAAGCCGAGGTAGGACTGTAAGCCACTTAGGCACCTGCATCATTCTCCTCCTTAGGTACGGTATTATGTAGGGGATCCGGTCTGAAGATCGACAGTGTCTAGGTCGACAATGTTTAGGTCGACCACTATAGGTCGACAGTCACTAGGTCGACATGGATGGAAGGTCGACAGGGTTTCTAGGTTGACATGTGCTAGGTCGACAGGTCTAAAGCTCGACATGAGTTTTTAAAAAAAAATTCTTTTTTTGAATTTTTTCAAACTTAACGATCCACGTGGACTACGATTGGAATGGTAAAGTGTGCCGAGCAAAGCGGTAGCGGAGCGAAGGCACCATGCCCAAAGCACTAATTTGGGATCCCGGTCACTCTACGAAGAAAACGACACCAAAAAAAAATAAAAATCCTCATGTCGACCTTTAGACCTGTCGACCTAGCACATGTCGACCTAGAAACCCTGTTGACCTTCCATCCATGTCGACCTAGTGACTGTTGACCTATAGTGGTCGACCTAAACATTGTCGACCTAGACACTGTCGATTTGATGAACCACACCCATTATGTAGTCCTGTATCATTGGATTAAATGCACTGTGACTCCTGTAATGCAATCCGTAATCCCCCAGAGGAAGCTCTGAGCTACAGGGCAGCTGCTGTTGGGAGTAGATTCTTATCTCAGAAGGGGAACCAGAGTAAGACTAGTTTCCATCAATTGTCTGTTAAATAATAATCTGAAAGAGGAAGCCGGTATGACATCATCCTGTTACACGGTGGATCACCCGAGCCAGGACAGCTGTGTCGGCACTTGATCAGTGTCCAATATCTGCAATCAACGCAACAGGTGTTAGTAGAGGACATATGCACGTGTTACCAGTGGCGGACTGGGGTAAGAAGATCCCACCAGGAGAAATCAAGTAATAGGGGGCCCATACTTAGGGGTGTGGCCAGCCTACAGCAGGGGAGTGGCCAGCCTTCACAGAGAAATAGCTAACCATTAGTGTGTGTGCATTGTCTGGGCCCTTTTGTAAAATGTACAGTATAAATAATAATGTACCAGCTTAATAACAGCAACGCACTATAGAAAATACAACAGAGTCATGTACGTATAACGTAACATATCCAATGGTGGAATTTACCTAGTGGCTGCAGGACTGCAGCTCCCCCAGTAAAATCTGCCCCCAACAGGGACTGACTATCAGTTGCAGTGACGCCCTCCCTGCAAATCACAGCCAGACAGGCAGTCCCAGCGAGAGGAGTTTTCTACCCCTGGGACCACCAGGCCGCCTGCAATAGCCGAGAGAGCGCTTCCAATGGGAAGCCACCCCCTACTATAACGTCAGACCTAAATGGCTTCTAGGGGCTGCAGCCAATGCAGTCCCTAGAAACCAGCCTGGTTAGCAGTGGCAGAGTTCTATAAGGGAGGTCAAAGCTATTACCTGATTTGAAAGGAACATTGTAGCCACCACGTATCGACCAAACTATGAGTCCCGGACGGTGATGTTTGGCAGCGATGGGGTGGCATTTGGCGTGGCTCCCCTATATGAATTTTGGACTGCTCTACAACTGCCACTGGAGAGGAAACAAACTTCTCTCCATCTCCAGAAAACACAAATATCATGTTTTCCTGATTTTTTTTTTTTTTTTAGATAATCATTGCCCTTATTTATCAATTAGTGATAACTTTCACTGTGAGTGATAAACTGCACCAAACACAGCCTGTGACATGGCAGTTAGGAGCTGATTGGCTGGTGCAATTTATCACTCACAGTGAAATGTATCACTCATTGATAAATAAGGGCACATGTTTATTAAACATCCCCCTACATGACCTTAACAGCTCACTGGATAGGTGCAAAGCAGTTTTACCAGACGTAGCAGCTTCGTTGTCTTCATCTTCATCCTCATCCTCATTCTGTCAGCACAGCAGTGCTAGCACACGATGCTATCATCTGATAGTGCCGCTATTAGTTGTAATAAAAATAATAACAAGAGGGAAAATAGTTTTTCCCCCAGAGATTAACAGGCAGTGACAACGCTACCACATCTCATTGTGATGCAGCGTCAGATAGTAGAATGGAGGAGGAATACTTTCATGTCAACAACACAAAATTAGCATCACATAGAGTCCATTGGAATTATGGGAGAGAGAGAAGGATATTTGGAGCAGCTTGTACACGCTAGCTATGGAGTACTTAAGCTGCCCACCCTCCCCTGTGCAGTCTGAAGGAGTGTTTAGCACAGGCAGGAACATTGGGGGTCATTCCGAGTTGATCGCTAGCAGAAAATGTTCGCTGCGCAGCGATGAAGCAAAAAACCGGCACTTCTGCGCATGCGTATGCGGCGCAATGCGCACGAGCTACGTACTTTCACAACGGGTGATGCAGTTTTACACAAGGTCTAGCGATGCTTTTCAGTCGCTCTGCTGGCCGCAGAGTGATTGACAGAAAGAGGGCGTTTCTGGGTGTCAACTGACCATTTTCAGGGAGTGTTTGATAAAACGCAGGCATGCCAGGAAAAACGCTGGCGTGGCTGGGCGAACGCAGGGCGTGTTTGTGATGTCAAAACAGGAACTGAACAGTCTGAAGTGATCGCAAGCCAGGAGTAGGTCTGGAGCTACTCTGAAACTGCACAATTTTTTTTGTGTCGCTCTGCGATCCTTTCGTTCGCACTTCTGCTAAGCTAAGATACACTCCCAGTGGGCCGCGGCATAGCGTTTTTATGACTGCTAAAAACTGCTAGCGAGCGAACAACCCGGAATGACCACCATTGTGAGTGATCAACGCAGGAGGCTACTGCCCAAAACTGTAGGGAAATTTGTGTTTATCAAAAAGAATGTGATTCACAAGTCGCAGTACACCCTTTTGTTTCAAAACCTGGGAAAACTGAATACTCCAGTAAGGTATGGGTGAAGTGGGCTATCTTTTAGGGAACATACCGAACATGGGCGCCATCTTGAAATCGGCCATCTTGAATCTAAGTTAGTTTTTTTCAAATAGAAAGGGGGTCGTGTAACATGTCAAACAACGACACAATTTGCTGAAAAGTTTATTGCTGCACACAGATTTGAAATAGCAGCTATGGTTCAGAAGTTACAACACTTTTTTGTTGCAGGTAACTGAAGCTGGCTTTGACATAAGAGGAGGGAATTGAGGTCATTTTGATGTCTGGAGAACGGAGTTTCGTGTCATAGCTGCAGATTTTAACAACCGGCACCCAGAAAGACCTCCAATTACACATAACACTGTCAGGTGCCTAATTTCCACATTCCGAGAAACTGGGACTGTGGCTGACAAGTCACGGAGCGGTCGTCCAAAAAGTGCTACTGACGAGACAACCTCAACAATGGTTTTGGCGTCCTTCGTGAAGAGCCAAAACCATTGTTGAAGTGATCTCATCAGTAGCACTTTATGTGTAGGGACTGAAGTTCCAAACAGGTTTGAGCACCAAGGGGGATGTCAGTGAAGTTTTCTTTGCCAGGCTCCGCCCCTCTCACATCCGTACTCGTGCATGTCCGGCTTCCCAGGTGGACAGTGCCGAATTAAGGGGCTTCTATGACAGCGGAAGACTCCACAATAGATGCAGAAAGGTAGGCAAGTATGACTCAAAATAAACTACATCTCCCAGCAACCCTTGCTGCCAGAAACACACAGCAGCAAGGGGTGCTGGGTAATGTAGCTTATTTTGAGTTTTCAATTTAGTGCTGCACTATCTCCTGGGGACCTTGCCGGCATGCCCCCCCCCCAGGTCTCGCAGGGCCCTAAGCAGCCGCTATGGCCATTTATCGGCAAATCTGCTACTGCGGTCTGGGGAGGAGGAGAGAGCCAGAAGGCGGGGCAGAGGAGCTGCAGCGCTGCCCGGCTGCTTATGTGAAGTCGGTCACGGCGATGTACACTGTGGGGCGGACCCCACAGTGCAGCGGCGGCACGGCCCAACAGGTGTTGCCGGTGGTCCTGTACCCACTGTGCATTTGTGCTGTGTGCCAGGCACCACTGGCACACCGCTAGTTACGGCCCTGAAATCAGCTATGAAGAGGATGCCTATGACAGTGATGAAGAAATTGTCAATGTCAAGAGTGACGGAGATTACCACTGAGAACCAGGCCAAAATAAAAATAAAAATATATATATATATATTTAATTTTCTATCTGAAGAAATTTTATTAGAGAAGGTTTTCAATACAGAGCATACACAGCAGATTAAAGACAAACAAAGACAATATCATAGTAGTAGTACGTCTGTAAACTGAAATATAGGGTAACAATACTAGAAAGCATAATAAACAGAAACAAAAGGAGAATAGAGGAAAGAAAGAAGAGAGAAGATAAAGGAAGAAAGAAAAAGAAAATATGGGACATGCTGCCAGTTAATATTCCAGGGAAAATGTAGAGAGCTTCCGCATATATATAACATGAACTAAACAGCGGGCAGATAACTAGAAAAACGGAAAAGGCTCATTTATATGACCTATCCTGTAACATTCAGCACTACAGGGGCTATGCTAAAAGCGCTCGACCCCAGTGTTTCAAAGGTTCGTAGAAACAGAAAAGTAAAACAGTCACACAATACAAGACAGGGCGTTTCAGGGAGCAATAAAGGAGGAATAATAATCAGATCAAGGCAACCATTTCAGCGATATTTTTAATTTTAAACAAAGGATTTTTGTTTTGGGCCAGCTTGCAACAAGAACAAAGATTGTAAAAGAAAAAAAACAAAAAAAAAAAACCAGGAACTGCTTCTATAGCGCCTCAATTGCAGGAGGCTAATGATCAAATTACCCTGATATATGCGCGGCTGAAAAACACTATGTGGGTGTTTAGTTAAAGAATATAGAACAGACAAAATCAGCTGCGCAAAATATCAGGGAAAGAACAGAACGATTTTAGGAGAGCCGATGTATGTATATAAATATATTGATTTATTTTTGAAGCATAAAATAACAATAAAAGATGACATTAATTATTGAATATAAAAGTGCACACCTTGACTCAGTTTATCCGTTTAAACAGACACCAAATTGTGTCAGTACTATAGATAAAAATCCACAAATGGAGATGGAGTCCAGCTATTTAATAGAAAGCAATGGATGGTGGTAGCCGTAAGGTGAAAAGATTAGAAGTAAATGATCAGTGTAGTAGACATCCCATATTATTGAGGGAGTGATCCAGTGTTAGGTATTGTTCAATTACCTCTCCTTAGATGGGCTGGTCCAAAGCCGAGCGTCCTCGGCGATGTGTCCTGCAGTGCCCACTTTGCGAATGCCGCCGGGGAGAGGGAGCCGTGGATTCACTAAAAAGTATAAGCCGTATGATGGTTTGTCCGGCTGACAGGGAGCTGTATGTTGGTATGAGCGGCTCGTACGGTCAGATCCGTGGCTGTTCTGGGATTGCTGTACAGATGAAAGACGGCTTGCGGGGAGTGAAAAACCCGCTAATGCTTTCAAATAGGATACCTCGGCAGGTGTGCAGACAGGAGGTGTGCACTTTTATATTCAATAATTAATGTCATCTTTTATTGTTATTTTATGCTTCAAAAATAAATCAATATATTTATATACATACATCGGCTCTCCTAAAATCGTTCTGTTCTTTCCCTGATATTTTGCGCAGCTGATTTTGTCAGAACAAAGATTGTCATGTAATTTTTAAAATTTCCTGAAGCAGTACGGATGGTGTAATGGTTAGCATTACTGCCTCACGTCACTGGGTTCGATTCCCACCATGGCCCTAACTGTGCGGAGTTTGTATATTCTCCCCGTACTTGCGTGGGTTTCCTCCGGGTACTCCGGTTTCCTCCCACAATCCAAAAATATACTGGTAGGTTAATTGGCTCCCAACAAAATGAACCCTAGCGTGAATGTGTCTGTGTACATGTGGTAGGGAATATAGAGTGTAAGCTCCACTGGGGCTGGGACTGATATGAATGGGCAAATATTCTCTGTACAGCGCTGCGGAATATGTGTGCGCTATATAAATAACTGGTAATAAATAATAATAAATAAAGTACCAACTGGAGGCCGATGTCATTATGGCAAGACATTGGCGCTAAGTGTGTCCTAACTTTATTAGTATCAGTAACTTGATTGTTATCCTACTAACGGGCATAATTATCAAAATTATTTTGAGTAAAATAATGTGAAAAAGGACGTTTTTTCAAATTATTTTATTATCACCTGAATGTACTAAAGGACAACTGGAGGAGAATTCCCCCCCCCCCCCCCTCCCCCCCCCCAAGCCCTCAAATTCGCATTTTTTTACTAACCAGATCTCATATCCCATACAAAAGGTACAAAAAAGTACCGCAGGGAGCCGTGTGATAATAACACTATCTCCAGATAGCATTATCTGTGCTTCCCTCTGGTTCCTTGACTCCTGCACAGACTTCCCTGACTGCTGGAGGGGAAGGCTGAGCTCGGATCTGACCCCTGCAATCAGGCATGTGTGTCCAATAAACCACGGGCTGATCACTGTGTACAAAAATAAGTTAGAAAAAATAAAAATGACATTTTGTGCCTCAAATCCACATTTACTAATAAAAGTGTTGGCCTGAATCGTGTTGTCCGCTGGTGATAGGAATCGTGTTGTCCGCTGGTTATAAGAATCGTGTTGTTCGTGTTGAAAGGTCCCATAAAGCAGCGTGTTTGCTGTGAAACCTGCACAGATCAGTGAGATCCGTGCAAACATTAGTGTTCTAAGGGGGACATTTACTAAGCAGTGATAAGATCGGAGAAGTGAGCCAGTGGAGAAGTTGCCCATGGCAACCAATCAGCACTGAAGTAACATCTATAATTTGCATACTATAAAATGATACAGAGCTGCTGATTGCTTGATGGGGCAACTTCTCCACTGGCTCACTTCTCCTCTCTTATCACTGCTTAGTAAATGCCCCCTAAGTCAATTAAAGGGTTTATTTTAGGGGAAATATGACGTGGGGTCCCCTGTATTTCAGTGAACCTGCACCGGGCTCTTGAGTCAGTCCTGGTACTGGAAATATGGGGGTGGTGTAAATGTCTAGGGGCCCCCCATATTTCCAGGACCAGCACTCCACTCTTACTAGTGGGGGTAATACCACAGTCACGGAACACACTTGATGGGGGTCCCCTGGCCAAAGCATTCACCTTCCCAACTAGTCACCCCAGCCTTGGGAATCTTCGGAAAAGGGGGAACCTGGGGATCCACTGGGGGGGCCAATGGATCCACAGGGCTAGGGTGAAGCCCAGGGTGATCCCCGGCACCCTTGGGTGCCAAGTTGATTGCAATTTAAGTGAAAGTTAGAGAAACATTTTACGAGAGGTCCCAGCACCCCTTCCCCACATGGCAGTTCTCCATGAAGCACACAAACAAGCCTGGACACAAGCCGCACTGCACATGCGGAGCAGTACCTGCAAGTGGCGTCACCCACGAGTTCTGTCACTTGCAGAGCCCCCAGCCAATCAGTAGCCACTACCGTGGGAACAGGCTGCTGATTGGCTGTTAGTGGACTGACAACAGTGACCTGGCTGACTTCAAAATCATATTATTTTTTTCACATAAAGAATGCTAATAAAGGTGATATTTGATGTATATACAGTAATTGCACCAATGTATATTATATAATCACACGTTATGCCGCAACACTAAATATTTCCTTAATGCTATGAACACGTGCAATCACTTCATTCTATATCACTCGTGGCTGGCAGAACATGGTAAGCCAGGTAAGTGCAGCAGGTGGGTACCACGTGCCAGTCTGCCTGTGCTGAGATGCCGGCTCTGTATTCAGTGGCTATGGCACACTCATTGAAGATTCTTCCGTACATGCGCTGGGATCAGCCAAACCGGCTTCACAGAGCTTGTGCCCACTGCGGGCAGGTAGGCATCAAACAACTACCAATCAGATTCCCCTCCCTGTGATGTCACCAGTATCTGGGCAGATATTTTCTCCCGGACTCTCCCCAGACATTCTTACATACCCGTTCCCTACCCATAATGCAGCATGGAGGGGCTCAGTGAAGGCGGCGGTGACTGTGTGTAAGTGTCTGATGCGGTCAAATATAGAGTAATAAGACAGCCGCCCGGCCTCATAATCCAGACACATCGCCACTCTGTCACAGGGGATATTGTCAGGTAACTGGATCACTGTCCTGTCATGTAATACTGAGTACTGATCATTACACCTCTTCAGACACCAGGACTTGTTATTATCTCCAAAGAGCGACTGCTTTCCTCTCCTGGATTTACTGGGACAACACACCCCCACCCTCCAGAACACCGACTTACTGACATCCACCTCCCAGTAATGGCGCCCTGAGGACAATCCCCTGGTGCTCATTACTTGAGCGTACTGGAATCTCTGCGGTGTTACTGGATAACTCTGTTTTTCATGTGACCGGGATACAGTTTTCCTGTCACCTGATATCTGTATATCATTACCAGCCGTGTCTGCATCCAGTAATAGGTCTGCTGCTTCCTGCACATGAATCACTGTATTTATACCCGTTATCATATCAGATAATGTGTGTAATGTCCCTGAGATGAGACTCACATCCAGATTTCCTGCACCATGGACCTGGTTATCATGTCTCTCTGTGTCCTCAGTATCACACAAGTCCTCTGTGTCTGGTTCCTGTAAGACAGTCACTGGGTCACCCATGTTACACAGCTCCTCAATGTGACGCATCTTCCCGGACAGCTCCACCTTCTCTATTTCCAGCTGCTGGATCAGATCAGAGACGGAGAGTGAAATGCGCTGTTCCTGCCTGGAGATCTCACTCAGGACATTCTTCTCCAGGTCTTCCAGCTGTCTCCTGATGTCTCTAAACATGGCAGTGACTGTCTCTTTTACACCGGCTGTTTTCATCTGACGTTCTCTCCTGCGCTCCTGCAGACTCTGGACTCTCTTCTCAGTCTCCCCTCTCTTTGTGGTCAGTTTCTGCAGAACATCTCTCAGCTTCTCCTTCTTCTTCTCAGAGGCCTCATCCAACATCTCCACCTGGTGTCCCCGATGTTCTCCATCCAGCCTGCAGGACACACAGACACAGACAGAGTCCTCAGTGCAGTAATACTCCAGGATCTTCTTATGGACGGAGCATTTTCTGTTCCCCAGGGCAGTGGTGGGATCACATAAGACGTGCTCTGCTGACTTGCTGTGTACTTTTAGGTGATTATCACACAGATGAGCCTCACAATGTAGACAGGACTTAGCAGCAGGTACAGGAGAGTCCACACAGTAAGAGCAGAAGATCCCAGTCTCCTCCTGATCTGGCCGAGTAGAGAGGAAACTCCCCACTATGTTACACAGCGTTATGTTTCTCATCAGTGAAGGACGTCCTCTGAACTCTTTTCTGCATTCAGGACAGTTATAAGGTGTAGTCCATTCTTTCTGTGTATCCAACGTACGATCAATACAGACCCGGCAGAAGTTGTGGCCACATCTCAGTGATACAGGATCTGTATACATGCTCCGGCAGATGGAACAGTTCATCTCCTGTCTCAGATCAGCAGACGCCATCGCTGCAGCAGAAGAGGGAAGTGAAAGTGACAGTCTCTGACACTCAGATATCAGCAGGGTCACACTCTGCACACAGGAGGAGGCTGAGCTGGCACAGAGATTATGGGGGTCATTCAGAGTTGATCGTAGCTGTGCTAAATTTAGCACAGCTATGATCATGAACTCAGACATGCGGGGGGACGCCCAATACAGGGCTAGTCTGCCCTGCATGTCAGTGACCCCCCTCCCTCCCCCGCAGAAGTACAAAGGCATCACACAACAGCAGTGATGCCTTTGCATTGAGTAGCTCCCGACCAGCGCAGCTTTACCATGCTGGCCGGGAGCTACTCATCGCTCCCCGGCCCGCAGCGGCTGCTTGTGATGTCACGCAGCCGCTGCAGTCCACTCCCCGCACGGTCCGGCCACGCCTGCGTTGGCCGGACCGTGCCCACGAAACGGCGGCCCGACGCCGCCGTTTCGCCCCCTCCCGCCCATCGACCACCTCTGTCTGTCAATCAGGCAGAGGCGATCGTAGCGCAGCAACGGGCGGCCATGCGCCGGTGCACTGCGGCGCCGGCGGCTTGCGCAGTTCTGACCCAATCGCTACGCTGCAAAAAACTGCAGCATGCGATCGGGTCAGAATGACACCCCTATATCTAAAGGAGCAATTTCACCAGTTTCACAATGGGATACGCCCAATACATAAAAGGAACATAACATGTACTTATTTTGGAAACTGTTAAAGGTCATCTAATAACACCAATATTATTTAATACAGTAAAATATGTCGTACTACGGTATTCGCTATTCTTAGAAAACCACCTGGTCTGTCTATACCTTCACCACAACCACCAAGATTTGATGAAAAGGACTTGACCTTAGGGATATTACCTTAATTAGATATCTTGATACGTGAGCTATAAGAACACGCACTCAGGACTTATTACATTTATGATTTAATATGGAATAAAAACAGTGATAGCAAAAAGACATACAATGAATATAATTGCACCAGATTCTCTAAAATAATGAGGATATAATTCAGATTTTACAAAGTCCAGTTTCTATTTGCAGGGAATTGTAATAAAGGGATGATCAAACCTCAATGTTCAATTGACCCCCTAGGATAATGCAAAGTGTGTGGTGCAAATGTAATAGTCCGCCACTTGTGGTCACCAGTGTGATTTCGGCAAGATAACTGCTAGATGTTGCTTTTAAATGGATTGCCACTTTTAATCTATTGGTTTTCTCACTGAAATCATGCAGATACCCGGCGCAAATCACGGCCTGGTACAACTCGCCCTGTGAGTGTGACATTTGTCGAAGTCAAAAATATTACATAGGGAGAACATACAGACTCCACACATTATCAGTCTCTATGCTTGCAAATACGCGCAGCGAGCACAGCAATATATGGTAACATACGCATTTACACAGGCATGCCACAATGATAGATTCGACACATATTTCATACAGCACTTAATTATAACATATCAAGCACCAGACATCATAAGGTTTGAAATGTATTTAATGGAGTAACATCATGTATGTGTATTATTGGAACGAAGCAAGATGGGCATGTCGTATTTGGTATTAAAGCGACCAGATTAATGTGTATAGCAATTTGATGCCTGTTATTAAGTTGTAGCTCATTGCAACAAGTAGATATGATTAAATGTATAAAAGCTAAAGTCACTCTTATTAGAACAATGGATTTCCTGGAAGACTGCATGATTGTAGCCTGACCAGTGGCCATCTCTTGTAATTTGTCCATCAAGGCTGAACCTCATTTGCATATGAACGGACCAGTGACTCATCATGAATGAGAAAGTTCTCTCCCCTAGACTAGTCTGTGCACTCCCCCAAACTACATAGTGTATTGCTGAAGAGACACACAGAAGTCTCTGTTTTCCCCTGGGTCCTGAGCGAGATGGAGTGTTGGTAATATTTTGCTTCTGTTAGGTGGAGTTGAGACACAGCTGAAGATGGAGGAACTGGACCGATTATAAAGTGCATTGAGGGAGATGGTGATGTATTTGCTGTCTGTGGCTGTATTTTGAATTAGATTGTAATAACTGCTTACGGAATAAATCTTAACCATGGAACTATATATATATATATATATATATAAAGCCAATCCCTGCGAAGGGAGATGCACTCTCCTAAAAGATCAAAGAGTCCAGTCCAAATGTAATCATCTTTATTGTCCAAGTATAGGAGCTCAGTATGTCAACGTTTCGATTCCAATAGAGAATCTTTGTTAAGACGAGCACAAAAATGACATCCAGCATCATAAGTACACTAAAACAGAAATAGACAAAAAACTGTAAAAACCAAAAAACATATAAAAATAGAAAAATGATGGACAGTGCCTCACGGGCCCAAATGTGGATGTGAGTGCGGGTATACTTGTATATATATATATATATATATATATATACACTGTACATTGTGATATATTGATATCCTTTTAATAACAAATATATACATCAATGAGCTTTGGAACTCAATGTGTGCGTGTATTGTTTTCTCTTAAGGGATGTAGTGTTTTGCGACATGCAGCACACTTTTATCATATATGGTAATAAGATGCGCCTGGCGTCCGCAGTATGTATTAGAGCGGGCATTTTAAATATTTGTTAGAAAGCAATTTGGTATTCAATTGCTGATGTGCAATTACAGAAAGCGGCCACTAGATGGCTTCAGGAATATAGTTATCCCGGCCTAAGCATAAAGAACTGACTATGCGTACAGTAAATGGCCACCAGATGGTCACAGTGATATGTATGTAGTAGATGTAAATATAGGGGGAGATTTATCAAAACTGTGCAGTAGCAACAACAACTATAACTAAAAAACAGTACATGATAAGGGAGCAAAGCTCCACAACAGTAAAAGCAGTAAATGCAACAATCACTAGATGAAAATCAAAGCAGGAATTGCTAAATTAATTTTGACCTATGTAATGCAGTAAGATACATATAATAGATGGGAGTGGGGGGATGGAATAGCCCAAAAATATAACACTTGGCAAGAAGTAAGACAGAGGAATTGAGTGAAGGGTCAAAACAAATGGTCTGACTGGTCATACTCAGGTTCAGGCTGCCGGGAGGGTGGGTTAGGGGACCCCTCTTAGAATTCCGAACATCTGGATGCCGCGGTCGATATTCTGACCCCTGGTATCCCGAATGCCGGCAAATCAAACCCAACCCATTTACCCTCATATCTGTCTTAAGACTCAAAGGGGAGATAGGGCCATGGGTTAACAGCTATGGGGGCATTTAATACAGCACTCAAAATGCCTGCAACTGAACATCAGAATAGAACTATTTTTGGACACGTCCACCAAATGTGAATAAAAGAACCACGATTCCCACAGCCCCGCAAATAAAGGGGAGTCGAGCGGGAACCATGTACCAACAGTAATAGATTTTATAGTAATTTATCTTACCCAATGTAGATGTGGAAGATCTAGCATTCCATTTTTTAATTGAGGACCAGGTGTCCTCTTCTGGTGGGGGGATCTAGATCTTCCTCCAACTGGAAATCACAGCGGGGAGTAGATGGTTCTTCGGAGAGGAGCAGAGAGTTATATAGGAGAGAAGTCATGATGTAATGGTCTATGGCAGTGGTTCCCAAACTGTGTGCCGTGGCACCCTGGGGTGCCTCAGAACACTTGCAGGGGTGCCATGGATTGGTGGTCCAGGACCAATCAAAATAATTTCTGGTTAATGTAATGGACAAAACCAGAGCTGGTGGCAGCCAATCATAACATATGTGGTCAAACAGAGTCAAATCTTGTTCCTCACTACATAATGGAACCTAAAGATGACCTATAAACTAAATTTTTAATTTAATATTTATTTAAAAATGTCTTGCTAAGAAATTTTTGGCCTAGGGGTGCCGTGAATAAAATTCTGATACTCTAGGGCGCCATGATTCCAAAAAGTTTGGGAACCACTGGTCTATGGTGACAACGGGACTCAAAGTAATTCAGGACAATTTAGACGGAAGGAAAAAGACAACAATTCGGAGCCGCTAGACAAAATGAAATACATTAACCTCAGGAAAGGAGAACTTCATCTGCAGGCCACCTAGAGAAATGCAGTCAGCGCCATCCAACTTGTCCACCACAAACCTGACACCTTTGGAGACTCAAGGAGTAGAGCAGGACAAGCCCGGGGGAAAATTGGATTATCCCATAATGGAATAAGAGGAGATGGGTTGTATTGTTTATTACAGAGGTCCCAAATCTGACAGGTAAAGCCAATACAAGAAAAAAAGGGATTTTTTCCACGCACTCTGCTGGCTGTTAGTAAGAAGAACTATATACTATGTAATAATAGAAAATTTAGAGCTCTTCGTTACATATGTTTTGCAAAAGATATGATAAGCCTCCAGGCCACTTCACGGCTGCTCTATTACTGGAGGTCCCTAACTAAGCATAAGTCCAGGGCTTGGACCCCACAAAGTCGGCTCAGGCCCAACCACCCTAGGGCAGCACACCATTGAAATACTAAAGTGTTAATATGTGTTAAGAAAGAAGCAGAAGCTATGGGTTAAAAAGTGCTACAAAAATAAGGGTGTTAATAAAATACTCAAAAGAGTAATATTAGTGAAAAAAATAAGATTTTACTCACCGGTAAATCTATTTCTCGTAGTCCGTAGTGGATGCTGGGAACTTCGTAAGGACCATGGGGAATAGCGGCTCCGCAGGAGACTGGGCACAACTAAAGAAAGCTTTAGGACTACCTGGTGTGCACTGGCTCCTCCCACTATGACCCTCCTCCAGACCTCAGTTAGGATACTGTGCCCGGAAGAGCTGACACAATAAGGAAGGATTTTGAATCCCGGGTAAGACTCATACCAGCCACACCAATCACACCGTATAACTCGTGATACTATACCCAGTTAACAGTATGAACTATAACTGAGCCTCTGAACAGATGGCTAATAACAATAACCCTTTAGTTAGGCAATAACTATATACAAGTATTGCAGACAATCCGCACTTGGGATGGGCGCCCAGCATCCACTACGGACTACGAGAAATAGATTTACCGGTGAGTAAAATCTTATTTTCTCTGACATCCTAGTGGATGCTGGGAACTCCGTAAGGACCATGGGGATTATACCAAAGCTCCCAAACGGGCGGGAGAGTGCGGATGACTCTGCAGCACCGAATGAGAGAACTCAAGGTCCTCCTCAGCCAGGGTATCAAATTTGTAGAATTTTGCAAACGTGTTTGACCCTGACCAAGTAGCAGCTCGGCAAAGTTGTAAAGCCGAGACCCCTCGGGCAGCCGCCCCAGAAGAGCCCACCTTCCTCGTGGAATGGGCTTTTACAGATTTAGGATGCGGCAGTCCAGCCGCAGAATGCGCAAGCTGAATTGTGCTACAAATCCAGCGAGCAATCGTCTGCTTCGAAGCAGGAGCACCCAGCTTGTTGAGTGCATACAGGATAAACAGCGAGTCAGTTTTCCTGACTCCAGCCGTCCTGGAAACTTTAAATTTTCAAGGCCCTGACTACGTCCAGTAACTTGGAATCCTCCAAGTCCCTAGTAGCCGCAGGCACTACGATAGGTTGGTTCAAGTGAAACGCTTATACCACCTTAGGGAGAAACTGGGGACGAGTCCTCAATTCTGCCCTATCCATATGGAAAATCAGATAAGGGCTTTTACATAACAAAGCCGCCAATTCTGACACACGCCTGGCCGAAGCCAAGGCCAAAAGCATGACCACTTTCCTCGTGAGATATTTTAGATCCGCGGTTTTAAGTGGCTCAAACCAATGTGACTTTAGGAAACTCAACACCACATTGAGATCCCAAGGTGCCACTGGAGGCACAAAAAGAGGCTGAATATGCAGCACTCCCTTAACAAAAGTCTGAACTTCAGGCAGTGAAGCCAGTTCTTTTTGGAAGAAAATGTACAGAGCCGAAATCTGGACCATAATGGAAGCCAATTTTAGGCCCATAGTCACTCCTGACTGTAGGAAGTGCAGAAATCGACCCAGTTGAAATTCCTCTGTTGGGGCCTTCCTGGCCTCACACCAAGCAACATATTTCCGCCATATGCGGTGATAATGTTTTGCGGTCACATCTTCCCTAGCCTTAATCAGCGTAGGAATGACTTCCTCCGGAATGCCTTTTTCCTTTAGGATCCGGTGTTCAACCGCCATGCCGTCAAACGCAGCCGCGGTAAGTCTCGGAACAGACAGGGCCCCTGCTGCAGCAGGTCCTGTCTGAGCGGCAGAGGCCATGGGTCCTCTGAGATCATTTCTTGAAGTTCTGGATACCAAGCTCTTCTTGGCCAATCCGGAACCACGAGTATAGTTCTTACTCCTCTCCTTCTTATTATTCTCAGTACCTTGGGTATGAGAGGCAGAGGAGGGAACAGATACACCGACTGGTACACCCACGGTGTTACCAGAGCGTCCACAGCTATCGCCTGAGGGTCCCTTGACCTGGCGCAATATCTTTTTAGCTTTTTGTTGAGGCGGGACGCCATCATGTCCACCTGTGGCCTTTCCCAATGGTGTACAATCATTTGGAAGACTTCTGGATGAAGTCCCCACTCTCCCGGGTGGAGGTCGTGTCTGCTGAGAAAATCTGCTTCCCAGTTGTCCACTCCGGGAATGAACACTGCTGACAGTGCTAACACATGATTTTCCGCCCATCGGAGAATCCTTGTGGCTTCTGCCATCGCCATCCTGCTTCTTGTGCCGCCCTGTTGGTTTACATGGGCGACCGCCGTGATGTTGTCTGACTGAATCAGTACCGGCTGGTTTTGAAGCAGGGGTCTTGCATGACTTAGGGCATTGTAAATGGCCCTCAGTTCCAGAATGTTTATGTGTAGGGAAATCTCCTGATTTGACCATAGTCCCTGGAAGTTTTTTCCCTGTGTGACTGCCCCCCAGCCTCGAAGGCTGGCATCTGTGGTCACCAGAACCCAGTCCTGTATGCCGAATCTACGGCCCTCTCGAAGATGAGCACCCAGCAGTCACCACGGCAGAGATACCCTGGTCCTTGGAGACAGGGTTATCAGCCGATGCATCTGAAGATGCGATCCGGACCACTTGTCCAACAGGTCTCACTGAAAAGCTCTTGCATGGAACCTGCCGAATGGCATTGCTTCGTAGGAAGCTACCATTTTTCCCAGGACTCGCGTGCAGTGATGCACCGACACCTGTTTTGGTTTCAGGAGGTCTCTGACTAGAGATGACAGCTCCTCGGCTTTCTCCTCCGGGAGAAACACTTTTTTCTGATCTGTGTCCAGAACCATCCCCAGGAACAGTAGACGTGTCGTAGGAACCAGCTGTGCTGTTGTAGCACTTCCCGAGATAGTGCTACCCCGACCAATAACTGCTCCTTGGACCTCGCCTTTATCAGGAGATCGTCCAAGTACGGGATAATTAAAAACTCCCTTTTTTTCGAAGGAGTATCATCATTTCGGCCATTACCTTGGTAAATACTCTCGGTGCCGTGGACAGACCGAACGGCAACGTCTGGAATTGGTAATGACAAACCTGTACCACAAAACTGAGGTACTCCTGGTGAGGATGGTAAATGGGGACATGCAGGTAAGCATCCTTGATGTCCAGAGATACCATGTAATCTCCCTCGTCCAGGCTTGCAATAACCGCCCTGAGCGATTTCATTTTTAACTTGAACCTTCGTATATAAGTGTTCAAGGATTTCAATTTTAGAATGGGTTTCACCGAACTGTCTGGTTTCGGTACCACAACATTGTGGAATAGTAACCCCGGCCTTGTTGAAGGAGGGGTACCTTGATTTTCACCTGCTGGAAGTACAGCTTGCTGATTTGAGGTAACGGCGAGAGGGAGTCGCCTCGAACTCCAGCTTGTATCCCTGTGATACTACATGCAGAACCCAGGGATCCACCTGTGAGCGAGCCCACTGGACACTAAAGTTCTCGAGACGCGCCTCCACAGCACCTGGCTACACCTGTGGAGCCCCCGCGTCATGCGGTGGACTCAGAGAAAGCGGGGGAAGAATTTTGATCCTGGGAACTGGCTGACTGGTGCAGCTTTTTCCCTCTTCCCTTGTCTCTATGCAGAAAGGAAGCGCCTTTGACCTGCTTGCTTTTCTGAAGCCGAAAGGACTGTACCTGATAATACAGTGCTTTCTTAGGCTGTGAGGAAACCTGAGGTAAAGTTTTTTTTCTTCCCAGCTGTTGCTGTGGATACGAGGTCCCAGAGACCATCCCCAAACAATTCCTCACCCTTATAAGGCAGAATCTCTATGTTCCTTTTAAAGTCAGCATCACCTGTCCACTGCCGGGTCTCTAATACCCTCCTGGCAGAATGGACATTGCATTAATTCTGGATGCCAGCCGGCAAAATATCCCTCTGTGCATCCCTCATATATAAGACGACGTCTTTAATATGCTCTTATGTTAGCAAAATAGTATCCCTGTCTGACAGGGTCACTGACCACGCTGCAGCAGCACGATCTCAGTATAGTACCTGAGTGTGTAGATACAGACTTCAGGATAGCCTCCTGCTTTCTATCAGCAGGCTCCTTCAAGGTGGCCGTACCCTAAGACGGCAGTGCCACCTTTTTTGACAAACGTGTGAGCGCCTTATCCACCCTAGGGGATATCTCCCAGCGTAACCTATCCTCTGGCGGGAAAGGGTACGCCATCAGTAACTTTTTAGAAATTACCAGTTTCTTATCGGGGGAACCCACGCTTTTTCACACACTTCATTCACTCATCTGATGGGGGAACAAAACACTGCCTGCTTTTTCTCCCCAAACATAAAACCCTTTTTTAGTGGTACTTGGGTTAATGTCAGAAATGTGTAACACATTTTTTATTGCCGGGATCATGCAACGGATGTTCCTAGTGGAATGTGTATATGTCTCAACCTCGTCGACACTGGAGTCAGACTCCGTGTCGACATCTGTGTCTGCCATCTGAGGGAGCGGGCGTTTTTGAGCCCCTGATGGCCTTTAAGACGCCTGGGCAGGCGCGGGCTGAGAAGCCAGCTGTCCCACAGCTGTTACGTCATCCAGCCTTTTATGTAAGGAGTTGACACTGTCGGTTAATACCTTCCACCTATCCATCCACTCTGGTGTCGGCCCCACAGGGGGCGACATCCCATTTATCGGCATCTGCTCCGCCTCCACATAAGCCTCCTCATCAAACATGTCGACACAGCCGTACCGACACACAGCACACACACAGGGAATGCTCTGACTGAGGACAGGACCCCACAAGGCCCTTTGGGGAGACAGAGAGAGAGTATGCCAGCACACACCAGAGCGCTATATTACACTGGGATTAACACTATAACTGAGTGAATTTTCCCAATAGCTGCTTGTATACACAATATTGCGCCTAAATTTAGTGCCCCCCCCCCTCTCTTTTTAACCCTTTGAGTCTGAAAACTACAGGGGAGAGCCTGGGGAGCTGTCTTCCAGCTGCACTGTGAAGAGAAAATGGCGCCAGTGTGCTGAGGGAGAAGCCCCGACCCTTTTTCGGCTGACTTTTCTCCCGCTTTTTTATGGATTCTGGCAGGGGTATTTATCACATATATAGCCTCTGGGACTATATATTGTGATTATTTTGCCAGCCAAGGTGTTTTTATTGCTTCTCAGGGCGCCCCCCCCCCCCCCTCCCAGCGCCCTGCACCGATCAGTGACCGGAGTGTGAAGTGTGTATGAGTAGCAATGGCGCACAGCTGCAGTGCTGTGCGCTACCTTGGTGAAGACTGAAGTCTTCTGCCGCCGATTTTCTGGACCATCTTCTTGCTTCTGGCTCTGTAAGGGGGGAGGCGGCGCGGCTTCGGGAACGAACACCAAGGACGGGTCCTGAGGTCGATCCCTCTGGAGCTAATGATGTCCAGTAGCCTAAGAAGCCCAAGCTAGCTGCAAGCAGGTAGGTTCGCTTCTTCTCCCCTTAGTCCCTCGTTGCAGTGAGCCTGTTGCCAGCAGGTCTCACTGTAAAATAAAAAACCTAAATATACTTTCTTTCTAGGAGCTCAGGAGAGCCCCTAGTGTGCATCCAGCTCGGCCGGGCACAAGATTCTAACTGAGGTCTGGAGGAGGGTCATAGTGGGAGGAGCCAGTGCACACCAGGTAGTCCTAAAGCTTTCTTTAGTTGTGCCCAGTCTCCTGCGGAGCCGCTCTTCCCCATGGTCCTTACGGAGTTCCCAGCATCCACTAGGACGTCAGAGAAATAGGAGTGTTACATAAGTGCTAAATAAATAATACGGCGTGCTACCCCAAGGTAGCCCAGTCACACCAGACCTGGGGGGTACCACTCCCCAAACTCACACACACAATAATAATAATAACATCCACTATTGGTCAAACAATTGCTTAATGTACGGCCACATGAGTTTGGGGAGTGGTACCCCCCAGGTCTGGGGTGACTGGGCTACCTTGGGGTAGCACGCCATATTATTATTTTTAGCACTTATGTAACACTCCTATTTTTTCACTAATATTACTCTTTTGAGTATTTTATTAACACCCTTATTTTTGTAGCCCTTCTTTCTTAACACATATTAACACTTTAGTATTTCAATGGTGTGCTGCCCTAGGGTGGTCGGGCCTGAGCCGACTTTGTGGGGTCCAGGCCCTGGACCTATGCTTAGTTAGGGACCTCCAGTAATAGAGCAGCCATGAAGTGGCCTGGAGGCTTATCATATCTTTTGCAAAACATATGTAACGAAGAGCTCTAAATTTTCTATTATTACATAGTATATAGCTCTTCTTACTAACAGCCAGCAGAGTGCGTGGGAAAAATCCCTTTTTTTTCTTGTCTAGAGTAACCCCCTCCCGCAGCACCTGAGGATTGTTACCAGCTTGATTATAGCAGTTTGCCACTATTTATTGAGGTAAAGCCAATAGCCGGGTGAGTGGAACAGGCTGAGGTAAGAGGCGAGGGGAGAAACCGAGAAGTGAGGTTAGGGAGTCCACTTTACAGGACATTTCCAAATCGATCCAACATGGGTGACTGGTGGAAGTGAACAAAGCAACAGTCTAGCTTAGGTGGGAAGCTAAATAATCCATCTTAACATCAGGAAAACCACGACCACCATTCGTGGCGGCCCTACGTAAGTTGGCAAAACTAGTTCTAAGCATTTTATCACCCCCAGACAAACTGTCCAAACTAAGTATGGAGCTGGGCTAGGACAGTATCGTGAACCCGTATAGACAAAGTCTGGAACAGGTAGAGGAGTCCTGGCAGGAGGACCACAAATCTGTACGAACCATGAATTTATATGACCACACCGTCAAAATAGATCAGCCTCAATAGTAGAGAGGATGGCAGGGAGTTTTCTTTATAGTTATGGGTGGGGAAAAAATAGCACATTTTGTGGGTCCTCAAAGCAAAGTTATAATTATGATGTGACTGGTTCTAGAGGGCTTCAGTCACAGAGTAATTAATTTTATACCCCAATCGTCCCATAAGCAGTTAGAATTTCAAAGAGATTCAGGATAGACTCACTATTAAGTTATTCTTTAGATGTTAAATGTGTATTAGTTAAAGCTTGATAGTGATATTTTTGATAGTTAAATATCTAGGGCCAATTTACCAGTCCCTATCAATATGATAAAACAGCAATATATGTTTTTTATCTATGCTTTATTTATCCATCCCGTTATCACGAGTGATTGAGATTCCATTATTTCTATAACTTTATAGTAAATATAACTAATCTTCCCCTCAGCCCTGACACATTATACAGCCTCTGGCAGTGCGCCAGCCATTCGCAAACTCCAACTGGCAGCATGCTGGAATCACTACTGTAGGTTGTATTGTCCTAGGGATGACCATTGATGGTCTACCAGCCATGGTCTGCAGTGTTGGTGCCATTTGTGGTTTATAGCTTTTGCAGGAAACCGTCAATGGTTTACACCATAGCTGGCCGGCAGTGCAGCGGCTTGCAGGCAGGACTCGGCAGGCAGTGGATCAATCAGGGAAGAGGGTGAGGTTTCATGGGTTACATTGGGGAGTGGAGCTGTGGCCGGACAGCCCTGGAGGCCACATGGACAATGGTGGCCATGGCACTGAAGGGGTTAACCCCTAGTGCCCGGCGCCATTAGGAGGACAATGGGCGCTTGGCACCACTTTTAAACTGTGCACTGGTGCTAGGCGCCATCTTTAAATGTATTATGGGTGCTAGGCACCAGGTATTTAAAATATGTTTAATAATGTGTCATATGTTATACCGCTGCGCAGTGCGCAGTTGGAGAATGATGAACTGCATGGACAAGGCACTTATGAAAAATGTACAAGGTGTTTTGTTTCTAAAAACGCCTTGAAAATAGTTCTTGAGACGCTTTTGCATAGGAAGTCGTATGGTAATTGTCCTAGCTCCAGACTTGCTATGTACAAGTAAGTGTCAAACATTTTCTTTGAAATACAAACGAAGGTGGAAGGAAGACTGTTTGTGTTGCAGCCTTTCCTGATGTAATCCCAAACACTGGGTTTGCATGGAGATGTGAATGAGACAGAAACATTTGTATTTTGAAGCTATGTGTTAAATGTATCAATGACGAAGTGTAAACTCCCAGGGGGTAGGAATTGGAGTTTAAATTATACAAAACTTTGAGTGTGACAGGAAGGAGGAAATTGCTTCATGCACTTATATACTTTTAAAATGTAATTTATTTGTATTTTGTAAGATATCCTGATTGGATGGAAAGGACTGTGGTTTGTGATTTTACTGTATAAAAAGAGGAGGCCTGTGAGCTTCAGAAGTGTATTATACCAGTTTCATTCTGCTGTAACATCTGCTGTATTGCTGAGTTCTTTTCAGAACTATTTGTTGGCATTAAACATCATCTGCCTCAAGAAGACCGCTTCATCTTGTGACCTGCAGGGCTAGGTGAAACCTAGCTCCGTTCACCAGCTGTCCAGGGTGAACCAATGTCTCCAAGCTCCGCCTTTGGCCTGCTACCGTGCTGTGCTTAGGTAAGCAACGTTTGAGGATTCGTCAACACCACACAGCTGTGGTAAGACGGCGTGTTGACGCATACAGAGCAGAACCGTGGTTCCAAATGCCACGGTAGGTTCGGAGTTTGGTGGTGGCAGCATAAACCCGCCCACGGGGCAGTGGGTGGAGTCAGTAACATGCGGTTACTGACGGTAAGCGGGAATCCCCTATGTGGTCAGGTCCCGTGTGACCTAAACATCCATTCTGTGTACTGGGGATGAGACGCAAAAGCGGTGAGGGCTTTCGTATGGGACCGTCCGGTCACAGGAGCTAAACTCTGTGACCCTGGCATATGGGTTGAAAGCAAAAA
The DNA here is from genome assembly GCF_028390025.1 of Pseudophryne corroboree. Lineage (NCBI taxonomy): Eukaryota > Metazoa > Chordata > Amphibia > Anura > Myobatrachidae > Pseudophryne > Pseudophryne corroboree. The sequence goes on from NC_086449.1 coordinate 6,753,320, forward strand.
CCATCACCATCACCATCGATGGTGAAATCGTCCACCATCAGTGGTAGTTGGTCATCCCTACTGTATCCCATCTTTTGTGTTTATGGACTGTCAAACAGCAGTAATCTCTTCCACCACAGATGCTGTTTGATACCCTCCTGATCCAGAACAGCAACAACTTCTGTTCCTGCTGTAGTAATTACTGCCAGCTGTGCAAGGACTTATAGTACTGACCTGCCCTTTGCTGAGTGCAGGACGTAGGCCCTCATTCCGAGTTGTTCGCTCGTTATTTTTATTTCGCAACGGAGCGATTAGTCGCTAATGCGCATGCGCAATGTTCGCACCACGCCTGCGCCAAGTAAATTTGCCAAGAAGTTTGGTATTTTACTCACGGCTTTATGAAGAAATTACTTAGTTCTGGTGATCGTAATGTGATTGACAGGAAGTGGGTGTTTCTGGGCGGAAACTGGCCGTTTTATGGGTGTGTGCGAAAAAAACGCTTGCGTTTCTGGGAAAAACGCGGGAGTGTTTGTAGAAACGGGGGAGTGTCTGGGCGAACGCTGGGTGTGTTTGTGACGTCAAACCAGGAACGAAACTGACTGAACTGATCGCAGTGTAGGAGTAAGTCTCGAGCTACTCAGAAACTGCAAAGAAATTTCTATTCGCAATTCTGCTAATCATGCGTTCGCTATTCTGCTAAGCTAAGATACACTCCCAGAGGGCGGCGGCCTAGCGTGTGCAATGCTGCTAAAATCTGCTAGCGAGCGAACAACTCGGAATGAGGGCCATGGTCCCTGTATGTTCTGCTCTTATTTAGAGTTGTTAGCAAACCAAAAAAAGCACACGCACAGACGTTGTGCATGACGTCACGGCAGTGCCGGCGCTATCCACTCAGCAAGGTCTGCAAAGCAGGGAGGCGCCGTGGTGGAGAGGCGCTGTCCCCGCTCTGCAACCTTGCTGATGTGACCTGTCGCTGCCGGCTGCTTAGCCTGTCACATTGTGTGACAGCCAGCAGCGGCGCCGGCATCATGAAGCGCGGAGCCCACCTCCTGTCAGCGTCCGGAGTCTTACCGGTACGCTAGGGCCGCGGGGCTGGCTTCCTTGGCGTTGTGCGGGCAGCGGCGGAGGTGGGCTGCTGCGCCGGATCCGTGGGCAGTAGTAGTGGAGGTGAGGGGGTCCGCTCGTGGCGGCGGGACGCCGCTACAGCGGGTCGCTCTTGCTGAACCGTTGCTTGGAGACCAGGGGCAGTGAGCAATGTGGCTTTGCAAAAAGGTCAGCATTACTGGGCGCCGCAATGTTGGAGACCAAGTTTTAAGCATAGTTCCTGTTTCCTGTTTCTTCCAGCCAATCCAGGGGAAGCTCTCCCTATAAAAGGTTTAGGACAGGGATGCCAGTGCTTCAAGTTACAACCCTGTTGTAGGTGCTTTAGCCTGTGCTCCCAGGATTCCTGCTGTATCTTGGTTCCTCCTGATCCTGCTTGGTCGGTTCTCTGTTGCTGCTGCAGCCCTGCCGTTTCTTGCCTGCTACTGCCTGTGGAAGCGCTGCTGGAAAACCCGGTCCAGTAAGACTCTTTGGGCACAGTCGGCCCCGGGTCTTCTGCCTCGTCTTTCAAGCCACACTCCACAGATCTCCTTCACCAGCCACGCCTTTGTACCACTGACCTCAGCCTGCAGATTATTATCTTCAAGCCTCGTTTTCCAAACCACAGTCCACAGTCCTTGTCTCCAGCCACGTTTTCAACTACCATCCACAGTTCCACAGTTCATCATCTACAGTCTCGTCTTTCAAATAACAGTCCGCAGTTCTTCACCTCCAGCCACGTCTTTAACCATTGTGCTTCAGCCTCAGTTCCCTACCTCAGCCCTGTACATAATAAATACTTTCCATTGACTCTCAAACCCCACCTACATTCTTCATTGCTCCGTGTCCCATGCGAAGGAACTATATCCAGCCCCCTCATCTGGTTCATTCACAGCCTGCTACCTCCTCGGGCAAATCTCAGCTGCCGGATCCTCAAACCCTGCCAGATGTGACAGTAAGCACTGGCCCAATGGATTCGACGGGTGATCAGGCCTCAGGAGGGGATTCAACTGCAGATATCTGGTCTCGCTTAAGTAAGCAGGAGGCCACACAATCTCAAATCGTGCAGTTCATGCAGAGTATGTCCGAACGTCTCGTTTCTCTCTGTGTTGCCATGACGGCACCTCAAGTATCTACAGCTGCTCCCACATTGGCACCTCCGGTCCTGCTTCCTCCTGTACCAGTACCACTTCCACGTTTGCATTTGCCACTTCCCAGTAAATTTGATGGGAATCCAAAACAATGCCGCGGGTTTCTTAACCAGTGCGAAATCCAGTTCGAACTACAGTCGGCCAATTTCCCATCAGCACGAACCAAAGTAGCCTATATAATTTCTTTACTTACCGGGCAAGCGTTGGAATGGGCTTCACCTTTGTGGGAGAGGATGGATCCCATCTTATCTAACTATCCAGAATTCATGGCCACCTTTCGAAGAATCTTCGACGAACCGGGCAGGACTTCTGCCGCCTCATTGGAGATCCTGCGCCTGCGTCAGTCAGTACGTGATCCAGTTTCGCACCCTTTCCTCAGAACTGAACTGGAACGAGGAGGCTCTCATTGCAGCTTTCTGGAGCGGTCTCTCCGAAAAGATCAAAGATGACCTCGCAACTCAGGATGTACCTGATAAGTTGGATAAACTAATTTCTTTATGCAATAAGTTAGATCTGAGGTACAGAGAACGCTGTATGGAGAGGTTGCGGTCAGATCGCCCTAAGCCTAGAGTTGTTCTTCCACCAACACCATCATCACCAACTGTGGAAGAACCCATGCGGATTAATCGCTCCCACCTCTCCAATGAAGAACGTCAGAGACGGCGACAAGGGAACCTCTGCCTGTATTGTGGTGCATCTGATCACTTTGTTAAAACTTGCAGTCTACGTCGGGAAACGCCCGCTCCTAGTTTGTGCTGGAGAGGTCAAGCTAGGAGAATTCTCAGAATTACATACCAAGAAAGAGTCTGTCCTGTTAACCCAATTGGAGCTCCCTTCTTCTTCTCTTTTCATCCCTGCACTACTCGACTCCAGAGCCGCCGAAAGCTTCATTATGTCAGCTCTGGTCAAACGATCTGGAATACAAATGGTTCCTTTGGATCGTACCATTTCTGTTACCGCAGTGGATGGAAGTTATATCCCAGAGGGTATTATATCCTTTCGTACTATTCCTCTCAAGCTGAAGGTCGGAGTTCTCCATTCAGAAAAAATCTCTTTCCTTGTAATTCCTAAAGCCTCTCATGAACTAATCCTAGGGTTTCCATGGTTAATCAGACACAATCCCCACATAGACTGGCAAACTATGGATGTTCTCTCTTGGGGACAAGACTGCTTCCAGAACTGTTTACCTTCAGTTAGACCTCTCTGTTCTTCCAACCCTTCCAGCCTTCCTGTGGAGTACCAATCTTTTCAAGATGTTTTCAGTAAGCATGGGGCGGACACCTTGCCCCCGCATCGTACTTGGGATTGTCCCATTGAGCTAGTACCCAGTAAGACTCCTCCCCGAGGTCGAATTTACCCTCTCTCACTTCCCGAGACACAGGCCATGTCGGAGTATATACGGGAGAACTTGGAGAAAGGGTTCATCAGGTCTTCTACATCTCCGGCCGGAGCAGGGTTTTTCTTCGTCAAAAAGAAGGATGGGGGGTTGCGGCCCTGTATTGACTATAGAGGTCTCAATGACATAACAATTAAGAACAGATATCCGTTACCTCTGATTCCAGAACTGTTCGACCGTGTTAAAGGAGCTACTGTATTTACTAAGTTGGACTTACGGGGGGCCTACAATCTTATACGTATTCGCCCAGGGGACGAATGGAAGACGGCATTTAATACCCGCGACGGCCATTACGAATACCTGGTAATGCCTTTTGGCCTATGCAACGCACACAGATATAGTATCTGCACACTCAGTTTAGTACTAATATATTGTGGGTATATGTTTTTCGTCACCATAACCCACTTGGCGAAAAACCCCTTCTTCTTAATAACAAAAAATATATTCTGTATAGGAGGGGGTGCAGTCAACTACAGTAATTCTAAGCTAGAATTGGGGTGGGAAAAAAGACAAGGAGAAGTCTGTACTGTTGACGCACTTGAGACAGATGATTATATACTAAAAAGTAACCTTTATTAGATATGTATTAAAATGAGATGAACATATGTATGTTTTATCCCAAACTCGCAGTGAAACATAAGGTTTTAAATCACAAAACAGACATATAAGTGAATAAAGAAAATAAAGAAATGTGAATGAAAGATTAAAAGGCGCGTCCACGTGTGATTCCTTATTATGCCACCTTCACGAAATTATCCTGTATGTGACCAGGTTATTGATGTAAACAATTCTGCGATGTGGTATTGTTAGTGACACAGTTATGAAACTGACCAATTACTGATCTAAATAATTCTATAATATGGTGTTATTAGTGACACGGTTGTGAAACTAACCAATCATCAGGGATCACTATATCTCTATGTCCCTTAAAGCTATATTCCCGATTATATTTCCACAGACAGATAGATTCAATATGTAATATAAGGAATAGATCTCCAAAATTGGGATATTATATATTTATTGTTATCCCGAAAGGAAAAGGCTGCTCCAATTCAATTATAGGGTCTATTTATTTGATAGGATACTTGCAAGTAAGATTGCTATAGAGAATGTGGAAATTCCAGTGGCCAGATATAGCCCTCTTCCTTTGTAATACTAATCAGACCCTTTTCGGTCTGATTTTTATAGGATCGATGTTGCTTTCCCTAGAGATATAGCAATCTCAAATCTACTGGGAAGCACATATAATTACTGAGACAGCTTGCTTCATCTCATTTCGTGTCAGCTATTATTAACAGGTAGAGTTGCTTAGAGGAATGTAGCAATTCCAGTTATCTTATATAGCATTCTTCCTTTATAATAGCGATCATGATTTACGTGATTTTAATTTTAGTATAAGCGGTACTGCTTTCTTAAGAGGTATGGCAATCTCTAATATCCTAGAAAGCAGACGGTATAATTCGTCCTACCTCATGTCAGTTACTGACAACCACTGTATTGCATATATTTGAGGTTTTATGAACTTCTCACTGCACTGTTAAAGGAATATTCCTTATTATTTTACAGTGCAATTCTATCGGTGTGAGCTATATTAGTTCCGTTTGTTATATATATGAGATGGTCCTAGTAGGTCCTGGCAATAGATATTGACCTGTTATATAACAAGGAAAAAAGAGGGGGGGGGGCCAAAAGGGGCTTGTATCTTAATACATAATGAATAGACCCTGGCTGAATGGGAGCAAATTAAGCTATCTTTAATCAATTCATCTATGGAAAAAGTCTATCATCTATTCCTCCAGTATTAACATTTATTAATATAAAGTATATACTTAAATATAGTGTGTGTTTGGGAATATAGCAGTGATCAACTTCATATAATTGTACCTTAATTATTTCCTAAATAAGATTGATTTATTTCAACACTGTGTCAGAGAAAATAGATCAATAAAGCCTCTATACTAGTATCCATCATGATCATGGTATTGAGGCGACCAAATACTTTTTGAATATGGAGGCTCAGAGCGAACACAGTGAATTTCTTATAGACCTATTAAAATTCATACTGTCTCACAATTACTTCACGTGTAACGAGCGCCACTATCTCCAGGTAAGAGGGACGGCGATGGGGACGGCATGTGCCCCCACGTACGCCAACCTCTACCTGGGGTGGTGGGAGAGGGAGATGGTCTTCCAGGAATCATTGGAAAAATATACCAATAACATACTGGTATATTTACGATATATCGATGATATCCTAATGCTATGGGAAGGCCCCTCCAGAGATTTAAGTGATTTCATCAACATCCTGAATTCTAACGAATTATACTTAAGATTGACCTTAGAAGCCAGCTAGAAATCTATCAATTTCTTGGATATAACCATCCACATTGACACCGATGGAAATATATCGACAGACTTGTATAGGAAACCAACAGCCACCAACAGCCTATTACACTCAACCAGCTCTCACCTCCCAGCAACCATCAGAGGAATCCCCAAAGGCGAACTACTAAGAATTAAAAGAAATTGCTCGACTGAAGATGCCTTTCATATAAGACAGAACGAACTTACTACACGTTTCAAGAAAAGAGGGTATAGTAATCGTCTGATAAATAAATCAATCAAACAAGTGGAAACATATCCACGAGACTCCCTGCTAATCCCTAAAATCAAATCCAAACAAGAGGAACCCATTAGATATGTTGGCACCTTCAATGTGTATTGGAAGGAAATTAATAATATCTTAGCTAAACACTGGTCCATACTCCACACAGATGATGACTTGGCCAAAATACTCCCATGTAAACCACAAACGAGCTGGAGAAGATCACCGAACATAAGAGACAAGGTAGTACACAGTCACCTATCTCAACCTATGGTGAATGAATTAGAAAAGAAAGGTTCCTACCCTTGTGGAAAATGCAGGGCATGTAAATTTATGATCCCCACCGATCATTTTTTTGACAGATTTGGCAAAAAGTGGGTGATATTTTCTAAGATTACATGTACCACCATAGGAACCGTATATCATCTTGAATGTCCTTGCCATAAAATCTATGTTGGGAAAACATCTAGACCGTTAAAGGTCAGAATTCTAGAACACATTGGGAGTATCCGAAATGCCAAGAAAGAACAGGCCAGATTCAAACCTTTACCTCCGGTAGCCAGACATTTTTTGAACCATCATAATAGGGACCCAAAGGGTCTCAAAGCCTTCGGTATCAAACACATACAACTTGGCATTAGGGGGGGAGATTTAGATCAAGCCCTACTGAAATTTGAAACTAAAATGATCTCTTATTAAACAGCATTCATCCATTGGGCATGAACGAATCCAACAGCTATACTCCGTTTTTACAATAAATTACTTATATAAAGCCATAACTTATGACAACAAGGAATAGTGTAGGCTTAAATATCCCATTAGGATTATATAATCCACATGAGTATATTCTCATGCATTCAATGATACATGTCACTCCACCTAATATAGCTCATATCTATTTAGCATGAATGAATCCAGCAGCCATGCTCTGTGCTTACAACAAGTCACTCATATAAAACTATAACCTATGATAACGAGGAACAGTGAAGACCTAAATATCCCACCAGGATTATTTAATCCACATGGGTATATTCTCATGTATACAAATATACATGTCACCTTACTTATATGATTCACATATATTTATATCTGAGTATTTATACAAGATGATATAGCACTTTTTTATTACTCACAATTTGTTTTTCAGTCACATTAATCACACATATCTCTCATTAAAGTAACAGGAAACAGTAGGTATCATTTGGATCTAGGATACTTTTTGTTTTCACAGCACTTGAGATTTTCACTTAATTTATTTGAATTTAGTATCAAGCATGCTTGCACTTGCACACTCTTCACGTTTGATGAATCCATAGATCCAAATGATGACTAGATACTCTATCACTCTTTATTAGAGTCTCATATTTATAATGTCACTTCACTTCTTTCTTCTCTTTACATAATCACAATGGTTTACTTCTTTTTAATCTTTTAATTTTTGACATGTAGAGTATACATAATGGGATATATTTTTCACTTAGATGTTACCATATTATATTCATACATACTATCTATTGAAGTCCTTAGAAATTATAGTAGGGTATTGCTGGTTTTGTCTTATTAGTATAGGACAACATCAATATAAAGTATGTAGGATGAGGGAGCAATATGCTTCCTATCTTTGGTACCTCAACACTGTTCCTCCATCGTATAGAGTTTTGATAGAAGTTATAATAGATGAACAATAGAGATACCCAGTAGGTTGGTACCTCAAAGGTGACTGACGTAAAAACATGTATGACTGATGGATGGAAACAAATCCCCCAAAATTTGTCATCTAATAAAACTACCATGACTGACGTAAAGCACGTGTATGACTGATGGATGGAAATAAATCCCCCCAAAAATTTTGTCATCTAATAAAACTATCATACACAGTATATTCTGTGCAATTCCCTTGAATAAATAAGAAACAATTTTATATATATATAAAAAAATCTTACAAAAATTCTGTCTGATACTTACCTATGAGAATACTTACCTGTGCAATGGAACATATATCATTGAATCATACATAGATATGCTTTACATGAAGGATGACAATAATTTAAAGTTAAAAGGAATATTCCATATCTCTTGTAAAAGTGACCCTATATCAGTATCATAATATTTTCCACCTATCCTTACTAATAACTATCTCTAATAACTTTATAAGAACTGAAATGTAGAATTGATCATACAACCCAACATAAATTTTAATTAGTATAAACAATTATAAGACATAATCCTAATAACAACACGTAGAAATAGATCTTATAACATACACATGGCAGGGTTTCACATGAAAAGGAAGATCCGGAAGTATGTTTATTTAAAATAGGATTTAATTCAGAGGCATGGTTATTGGGAAACCCGATATATGCCAGCCAACCTAAGTTACAATTTAACATCATGAAAGATACTTATATTAATATAAACTTATAAGAAGATCTGGTGATATGATTATAATGTCCATTACAGTTATCCAACTGATATATACAGAGGCCGGGGTACGAGGGTCCCGTCCTATACATCCCCGATAGTTCAGCATACAACCTAGCCGCAATGGTAAACAAACAGCGTGATTGGATAGTGGCGGCACATGGGACCAATAAGCGGTCCCTATTGGTTGGCGGCTGCGGGTGACGTATCGGGACGCCGCCGATCAGCGATTGGCGGACGTCCCCATGTGAAGAGATACTAGACGCTGATTGGGCTATGTAAATAGGATATATTCATGCCTAATGGAGCCGCTCGTGTTGCTCCCTGACGAAGCTGCCATAGACGCAGTGAAACACGCGTGTAAAAAAAAACAACTTTATTGATCTATTTTCTCTGACACAGTGTTGAAATAAATCAATCTTATTTAGGAAATAATTAAGGTACAATTATATGAAGTTGATCACTGCTATATTCCCAAACACACACTATATTTAAGTATATACTTTATATTAATAAATGTTAATACTGGAGGAATAGATGATAGACTTTTTCCATAGATGAATTGATTAAAGATAGCTTAATTTGCTCCCATTCAGCCAGGGTCTATTCATTATGTATTAAGATACAAGCCCCTTTTGGTCCCCCCCCCCCTCTTTTTTCCTTGTTATATAACAGGCCAATATCTATTCCCAGGACCCACTAGAACCATCTCATATATATAACAAACAGAACTAATATAGCTCACACCGATAGAATCGCACTGTAAAATAATAAGGAATATTCCTTTAACAGTGCAGTGAGAAGTTCATAAAACCTCAAATATATGCAATACAGTGGTTGTCAGTAACTGACATGAGGTAGGACGAATTATACCGTCTGCTTTCTAGGATATTAGAGATTGCCATACCTCTTAAGAAAGCAGTACCGCTTATACTAAAATTAAAATCACGTAAATCATGATCGCTATTATAAAGGAAGAATGCTATATAAGATAACTGGAATTGCTACATTCCTCTAAGCAACTCTACCTGTTAATAATAGCTGACACGAAATGAGATGAAGCAAGCTGTCTCAGTAATTATATGTGCTTCCCAGTAGATTTGAGATTGCTATATCTCTAGGGAAAGCAACATCGATCCTATAAAAATCAGACCGAAAAGGGTCTGATTAGTATTACAAAGGAAGAGGGCTATATCTGGCCACTGGAATTGCCACATTCTCTATAGCAATCTTACTTGCAAGTATCCTATCAAATAAATAGACCCTATAATTGAATTGGAGCAGCCTTTTCCTTTCGGGATAACAATAAATATATAATATCCCAATTTTGGAGATCTATTCCTTATATTACATATTGAATCTATCTGTCTGTGGAAATATAATCGGGAATATAGCTTTAAGGGACATAGAGATATAGTGATCCCTGATGATTGGTTAGTTTCACAACCGTGTCACTAATAACACCATATTATAGAATTATTTAGATCAGTAATTGGTCAGTTTCATAACTGTGTCACTAACAATACCACATCGCAGAATTGTTTACATCAATAACCTGGTCACATACAGGATAATTTCGTGAAGGTGGCATAATAAGGAATCACACGTGGACGCGCCTTTTAATCTTTCATTCACATTTCTTTATTTTCTTTATTCACTTATATGTCTGTTTTGTGATTTAAAACCTTATGTTTCACTGCGAGTTTGGGATAAAACATACATATGTTCATCTCATTTTAATACATATCTAATAAAGGTTACTTTTTAGTATATAATCATCTGTCTCAAGTGCGTCAACAGTACAGACTTCTCCTTGTCTTTTTTCCCACCCCAATTCTAGCTTACGTAACGCCCCAGCCGTCTTTTAAGAGTTCGTTAATGAAATCTTCAGAGATCTCCTCTATGACTGCTTGGTAGTGTATCTGGATGACATCCTCATTTTTTCTAGGGATCTGAAGATCCACCGGGAACAAGTCAAAGAAGTGTTAACTCATTTACGAAGGAATCAGTTATTCTGTAAGTTAGAGAAGTGCACCTTTGAAGTACCCACGATTCCATTCCTCGGTTACATTCTTTCAGGGCAGAGGTTACAGATGGACCCCGCTAAAGTCCAGGCGATTCAGGATTGGGCACTTCCAGCTACCCTTAAAGGAATTCAACGTTTCCTGGGGTTTGCTAACTTCTACCGAAGATTCATTCAAAATTATTCTTCTGTCATAGCTCCTATAACCGCATTAACTAGGAAGGGAGCTGATCCTGCCAAGTGGCCTCAGGAGGCTTTGGAAGCTTTTTCATCTTTAAAGGAGGCCTTCACGACTGCTCCAGTTCTTCGACAACCCGATCTCAGCCGTCCGTTCTTGGTGGAGGTTGATGCCTCTACTGTAGGAGTAGGAGCAGTATTATCCCAGCTTTTCGAGGACAAGAAGGTCCATCCTTGTGCATTCTTCTCGCGAAGATTCTCCCCCGCTGAACAGAATTACGCTATTGGGGAACAGGAATTACTGGCAATTAAGTTGGCCTTTGAGGAGTGGAGGTATTTGTTGGAGGGAGCTCAGCATCCAATTTCGGTGACCAGGATCACAAGAACCTCCTGTATCTACAGTCAGCCCGATGTCTGAACCCACGCCAAGCAAGATGGGCACTCTTCTTTACCCGTTTTAATTTTAAACTCAGCTACAGACCAGGTTCCCTCAACAAAAAGGCAGATGCATTATCTCGCTCCCTAAGTTCAGAAGAACCCTCTGACCGTTCAAAAGAGCAATTTATCCTGGAATCCACCTCTTTTTCTGCAACTAATACCTCTCCACTTCCTCCTCCAGGGAAGATCTTCGTTGCACCAAATCTTCGCAAAAAAACTTCTTACATGGGCTCACTCCTCCTCCTTCATGGGCCATGCGGGCGGTCATAAGACACTTAAATTCATTCAACGCTCCTACTGGTGGCCTCATCTCAGGACTGACGTTCAGGAATTCGTAGCTGCCTGTCCAAAATGTGCCCAGCATAAAAGTCCCAAAGGTCCACCAGCCGGGTTACTCCATCCTTTGCCAGTACCACTAAGACCATGGACGCATATTTCTATGGACTTTATTACAGATTTACCTATGTCTGGTGGGCGGAACACCGTATGGGTCATAGTTGACCGATTCTCTAAAATGGCACACTTTGTTCCTCTGGCTAATCTTCCATCTGCATCCCAGTTGGCAAAATTGTTTATAGCAGAGATCTTTCGACTCCATGGTCTACCCCAGGAGATCGTGTCTGATAGAGGTCCTCAATTTGTGGCCAGGTTTTGGAGATACCTATGTTCTGCTCTTGGCGTGAAATTAAACTTCTCCTCAGGATATCATCCTCAAACGGATGGTCAAACAGAGAGAGTGAACCAGGATCTGGAGACTTTTCTGCGTTTATTCATGTCCTCCTCATAGGACGACTGGCTGGACTTCCTCCCGTTCGCAGAATTTGCCCATAACAATCTTTATCACTCTGCCACAAAATCTTCTCCATTCTTCATTAATTATGGTTACCATCCAAGAGTTCCTGACTTCCAACTTCTGCCTACGCTCGAGGTTCCGGCCGCAGAGTCAACACTTCGTCAATTTACTGAAGCCTGGAAACAAGTTCACAAGACTTTGCTCAAGACATCCAAGAGATATAAGACCTATGCAGATCTGAAACGAAAAGCTGTACCAAGCCTTAAGGTAGGAGATCGGGTTTGGGTTTCCACACGTAACCTAAGATTAAAGGTTCCTACAAAAAAGTTTGCTCCCAGATTTATTGGGCCTTACCCAATCGAAAGAGTGTTGAATCCTGTGTCTTACAAAGTGAAATTACCTCCGCAGTTAAGAATTCCTAATGCATTTCATATTTCTCTCTTAAAACCACTGGTACTTAATCGGTTCAGAGCCGCTCTGCCTAAATCACCCAAGATCCAATCAGCACATGGAGATGAATTTGAGATTCACAAGATCCTCGATTCTTGCAGACGTTATGGTCGCATCCAGTACCTTGTTGATTGGAAAGGGTATGGGCCAGAGGAGAGATCTTGGGTAGATGCAGAGGATGTCCATGCTCCAAGACTTCTTCGGACATTTCATGCCAAGTTTCCAACTAAACCACATAGGTGTCCGGAGTCCACCCGCAAAAGGGGGGGTACTGTCAGCGTCCGGAGTCTTACCGGTACGCTGGGGCCGCGGGGCTGGCTTCCTTGGCATTGTGCGGGCAGCGGCGGAGGTGGGCTGCTGCGCCGGATCCGTGGGCAGCAGTAACGGAGGTGAGGGGGTCCGCTCGTGGCGGCGGGACGCCGCTACAGCGGGTCGCTCTTGCTGAAGCGTTGCTTGGAGACCAGGGGCAGTGAGCAATGTGGCTTTGCAAAAAGGTCTGCATTACTGGGCGCCGCCATGTTGGAGACCAAGTTTTAAGCATAGTTCCTGTTTCCTGTTTCTTCCAGCCAATCCAGGGAAAGCTCTCCCTATAAAAGGGGGCTGGTTTAGGACAGGGATGCCAGTGCTTCAAGTTACAACCCTGTTGTAGGTGCTTTAGCCTGTGCTCCCAGGATTCCTGCTGTATCTTGGTTCCTCCTGATCCTGCTTGGTCGGTTCTCTGTTGCTGCTGCAGCCCTGCCGTTTCTTGCCTGCTACTGCCTGTGGAAGCGCTCCTGGAAAACCCGGTCTAGTAAGACTCTTTGGGCACAGTCGGCCCCGGGTCTTCTGCCTCGTCTTTCAAGCCACACTCCACAGATCTCCTTCACCAGCCACGCCTTTGTACCACTGACCACAGCCTGCAGATTATTATCTTCAAGCCTCGTTTTCCAAACCACAGTCCACAGTCCTTGTCTCCAGCCACGTTTTCAACTACCATCCACAGTTCCACAGTTCATCATCTACAGTCTCGTCTTTCAAATAACAGTCCGCAGTTCTTCACCTCCAGCCACGTCTTTAACCATTGTGCTTCAGCCTCAGTTCCCTACCTCAGCCCTGTACATAATAAATACTTTCCATTGACTCTCAAACCTCGCCTACATTCTTCATTGCTCTGTGTCCCATGCGAAGGAGCTATATCCAGCCCCCTCATCTGGTTCATTCACAGCCTGCTACCTCCTCGGGCAAATCTCAGCTGCCGGATCCTCAAACCCTGCCAGACGTGACACCTCCCCAGCTCTCTGCGTCCTTTCTGATTAGGCGAAATCAAGGGGTGGTCCGGGTATGTACTGGACCACCTATTACTCATATCTCCATACATTAAATAATCAATGTCCACCATAGCCGCCCACCTACTGAAATCCAGGAAGACTGCAGTGCACCAGCAGTCAGAGTCCCGTCCGGAGCTCCGTCTCCGCTGTGGCCTGTTTACATCAAAGGGATAGATAGCTGCGGCGCGCAATCACGAAACAGCTGCCATTCCCTGAAGAAGAGAGGAGGCACTGCTTAAGCATATATTAGGTAAGTGACAGGGGGCTCTCTGCATAGTCTGTATATGAAGTTTGTGAGGAACCCCACACTCAGATTTACTGAGCATTTGTTTATTTTAATGATTTCTTTTTAAATATTACATATTATATTTATATACACATAATTTGAAATAAAATTCAGAAGGTGTATGTCAAAAGTATGTCTTGCATACACATGCCCTCACGCTCAATCTAACTCCCCGCCAGCGTCCCCGCCCTTACACGTCACCTTACTCCACGTCAGCTTCCCTGCCCTCACCCTCTCTCTAACTCCCACTCAGCATCAATGCCCTCACGCTCCCCCTAATTCCCCATCACAATTCCTGCCCTCCCTCTAACTCCCCGTCAATGTCCCTGCCCTCATTGTAACTCTCACTCTAACTCCATGTCAGCGTCACTGCTCTCACACTCCCTCTAACTCCATGTCAGCGTCCCTGCCCTGACGCTCCCTCTAACTCCATGTCAGCGTCCCTGCCCTCACACTCCCTCTAACTCCATGTCAGCGTCCCTGCCCTCACGCTCCCTCTAACTCCATGTCAGCGTCCCTGCCCTGACGCTCCCTCTAACTCCATGTCAGCGTCCCTGCCCTCACCCTCTCTCTAACTCCATGTCAGCGTCCCTGCCCTCACGCTTCCTCTAACTCCATGTCAGCGTCCCTGCCCTCACACTCCCTCTAACTCCATGTCAGCGTCCCTGTCCTGACGCTCCCTCTAACTCCATGTCAGCGTCCCTGCCCTCACCCTCTCTCTAACTCCATGTCAGCGTCCCTGCCCTCACGCTCCCTCTAACTCCATGTCAGCGTCCCTGCCCTCACGCTCCCTCTAACTCCATGTCAGCGTCACTGCTCTCACACTCCCTCTAACTCCATGTCAGCGTCCCTGCCCTGACGCTCTCTCTAACTCCCACTCAGCATCAATGCCCTCACGCTCCCCCTAATTCCCCATCACAATTCCTGCCCTCCATCTAACTCCCCGTCAATGTCCCTGCCCTCACTGTAACTCTCACTCTAACTCCATGTCAGCGTCACTGCTCTCACACTCCCTCTAACTCCATGTCAGCGTCCCTGCCCTGACGCTCCCTCTAACTCCATGTCAGCGTCACTGCTCTCACTGCTCTCACGCTCCCTCTAACTCCATGTCACGCTCCCTCTAACTCCATGTCAGCGTCCCTGTCCTGACGCTCCCTCTAACTCCATGTCAGCGTCCCTGCCCTCACCCTCTCTCTAACTCCATGTCAGCGTCCCTGCCCTCACGCTCCCTCTAACTCCATGTCACGCTCCCTCTAACTCCATGTCAGCGTCCCTGCCCTGACGCTCCCTCTAACTCCATGTCAGCGTCACTGCTCTCACGCTCCCTCTAACTCCATGTCAGCGTCCCTGCCCTCACCCTCTCTCTAACTCCCACTCAGCATCAATGCCCTCACGCTCCCCCTAATTCCCCATCACAATTCCTGCCCTCCCTCTAACTCCCCGTCAATGTCCCTGCCCTCATTGTAACTCTCACTCTAACTCCATGTCAGCGTCACTGCTCTCACACTCCCTCTAACTCCATGTCAGCGTCCCTGCCCTGACGCTCCCTCTAACTCCATGTCAGCGTCCCTCACACTCCCTCTAACTCCATGTCAGCGTCCCTGCCCTCACGCTCCCTCTAACTCCATGTCAGCGTCCCTGCCCTGACGCTCCCTCTAACTCCATGTCAGCGTCCCTGCCCTCACCCTCTCTCTAACTCCATGTCAGCGTCCCTGCCCTCACGCTTCCTCTAACTCCATGTCAGCGTCCCTGCCCTCACACTCCCTCTAACTCCATGTCAGCGTCCCTGTCCTGACGCTCCCTCTAACTCCATGTCAGCGTCCCTGCCCTCACCCTCTCTCTAACTCCATGTCAGCGTCCCTGCCCTCACGCTCCCTCTAACTCCATGTCAGCGTCCCTGCCCTCACGCTCCCTCTAACTCCATGTCAGCGTCCCTGCCCTGACGCTCTCTCTAACTCCCACTCAGCATCAATGCCCTCACGCTCCCCCTAATTCCCCATCACAATTCCTGCCCTCCATCTAACTCCCCGTCAATGTCCCTGCCCTCACTGTAACTCTCACTCTAACTCCATGTCAGCGTCACTGCTCTCACACTCCCTCTAACTCCATGTCAGCGTCCCTGCCCTGACGCTCCCTCTAACTCCATGTCAGCGTCCCTGCCCTCACACTCCCTCTAACTCCATGTCAGCGTCCCTGCCCTCACGCTCCCTCTAACTCCATGTCAGCGTCCCTGCCCTGACGCTCTCTCTAACTCCCACTCAGCATCAATGCCCTCACGCTCCCCCTAATTCCCCATCACAATTCCTGCCCTCCCTCTAACTCCCCGTCAATGTCCCTGCCCTCACTGTAACTCTCACTCTAACTCCATGTCAGCGTCACTGCTCTCACGCTCCCTCTAACTCCATGTCAGCGTCCCTGCCCTGACGCTCCCTCTAACTCCATGTCAGCGTCACTGCTCTCACGCTCCCTCTAACTCCATGTCAGCGTCCCTGCCCTCACGCTCCCTCTAACTCCATGTCAGCGTCCCTGCCCTCACGCTCCCTCTTACTCCATGTCAGCGTCCCTGCCCTGACGCTCCCTCTAACTCCATGTCAGCGTCCCTGCCCTGACGCTCCCTCTTACTCCATGTCAGCGTCCCTGCCCTCACGCTCCCTCTAACTCCATGTCAGCGTCCCTGCCCTGACGCTCCCTCTAACTCCATGTCAGCGTCCCTGCCCTGACGCTCCCTCTAACTCCATGTCAGCGTCCCTGCCCTCACGCTCCCTCTAACTCCATGTCAGCGTCCCTGCCCTGACGCTCCCTCTAACTCCATGTCAGCGTCCCTGCCCTGACGCTCCCTCTAATTCCATGTCAGCGTCCCTGCCCTGACGCTCCCTCTAACTCCATGTCAGCGTCCCTGCCCTCACGCTCCCTCTAACTCCATGTCAGCGTCCCTGCCCTGACGCTCCCTCTAACTCCATGTCAGCGTCCCTGCCCTGACGCTCCCTCTAACTCCATGTCAGCGTCCCTGCCCTGACGCTCCCTCTAACTCCATGTCAGCGTCCCTGCCCTCACGCTCCCTCTAACTCCATGTCAGCGTCCCTGCCCTCACGCTCCCTCTAACTCCATGTCAGCGTCCCTGCCCTGACGCTCCCTCTAATTCCATGTCAGCATCCCGGCCCTGACGCTCCCTCTAACTCCATGTCAGCGTCCCTGCCCTGACGCTCCCTCTAACTCCATGTCAGCGTCCCTGCCCTGACGCTCCCTCTAACTCCATGTCAGCGTCCCTGCCCTGACGCTCCCTCTAACTCCATGTCAGCGTCCCTGCCCTGACGCTCCCTCTAACTCCATGTCAGCGTCCCTGCCCTCACGCTCCCTCTAACTCCCTGTTAGTGACCCTGCCCTCACCTTCCACTCCCCCTCAGCATCACTCTCCCCACCCTCTCCCTCCATCTAACTCCCGCTCAGCCTAACTGCCGTTACCCTCCCTCTAACTCCCCGTCAGCATTCCTGCCCTCACGCTCCCTCTAGCGCTGTCTCTTTATGAGTTAAGGGAAAGAGGGCGCAAAATTATAGTTTGCAGGAGGGCGCCGAACACCCTAGCACTGGCCCTGTGTCACGGAGTCGCCACTAAAGCGGTCCAGACATGCCTGCGTTGTCCAGACCACCCCACCCCTTAACGCTGCGTCACTTTCCCCTGCTGTCAATCATAGTGTGATCGTATCCTTCAGGGATGCGATCTCACTGTGAAATTTTGTGGGTGTGGTATAGAAGTTAGACAGTTCAAAGATAGACAGTCAGTAGGTCAACCCCATATGGTCGACAAGGTCAAAAGGTCGACGGTCAGAATGGCAACAGGGTCAAAGCGTCGTCACAAAAAAAGTTTACCAAGGTAGGAGTTTGTGACATGGATAGTAAATGACGCAAAAGTTGTAAATGCATGGGAAAAAAAACCTAAAAACCGTCGGACGCTGCACATGCGCAAATGTCTGAAAATCCCCTGTTCGCGATTTTTGGACATTTGCAACTCAACCTGAACGAGGGACATTGTGTTCTGCTATTTCACTCAGATCCTGTCTTGTTTAAAGACGTTCCTGAACTCAGCCTGTATCTAAATGTTCTGCTTCTACACTAGAAGCCGTAAGTAATGAAGTCCGATGTGGCCGGAGGTGCGGGTTCCCGGTAGAACTCGGATGTTATTTAAGGTGGCAATAACTTACAAAGCATGGCATTTAGCGAAGCACTTAGGAGGAATGTGTAAGCTGTTTTGGATTTAAAATGCATTGACATTTGGGGACAAAGAGCCTTGGGACATTCTGCAGTAGACCGCCATCCTGCTCGTTCTCCTGCGCTGCAGTTTATCTTCTCCTGAGTAACTCGGCTTCTCCAATCAGGTGACCGAAAAGCACCTGGGATTATCCCACCGCTATGCCACCAATATCTGTGACCGGATGCACCCACCTGCACATCAAACCCAGCCCAATCACCGGCGACCTTATTTATGCCAATGCAGGACGGAACATGATCGATCCGTCTTTTATAAAACTCGTTCCAGTGTGGACACTCAATCTGGGCTCACCGTCATTCGTTCCGATGTCAGGACAAATGTCTATCGCTCCAGTGTGCACTCAGCATCGCTACGGCTGCAAATATCCCTGAGCTACCGCTGTGCGCTGACAGCAGATGAGCATTATCACTGGGATTTATTTTGAGAGCGCAAATGATAGAACAACAAATGTTTTCTGGGTTGCATCGGAATGTGACGCACGCACTGAGTATACGCTGGCGATAGTGGTTGTGGCTGCGTCCGTTTGCCCCTGAATGACGCCCGATATATTTAGTTTTGGGAATGTTATAAACCAATTAATTTCACGATTTTTTTTTCATACTTGCGTTTTGCGCAGTTGCGCCCAAACTCCGGTTCTCAGTTATCTTCCATCTCATTTCCTCTTCACAGAGATATTCAATTAGTATTCCTTTAATCTCTATCTACACATCACAATACATCTTGTGCATATATAACATTTGTACAAGCAAATTCGTCTGATCAATCCCTGCCCTGGCTCCCTCAGTTCGGGTGAAGCGCCGACCCTATCGGTGTGCATGAATCGGGACAGTTGGGAGTTGCGTCTTGTGTGATAACAATGCAGGACCAGCGGGAACCAGGGATGTGGGGATATACTGTAGGTTCTCCAGGTCATGTAACATTTTAGGAGATGAAAATATCTAACTTCGGAGGTTAAGAAATCACCTCGAGGAGCGGTGACAGATGACGCACCTGCTACAGGCAGGTCTAGTGTTTGGGGTGGGAGTGGGTGTGGTGGGGTGGGGGGTGTTGGTCCAATGTTCTAAAGACGGCTTTTTGGTCATTTTGCCACTGGTTTTGACTTTAGTAAATGGCCAGTTTGCAAAACCTACAACAGACTGAACAAAAACTCAAAACTGACCTCAGGTAAAGCGGTGGCGGCAGCACACAGTTTGGAATGAGGCCCTTTGCGCGTCAAATCCTTTACAGTACATTTCCACTCTTTCTTCTTACTGCGCCATTGAAGCCAAACACTGGGCAAATGTATCTAGGCATACTAATGAACATTTAATAGTTGGGTGGTGAGGCCTACTGCATGTACTGTACCCCTGGGTGATGGCGACACTCCAGGCCTGTAGGACACCCTGTACAGCCCTGTTTCATGTACACGTTGAGTCTTCCATATCCAAATTACAAAATATTCCAAAATACAGAATTTATTTAACATTAATTGGGTCCCATCCCCAAGATCTCTCATTATGGAACGCAAATAGTCCAAACTACGGAAAACAAAAATAAGAATTTACTCACCGGTAATTCTATTTCTCGTAGTCCGTAGTGGATGCTGGGAACTCCGTAAGGACCATGGGGAATAGACGGGCTCCGCAGGAGACTGGGCACTCTAAAAGAAAGATTAGGTACTATCTGGTGTGCACTGGCTCCTCCCTCTATGCCCCTCCTCCAGACCTCAGTTAAGGAAACTGTGCCCGGAAGAGCTGACACTACAAGGAAAGGATTTGGAATCCAGGGTAAGACTCATACCAGCCACACCAATCACACCGTACAACTTGTGATAACCATACCCAGTTAACAGTATGAACAACAACTGAGCCTCAGTAACAGATGGCTCATAACAATAACCCTTTAGTTAAGCAATAACTATATACATGTATTGCAGAGAGTCCGCACTTGGGACGGGCGCCCAGCATCCACTACGGACTACGAGAAATAGAATTACCGGTGAGTAAATTCTTATTTTCTCTGACGTCCTAGTGGATGCTGGGAACTCCGTAAGGACCATGGGGATTATACCAAAGCTCCCAAACGGGCGGGAGAGTGCGGATGACTCTGCAGCACCGCATGAGCAAACTCAAGGTCCTCCTCAGCCAGGGTATCAAACTTGTAGAACTTAGCAAACTTGTTTGACCCCGACCAAGTAGCAGCTCGGCAAAGCTGTAAAGCCGAGACCCCTCGGGCAGCCGCCCAAGAAGAGCCCACCTTCCTTGTGGAATGGGCTTTCACCATTTTGGATGCGGCAATCCAGCCGCAGAGTGAACCAGCTGAATCGTGCTATAGATCCAGCGAACAATAGTCTGCTTCGAAGCAGGAGCGCCAACCTTGTTGGCTGCATACAGAATAAACAGCGAGTCAGACTTTCTGACTCCCGCCTTTCTGGAAACATAAATTTTCAAAGCCCGGACTACGTCCAGCAACTTGGAATCCTCCAAGTCCCTAGTAGCCGCAGGCACCACAATAGGCTGGTTCAAATGAAACGATACCACCCTAGGAAGAAATTGGGGACGAGTCCTCAATTCTGCCCTGTCCATATGGAAGATCAGATAAGGGTTTTTACATGACAAAACCGCCAATACTGACACACGCCTAGCCGAAGCTAAGGCCAATAGCATGACCACTTTCCACGTGAGATATTTTAGCTCCATGGTCTTAAGTGGCTCAAACCAGTGGGATTTCAGGAAATCCAACACAACGTTAAGATCCCAAGGTGCCACCGGTGGCACAAAAGGAGGCTGAATATGCAGCACCCCCAGAACAACGTCTGAACTTCAGGCAGTGAAGCCAGTTCATTTTTAGAGAAAATGTATAGGGACGAAATCTTGACCTTTATGGATCCTAATTTTAGGTCCATAGTCACTCCTGACTGTAGGAAGTGCAGGAATCGACCCCGCTGGAATTCCTCTGTAGGGCCTTCCCGGCCTCACACCAAGCAACCTATTTTACATATACAGTGAAAAAGTCTTGCTGTCACGTCTTTCCTAGCCTTTATCAGCCTAGGAATAACTGCATCCGGAATGCCCTTTTCCGCTAGGATCCGGCGTTCAACCGCCATGCCGTCAAATGCAGCCGCTGTAAAATTTGGAACAGACAGGGCCCCTGTTGCAACATGTCCTGTCTGAGAGGCAGAAGCCCTGAGTCCTCTGAGAGCATTTCCTGCAGCTCCGGGTACCGAGTCCTTCTTGGCCAATTCGGAGCAAAGAATATTGGCCCTCATTCCGAGTTGATCGGTCGCAAGGCGAATTTAGCAGAGTTACACACGCTAAGCCGCCGCCTACTGGGAGTGTATCTTAGCATCTTAAAATTGCGACCGAAGTATTCGCAATATTGCGATCACAAACTACTTAGCAGTTTTAGAGTAG
The DNA here is from genome assembly GCF_028390025.1 of Pseudophryne corroboree. Classification (NCBI taxonomy): domain Eukaryota; kingdom Metazoa; phylum Chordata; class Amphibia; order Anura; family Myobatrachidae; genus Pseudophryne; species Pseudophryne corroboree. The sequence goes on from NC_086449.1 coordinate 6,775,085, forward strand.
CTCCAGACTTACTCTGCCTGTGCGATCAGTTCAGTGCTTGTCTTTCCTGGTTTGACGTCACAAACACACCCAGCGTTCGCCCAACCACTCCCCCGTTTCTCCGGCCACTCCTGCGTTTTTTCCGGAAACGGTAGCGTTTTCAGCCACACGCCCATAAAACGCTGTGTTTCCGCCCAGTAACACCCATTTCCTGTCAATCACATTACGATCGCCGGAGCGATGAAAAAGCCGTGAGTAAAAATACTTTCTTCATAGCAAAGATACTTGGCGCAGTCGCAGTGCGAATATTGCGCATGCGCACTAAGCGGAATTTCACTGCGATGCGATGAAAAATACCGAGCGAACGACTCGGAATGAGGGCCATTGTTTTCACTCCTCCTTTTATTACAATTCTCAGCCCTTGGGTATGAGAGGAAGAGGAGGGAATACAGTGACCGACTGGAACACTCACGGTGTTACTAGTGCGACCACAGCTATCACCTGAGGGTCCCTTGACCTGGCGTAAAACCTTTTTTAGCTTTTTATTGAGGTGGGACGCCATCTAGTCCACCTTAGGCAGTTCCCATCAATTTGCAAACTGCGTGAAGACTTCCTGATGAAGTCCCCACTTTCCCGGGTGGAGGTCGTGCCTGCTGAGGAAGTCTGCTTCCCAGATGTCCACTCCCGGAACGAACACTGCTGACAGTGCGCTTACTTGATTCTCCGCCCAGCGAAGAATTCTGGTGGCTTCTACCCTCGCCACCCTGCTCCTTGTGCCGCCTTGGCGGTTTACATGAACCCCTGCGGTCTGACTGGATCAGAACCGGTTGGTCGCGAAGCAGGATCTCCGCTTGACTTAGGGCGTTGTATATGGCCCTTAGTTCCAGGATATTGATGTGAAGGCAAGTCAGTTGACTTGACCACAGATCTTGGAAATTTCTTCCCTGTGTAACTGCCCCCCACCCTCGGAGGCTTGCATCCGTGGTCACCAGGATCCAGTCCTGAATGCCGAATCTGCGGCCCTCGAGAAGGTGAGCACTCTGCAGCCACCACAGGAGAGACACCCTGGCCCTGGGGGATAGGGTGATTAACCGATGCCTCTGAAGAGGTGATCCGGTCCACTTGTCCAGTAAGTCCCATTGGAAGGTCCTCGCATGGAACCTGCCTAAGGGGATGGCCTCGTATGATGCCACCTGACACCTGTTTTGGTTTTAACAGATTCCTGACCAGTGTCATGAGCTCCTGAGCTCTCTATCGGGAGATAAACCCTTTTCTGGTCTGTGTCTAGGATCGTGCCTAGGAGAGGCAGATGAGCTGTAGGAACCAACTGCGACTTTGGAATATATAAAATCCAGCCGTGTTGCCGTTACACTTCCAGAGAAAGTGATACGCTGTTCAGCAACTGCCCTCTTGATCTCGCTTTTATGAGATCGTCCAAGTACGTGATAATAGTGACACCTTGCTTCCGCAGGAGCACAATCATATCCGCCATTACCATGGTGAATATTCTCGGGGCCGTGGAGAGACCGAACGGCAACATCTGAAATTGGTAATGACAATCTCGTACCGCAATTCTGAGGTACGCCTAATGAGGTGGATAAAAGGGGACCTGAAGGTATGCATCCCTTATGTCCCGATTCACAATAAAGTCTCCCCCTTTTTAGGCTTGCACTGACCGCTCTTAGCGATTCCATCTTGAACTTGAACTTTCTCAGGTATATGTTCAGGGATTTTTAATTCAATATGGGTCTGACCGAACCGTCTGGTTTCGGGATTACAACATGGTCTAATAATAACACCCTCTTGTTGAAGGAGGGGACCCTTGACCACCACCTGTTAAAGATACAATTTGTGAATTGCAGATAACACTGGCTCCCTCTCTTGGGGGGAAGCCGGCAGGGCCGTCGGTGAGGGGGCATCTTCTCACAGTCCAGCTTGTATCCCTGAGACACAATATCTATTGCCCAGGGATCGAACAGGGAGTGAACCCACTTGTGGCTGAACTTACGAAGGCGTGTCCCCACCGGGCCTAGCTCCGCCTGTGGAGCCCCAGCGACATTGGTGCAGCGACATTGGTGGATTTTTGTAGGGGCCGGGGAGGACTTCTGTTCCTGGGAACTAGCTGCCCGGCTCTGACAAGAAAGGACGCCCCTCAGACTTTTTTGTTTCTTTATACGTCGTGCTTTCTTTGGCTGTGCAGGAATATAAGGCAAACTAGCAGAATTACCAGCTATAGCTGTGGAGACAAGGCCCGAGAACCCTTCTCCACACAATCCTCAGCCTTCCATATGCCTCTTAAGTCGGCATCATCTGTCCAATGCATATTCTACAGGACACGTCAAGCAGAGATCGACATAGCTTTGACTCTAGGACCCAGTATACTCATGTCTCTTTGGGCATGCTTTATAACTATATATCTATCACTTAAGACAGCATCTTTAATATATTTATATTGCATACTAGGGTCTCATCTCTGCTGATAAGGTACCTGTCCACGCTGCCACAGCGCTATAAACCCATGCCGACACAATCGCCGGTCTGGGTAGTATACTAGAATGTGCACGCTATCTGCAGGATCCCTGAGAATATCAAGTGCTACCGTCTGTGCAAACAGGACACCCTAGGGGAAGATTCTCAACATATCCTGGCCCTAGTGGGGAAAGGATACAGCCTGAGAATTCTCTTGTGGGAAGCTGCCGTCTCTTGTCTGGAGATTCCCGCTCTTTTTCCTCATGAGAGGAGGGAAATTCACCTCAGCATTCTTCCCCTTAAACATGTGTACTCTCGTGTCAGGGACAGATGAGTCATCAGTGATATGCAAATCATCTTTTATTCCAATAATCATATATTGAATACTTTTATGTCATTTTGGCTGTAACTTTGCATTATCGTAGTCGACAGTGGAGTTAAACTCCATGTCGATACCAGTGTTTGTTATTATGGATAGTGAGCATTGTGAGACTCTGAAGGTCTCTGTGACACAGGGACAGACATGGGTAGATTTCCTGTCTGTTCCCTAACCTTTTGTGCAATAATTTTACCTCAGCACTTACACATATCCAAACAGGTGTCGGCGTTGACGACGGAGACACCCTCTCACACACATATCCGCTCTATCACCTCCTAAGAGGAGCCTTTTACCTCAGACATGTCGACACACGCGTACCGACACACCACACACACAGGGGATGCTCTATTTGAGGACAGTTCCCCCACAAGGCCCTTTGGAGAGACAGAGAGAGAGTATGCCAGCACACACCCCAGCGCTATATAACCCAGGGATTACACTACAACTCAGTGTTTACCCAGTAGCTGCTGTATATACAAATTTTTGCGCCTAAATTTATGTCCCCCCCCCCTCTCTTTTCACCCTTTGTGTACCAGGATACTGCCGGGGAGAGCCTGGGGAGCTTCCTTCCAGCGGAGCTGTGAAGAGAAAATGGCGCTGGTGTGCTGAGGAAGAAGGCCCGGCCCCCTCAGCGGCGGGCTTCTGTCCTGTTTCTGACTAAAAATGGCACCCTACAGTGACCGGAGTGTGTGGTGTGCAGTGGGAGCAATGGCGCACAGCTGCAGTGCTGTGCGCTACCTTAATGAAGACCGGAGTCTTCTGCCGCCGATTTTATCTCCTTCTGTCTTCTGGCTCTGCAAGGGGGACGGCGGCGCGGCTCCGGGAACGGACGATCGAGGTCAGGCCCTGTGTTCGAACCCTCTGGAGCTAATGGTGTCCAGTAGCCTAAGAAGCACAAGCTAGCTGCATGCAGGTAGGTTTGCTTCTCTCCCCTCAGTCCCACGTAGCAGTGAGTCTGTTGCCAGCAGATCTCACTGAAAATAAAAAACCTAACAAATACTTTCTTTCTAGCAAGCTCAGGAGAGCCCACTAGGAGCACCCAGCTCTGGCCGGGCACAGATTCTAACTGAGGTCTGGAGGAGGGGCATAGAGGGAGGAGCCAGTGCACACCAGATAGTACCTAATCTTTCTTTTAGAGTGCCCAGTCTCCTGCGGAGCCCGTCTATTCCCATGGTCCTTACGGAGTTCCCAGCATCCACTAGGACGTCAGAGAAAAACAGTATCCAAAATACTTCTGGTTCCAAGCGTTCCGGATATGGGAGACTCAACCTGTACTGGCTCTTACTCCTACACTACTCCCCCCGGGTCTCCTGGATCTTTGTGTAGTGATGGACGCGGGTCTCGCCCTCCGCGCCAGATGCCGCGTAGTTGAGAATAAACACACTGACCACTCTGAAACGTGAGGAGCAGCAAATGCTGAACCATTTACTTTAAAACACATGAACATAAGGTTAACAAAAAAACAAATTTGCCCATTAACTAATTTGTAGTTCTACAAATGCAACAAAACTAATCAGAAGATGCTTATGAACACATAAGGCGTTAGCTTGATACAATAGTAATCAGGCTCAGCATGAATGACCTAAAATAAAGACTCAAGGCACGGTCTGACCGGACATCTACTCTGGGGTGAGACATTCAAGGTGCCGTCACCATAAGGAGAAGAAAAGGAAGTAAAAGGCCGTGACCAGAGTGCCGGCGTGCTTTGCTACCTAATGCGCAGAGACTGGCGCCATATTTCAGTGCCAAAGTCCGGAACTATCTGCAGCAGTTTCAAAACAGGGGGTTGAAACGGTGGCACTGAAGGGGTCGTGACGAAGTGTTCATTTATTTGGCTGGCTGGCCGGCCAGTGACGTGGCCCCAAGGGCTCAATAGCGATAGTGTTAGATTTGGGAGACATCTAAAAAAAATCAAGCCAGCTACTGTTCTCTGTTATCAGCCGTGTCACTGCATAGAGTATTACAGTTAGAAGTTATATACATTGCAGGAGGAGACTTCGGGGCAGCGGAATTAGGTTCTGTGCACAGATCTCAGAACATTTGCTATAGAGGAACCAGGAATGGGGGACATAAGATTCCTCGGCCCTGAAACATCTTATAAGATGAAAATATGTCATATTAGAGCCTGAGAAATCGCCTTGAGGAGCGCTAACGTCCGGCTTGTTACCCTCATCTGTGTATGACCTGAGGGGCAAAATTCCTTTTTCTATATAATTATCAGGTACAGGAACATTGTTATTAGGTATAGCAGAGTCCACCTATTACTGGCTGCATTAGACATATAGGAGTCTATTTACCAAGCCTTGGACACAGATAAAGCACCAGCCAATCAGCTCCTAACTGCCATGTTACAGGCTTTGTTTGAAAAAACGACAGCTAGGAGCTGATTGGTTGATACTTTATCTCCGTCCACTTTATCTCTGTCCAAGGCTTAGTAAAAAGACCACACGGTTACAAGACTGAGCCGTGACGAGGTGTCATTGGGTGTTTTATAACATGAGCATGTCTCCGATTACCAAGTTAACTTTAAACAACCCCCCCATACACCTAAAACAGCATGGAGGGGCTCAGTGAAGGTGATGTAGAAGGTGTGCAAGTGTCTGATAGGGTGACACAGAGAGTAAAAGGACAGCTGCCCAGCCTCGTAATCCAGAAATACCCTCACTCTGTCACAGGGGATGTTGTAAGGTAACTCGATGGATTCATTGTCATGTATCACTGTATACTGAGTATCATACCTCCTCAGACCCCAGGACCTGCTATTATATCCAACGTGTGACTGATATCCTCTCCTGCCCATACTGGCATAACACATCCCCACCCTCCAGTACTCTGATTTCTTGACATCCACTTCCCAGTAATGTCGCCCCGAGGAGAATTTCCTGATGCTCAATACTTGATAATATTGAAATCTCTCTCGTGTTTCTGGACGATTCTGGGTTACGTCTGATCTGGATGCAACTTTATTGTCATCTGATATCTGTACAAGATCACCGGCGGTGTTCACATCCAGTAAGATGTGGGCCGGTTCCTGCACATAGACCCCAGTACTTATACCAGCTATTATATCAGACAATGTGTGCAATGTCCCTGAGATGAGACCCACATCCAGATCTCCTCCATCATGGACCTGTGTATGATGTCTCTTTCTATTCTGAGTCTCACACAAGTCCCCTGTGTCTGGTTCCTGTAAGACATTCACTGGATCAGACACGTTACATAGCACCTCAATGTGACGTATCTTCCTGGACAGCTCCTCCTTCTTTGTTTCCAGCTTCTGGATCAGATCCGCCACTGAGAGTGAAACGCGCTCTTCCTGCTTGGAGATCTCAGTCAGGACTCTCTTTTCCAGGTCATCCAGCTGTCTCCTGATATCTCTAAACAGGGCAGTGACTCTCTCAGTTACAGCAGCTGCTTTTTCCAGATCTTTTCTTCTGTGCACCTGCAAACTTTGGGCTCTATTTTCTATCTCCTCTCTCTTTGTGGTCAGTTTCTGCAGATAATCTCTCAGCTTCTCCTTCTTCTTCTCAGAGGCCTCATACAACATCTCCACCTGGTGGCCTCTGTGATCTCCAGCCACAGTGCAGGACACACAGATACAGGAAGAGTCCTCGGTGCAGTAATACTTGAAGACCTCTTTATGAACGGAGCATTTTCTCTTCCCAAGGGAAGTGGTGGGATTAGACAAGACGTGGTCGGCCGACTTGCTGTGCACTCTCAGGTGTTTTTCACACAGGTGAGCCTCACAATGCAGACAAGACTTAGTAGCAGGTACAGGAGAGTCCACACAGTAAGTGCAGAAGATCCCAGGCTCCTCCTGATCTGAACGAGTGGACAGAAAACTCTTCACTATGTTACACAGGGTTATGTTTTTCTTTAGTGCAGGACGTTTCTTGAACTTTGCTCTGCATTCTGGACAGGTATAAACCTCCAATTCCTCCTGTGTATCCAGCACACGATTAATACAGCCCCGGCAGAAGTTGTGGCCACATCTCAGGGTGACAGGATCTGTATAAATGTTCAGGCAGATGGAACAGACCAGCTCCTCTTTCAGGTCAGCAGACTCCATTGCTGTCAACAGAACAAAAAAAAATTAGTCTCTGACACTCAGAAACCCAGTACGCATAGGGCGAGGCTGAGGGGTGGGGTGGGGTGGGGGGTGGGGGGGTGTCACTCAGATTATATCTATAGGTTCAATTATACCAAGGGACACAGCTAGAACATAAACGAACATCATGCAGAAAAATGAACCGCAATGGTCATTTAATGAGTTGAGAATGAGTAACTTTACAGACATTACACAAAGATCCCACAAACACTACACTGATTCCCACACATGAAATAAAATAGTTTCTAAATCATTTCTGATAAACCATTATTCCTAAATATTCAGCACAACCTAGAAGACATACTACTGGGTTGGGGTCGGTCGGATCTCACGGTAGAATGTGCTGGACCGAACTGTGACCCAGGGAGAAGAGAAATTGAATGAACTGTAATAACTGACTGAAATAACCATAAATCAATTAACTAAAATCATACTTGCCGATCGGCGAACAGGGGGGCGTGTCCGGTAGTGAGGGGGCATGTCTGGGGCGTGACGGCATAAAACACGTCATTGTGCTCTATCCAATGCCGAGGAAACAGGTCCCCCTCGGACCGCCCGCTGGTGCTCCGTTGTGGGCGACCAAGGGGGATGCGGGAGCTGGTGGCGGATGCGGGACACTTGCCTACCTTTCCGGGGGTCCGGGAATGCCACCCGATTTTCGGGAGCCTCCCAGCCATTAGCAACATTGATAACAGAAGGGAAACTTTAAACCCAGCTTGCAATGGAAAAGTGAATATAGAATTAGATCTACTGGCAACACCCCAAAAACAAAAAATGACACTGGCCAGCCAACCCCATGGGTGTGTTGGAAGAGCTATTAAGCTGCTAATTATTTTTAATATGATGAGCGTTACATCCAACTCATTGATAACTTAATAACTGGAAAATGTAAACCTGGGCAAGGCCGGGAACTTCAGCTAGTTGGTGTATAGAAAATTAGAAATACAGGAACCCTCTCTTGAAGTAAAGTAGACTGAACACCTTTTTGAATCTCTTATACACGGAGTTGCCAAATTATTGTGTCCACGGAAAGGCGAAGGTGTTCACAGACTAATGAAGTGCATCACTTATAGAAAAATGGGCCACCTGATAGACTTAAGGATAAGGAGTTAAGGATAATATGAATGTGGGACCAATTCTGGTGGCCTCTCACCAAACAGTACGCTGCACATTACATTGTATGGACTACAGAAGACCTGTCCATACGCCATTGCTATCTGCTGCAAACAGGGTAAGACATCTCCAGATACAGCTACTCACTCCTGGTGTCAACCAGGATACCCAGAAAAAAAACATACCCTAGTTTAGATTTTGGAACCGTGATCACCGATACATGAGCCTCCATACCGGAACCAACACACATTGGTGGGGTGGCCCCCATAGCTGCCATGAGAGGAAGGTCATCCAGGTAGGCAATGACTAATTCCCTGCTAACGTTGTAAGGGCACCATAGAAGGAACACACCTGCGGAGAGACCAGAATGGCTCAGTACTGGAAATGGAACCCCCCTACTGCAAATCTGAGAAGAGCACAAGGCACCTCCCTAAAAAGGAACTGAAATCTTCAGCAACCGATGATGTAACAATGTCCACCAGTCCACAGTGCCTGTGACTGACTAAATAAACCTGACTTGAACCTCCCCACAGTTCAGCAACTAGAAGGTCAGAAGCAGCTGGAAAGCAAAAAACTCAGCTAGAGTACCCGAAGAAGTGTAAGCAGAAACCTTCTCCTCCTTGAGATCCTGGATCGGGAACAATGAACCAGAAGGAAATGAATAGCATAGACAAACAAAACCCTTGGGAGTACAGTAGCAAACAGCAACTGTCTAGGACCTGGCTGCCTCCCAGCAGAGAGGTTACTTTAAGACATCCGGAGTAGCACCAAGAGCAGTGGTCCCCAAACTTGGTCCTCAAGGAACCAACACAGGTCACGTTTCCAGGTCACCCGACAGGTGCGCTGTTTATCACCAGCTGTCACATTTTAAAAATCTACAGGTGACCTGGAAAACATGAACTGTGTAGGGTCCTGAGGACCGAGTTTGGGAACCTGTGCTCTAGAGGGTAAAGCTCTCATACACCCTACAAACCAAAGGTCCGAAAACCAGCAACACAGAACTGGGAGATGAGAGTCTGAACGACTCAATCTCCAATACAAGTGAAAAGAGGGACTTTAAAATGCCCATCACCATGACATGAGCTTCAGAACTCCCCTGACTGAAAATGTGACCACAAATTAAGAAACAAGATGGCTATTCTCCAAAACTGCATCCCAAGAGATGGAGGAGGTACATTAGACTTGGGATCATCAATTGGTCAGGGTTAAATAAACTTGTCCACCCAATCCACAGCTAAGAAAAACCAGTTACCATATTAGACAGCCACAACCCTAGAACACTCATGATGTGTTGAGGGCAGCAAAGATGGTGTAATGGTTAGCATAACTGCCTCATAGCACTGAGGTCATGGGTTTGATTCCCACCACGGCCCTAACTGTGTGGAGTTTGTATATTCTCCCCGTACATGCGTGGGTTTCCTCTGGGTGCTCCGGTTTACTCCCACAATTCAAAAATATACTGGTAGGTTAATTGGCTCCCAACAAAATTAACCCTAGTGTGTATTAACCTTATGTGATTATTGCAAGTGTTTCTATGAGTTCTGGCTCTAAAAGAGTTGAGCCACACACCTAAGTTAGAAAAGATCTTGGGACTCCAAAATTACCATGAGCATTGCTACACACTACCCATCTGTGCCTTCAAGGCCATAGCAGTGGTAGCAATGACCGAGGTATATTATTAAACCGCTATGGGAAAAGCCCCCCTGTAGCTGCAGTTCCAGAACCTCCATGATAATAGGCCCACATGGTCCAGGCCACTCCTATTGCAGGCATTTTGTGCCAGTGATGGACCATAAGTCAACTGATCCCAGTTTGTGATCCAAAGAGTAGATGAGGAAGCTGACGTTTGGACATGGGAGCAGGACTCAGCATAGTGCTGCTGTCAGGGGAAGAGAAGGAGCTGCTGCAGATCCCGTACCAGCCAGAGAGACAAGACTACTCTACTGCTTGTACGCTAAGAGTGAGCAGAGGGGAATGTGTGTGTTAGAGTTGTGCGCGACTTGCCTGTGTGTCTGTGTCTGAATGCTGGGGTAGAATCAGGTCATAGATGGGTGGGTGGATGTGGGGGTGGTGGGGTCATCTGAGAAATGCCATGGACATGAGCAGCCCTGAGGCATAAGGGGAGCAGTGTGAGGTGTAAGAGAGGCAGTGTGAGCAGTAGGGAGGCTAGAGGAGCTAGAAGTGAGCTGTGATGGGAGCAGTAGGAAGGTAGTGAGCTATGATGTAAACAGTGAGGTGTGAGGGGGCAGTGTGAGTTGTGGGGGGCAGTGAGCTATCATGTGGCAGTGTGAGCAGTAGGGGTGGACTGAGCTGTGGGGGTAGCAGTGAGGGGGGGGGACAGTGAGCTGGGGGAAGTAGTGAGATGTAATGGGGGCAGTGTGAGCAGTGAGATGTAATGGGGCAGTGTGAGTTGTGGGGGGTAGTGAGCTATCATGTGGCAGTGTGAGCAGTAGGGGTGGACTGAGCTGTGGGGGTAGCAGTGAGGGGGGGGGGACAGTGAGCTGGGGGAAGTAGTGAGATGTAATGGGGGCAGTGTGAGCAGTGAGATGTAATGGGGCAGTGTGAGTTGTGGGGGGCAGTGAGCTATCATGTGGCAGTGTGAGCAGTAGGAGTGAACTGAGCTGTGGGGGTAGCAGTGAGGGGGGGGCAGTGTGAGCTGTGTGGTGAGACAGTAAACTGTGAGGGGTAGCAGTGGGTGTGAGGGGAGCAGTGATATGTGAGAGGGGCTGTAGTGAGGTGTGATGGAAGAGTATGAGCTGTGGGGAGCAGTAAAGCGAGATGGAGCAGTGTGAACAGCAGGGGTGAAGTGAGTTGCATGGGGGGGGGATCAGTGCGCTCTGATGGGGCAGTGTGAACTGTGCGGAAGCGCAGTGAGACATAATGCAGCAGTGTGAGCTTTGGGAGGGGCAGTGAACGGTGATGTAAGAGCGGCACTGTGAGCAGTAGAGAGCCAGTGAGCTGGGGGTGAGCAATGAGATGTGATGGCTGTGAGTCATGATGTATGCTCTAGGGGGGGTGAGCTGCGGGAGGAGCAGTGAACTGTGGGGGAAGGACCAGCAAGGTGTGAGAGGGCAGTGACCTTTGGGTAGGGCAGTGAGCTGAGGGAGAGAGTAGTGAGGTGGACAGTGAACTGTGATGTGAACAGCAGGGGGGGGGGGCATTGAGATGCGGGATGTGAAGGGTCAATAGTGAGATGTGAGGTGCAGTGAGCTGATGGCCAGTGAGGTGTGATAGGGCAGTGTGAGCTGGGGAGGGCAGGGACTGTTATGGGAGCAGTGAGGTGTGATGGGGCAGTGTGAGCTGGGGACGGGGGAGCAGTGAGGCGTGATGGGGCAGTGTGAGCTGGGGAGGGGGGAGCAGTGAGGCGTGATGGGGCAGTGTGAGCTGGGGAGGGGGAGCAGTGAGGTGTGATGGGGCAGTGTGAGCTGGGGAGGGGGGAGCAGTGAGGTGTGATGGGGCAGTGTGAGCTGGGGAGGGGGGAGCAGTGAGGTGTGATGGGGCAGTGTGAGCTGGGGACGAGGGAGCAGTGAGGTGTGATGGGGCAGTGTGAGCTGGGGAGGGGGGAGCAGTGAGGCGTGATGGGGCAGTGTGAGCTGGGGAGGGGGGAGCAGTGAGGCGTGATGGGGCAGTGTGAGCTGGGGAGGGGGGAGCAGTGAGGTGTGATGGGGCAGTGTGAGCTGGGGAGGGGGGAGCAGTGAGGTGTGATGGGGCAGTGTGAGCTGGGGAGGGGGGAGCAGTGAGGTGTGATGGGGCAGTGTGAGCTGGGGAGGGGGAGCAGTGAGGTGTGATGGGGCAGTGTGAGCTGGGGAGGGGGGAGCAGTGAGGTGTGATGGGGCAGTGTGAGCTGGGGAGGGGGAGCAGTGAGGTGTGATGGGGCAGTGTGAGCTGGGGAGGGGGGAGCAGTGAGGTGTGATGGGGCAGTGTGAGCTGGGGAGGGGGGAGCAGTGAGGTGTGATGGGGCAGTGTGAGCTGGGGAGGGGGGAGCAGTGAGGTGTGATGGGGCAGTGTGAGCTGGGGAGGGGGGAGCAGTGAGGTGTGATGGGGCAGTGTGAGCTGGGGAGGGGGGAGCAGTGAGGTGTGATGGGGCAGTGTGAGCTGGGGAGGGGGGAGCAGTGAGGTGTGATGGGGCAGTGTGAGCTGGGGAGGGGGGAGCAGTGAGGTGTGATGGGGCAGTGTGAGCTGGGGAGGGGGGAGCAGTGAGGTGTGATGGGGCAGTGTGAGCTGGGGAGGGGGGAGCAGTGAGGTGTGATGGGGCAGTGTGAGCTGGGGAGGGGGGAGCAGTGAGGTGTGATGGGGCAGTGTGAGCTGGGGAGGGGGGAGCAGTGAGGTGTGATGGGGCAGTGTGAGCTGGGGAGGGGGGAGCAGTGAGGTGTGATGGGGCAGTGTGAGCTGGGGAGGGGGGAGCAGTGAGGTGTGATGGGGCAGTGAGAGCTGGGGACGGGGGAGCAGTGAGGTGTGATGGGGCAGTGTGAGCTGGGGAGGGGGGAGCAGTGAGGCGTGATGGGGCAGTGTGAGCTGGGGAGGGGGGAGCAGTGAGGCGTGATGGGGCAGTGTGAGCTGGGGAGGGGGGAGCAGTGAGGTGTGATGGGGCAGTGTGAGCTGGGGAGGGGGGAGCAGTGAGGTGTGATGGGGCAGTGTGAGCTGGGGAGGGGGGAGCAGTGAGGTGTGATGGGGCAGTGTAAGCTGGGGAGGGGGGAGCAGTGAGGTGTGATGGGGCAGTGTGAGCTGGGGAGGGGGGAGCAGTGAGGTGTGATGGGGCAGTGTGAGCTGGGGAGGGGGGAGCAGTGAGGTGTGATGGGGCAGTGTGAGCTGGGGAGGGGGGAGCAGTGAGGTGTAATGGGGCAGTGTGAGCTGGGGAGGGGGGAGCAGTGAGGTGTGATGGGGCAGTGTGAGCTGGGGAGGGGGGAGCAGTGAGGCGTGATGGGGCAGTGTGAGCTGGGGAGGGGGGAGCAGTGAGGCGTGATGGGGCAGTGTGAGCTGGGGAGGGGGGAGCAGTGAGGTATGGTGGGGCAGTGTGAGCTGGGGAGGACAGTGACTGTTATGGGAGCAGTGAGGTGTGATGGGGCAGTGTGAGCTGGGGAGGGAGGAGCAGTGAGGTGTGATGGGGCAGTGTGAGCTGGGGAGGGGGGAGCAGTGAGGTGTGATGGGACAGTGAGCTGAGGGAGGGAGCAGTAAGCTGTGGTGGAGGGGGGGAAGGGGGCACAAGGGGGTGTGAGGAGGCAGTGAGCTCTGATGTGGGCAGTGGGGGTCAGTGACATGCGGAGGGAAGCCGATAGATGTGAGGGGGCAGTGAGCTGGCACGGCGGAGCAATGAGATGTGATGGAGCGGAGCAGTAGGGGGACATTGAGCTGCGGGAGGGAGCAGTAAGGTGGCAGTGAGCTGCAGGAGGGAGCAGTAAGGGGAGAAAGTGAGAGGCAGTGAGCTGCGGGAGGGAGCAGAAAGGTGGCAGTGAGCTGCGGAAGGAGCAGTAAGGGGGCAGTGAGCTGCGGAGGGAGCAGTTAGGGGGCAGTGAGCTGCGGAGGGAGCAGCAAGGGGGCAGTGAGCTGCGGAGGGAGCAGTAAGGGGGCAGTGAGCTGCAGGAGTGAGTTGCGGGAGGGAGCAGTATGGTGGCAGTGAGCTGCGGGAGGGAGTAGTAAGGGGGCAGTGAGCTGCGGGAGGGAGCAGTAAGGGGGCAGTGAGCGGCAGTGAGCTGTGGGTGGGAGCAGTAAGGGGGCAGTGAGCTGCGGGAGGGAGCAGTAAGCTGCGGGATGGAGCAGTAAGGGGGCAGTGAGCTGCGGGAGAGAGCAGTAAGGGGGCAGTGAGCTGCGGGAGGGAGCAGTAAGGGGGCAGTGAGCTGCGGGAGGGAGCAGTAAGTGGCAGTGAGATGTGGGAGGGAGCAGTAAGGGGGCAGTGAGCTGCAGGAGGGAGCAGTAAGGGGGCAGTGAGCTGCGGGAGGGAGCAGTAAGGGGGCAGTGAGCTGCGGGAGGGAGCAGTAAGTGGCAGTGAGCTGTGGGAGGGAGCAGTAAGAGGGCAGTGAGCTGTGGGAGGGAGCAGTAAGGGGGCAGTGAGCTGCAGGAGGGAGCAGTGAGCTGCAGGAGGGAGCAGTAAGGGGGCAGTGAGCTGCAGGAGGGAGCAGTAAGGGGGCAGTGAGCTGCAGGAGGGAGCAGTAAGGGGGCAGTGAGCTGCAGGAGGGAGCAGTAAGGGGGCAGTGAGTGGCAGTGAGCTGCGGGAGGGAGCAGTAAGGGGGCAGTGAGTGGCAGTGAACTGTGGGAGGGAGCAGTAAGGGGGCAGTGAGCTGCGGGAGGGAGCAGTAAGGGGGCAGTTAGCTGCGGGAGGGAGCAGTAAGGGGGCAGTGAGCTGCGGGAGGGAGCCGTAAGGGGGCAGTGAGCTGTGGGAGGGAGCAGTAAGGGGGCAGTGAGCTGCGGGAGGGAGCAGTAAGGGGGCAGTGAGCTGCGGGAGGGAGCAGTAAGGGGGCAATGAGCTGCGGGAGGGAGCAGTAAGGGGGCAGTGAGCTGCGGGAGGGAGCAGTAAGGGGGCAGTGAGTGGCAGTGAGCTGTGGGAGGGAGCAGTAAGGGGGCAGTGAGCTGCGGGAGGGAGCAGTAAGGGGGCAGTGAGCTGCGGGAGGAAGCAATAAGGGGGCAGTGAGCTGCGGGAGCAGTAAGGGGGCAGTGAGCTGCGGGAGGGAGCAGTGAGGGGGCAGTGAGCGGCAGTGAGCTGTGGGAGGGAGCAGTAAGGGGGCAGTGAGCTGCTGGAGGGAGCAGTAAGCTGCGGGATGGAGCAGTAAGGGGACAGTGAGCTGTGGGAGGGAGCAGTAAGGGGGCAGTGAGCTGCGGGAGGGAGCAGTAAGGGGGCAGTGAGCTGCGGGAGGGAGCAGTAAGGGGGCAGTGAGCGGCAGTGAGCTGTGGGTGGGAGCAGTAAGGGGGCAGTGAGCTGCGGGAGGGAGCAGTAAGCTGCGGGATGGAGCAGTAAGGGGGCAGTGAGCTGCGGGAGGGAGCAGTAAGGGGGCAGTGAGCTGCGGGAGGGAGCAGTAAGTGGCAGTGAGATGTGGGAGGGAGCAGTAAGGGGGCAGTGAGCTGCAGGAGGGAGCAGTAAGGGGGCAGTGAGCTGCAGGAGGGAGCAGTAAGGGGGCAGTGAGCTGCGGGAGGGAGCAGTAAGGGGGCAGTGAGCTGCGGGAGGGAGCAGTAAGTGGCAGTGAGCTGTGGGAGGGAGCAGTAAGAGGGCAGTGAGCTGTGGGAGGGAGCAGTAAGGGGGCAGTGAGCTGCAGGAGGGAGCAGTGAGGGGGCAGTGAGCTGCAGGAAGGAGCAGTAAGGGGGCAGTGAGCTGCAGGAGGGAGCAGTAAGGGGGCAGTGAGTGGCAGTGAGCTGCGGGAGGGAGCAGTAAGGGGGCAGTGAGTGGCAGTGAACTGTGGGAGGGAGCAGTAAGGGGGCAGTGAGCTGCGGGAGGGAGCAGTAAGGGGGCAGTGAGCTGCAGGAGGGAGCAGTAAGGGGGCAGTGAGCTGCGGGAGGGAGCAGTAAGGGGGCAGTGAGTGGCAGTGAGCTGTGGGAGGGAGCAGTAAGGGGGCAGTGAGCTGCGGGAGGGAGCAGTAAGGGGGCAGTGAGCTGCGGGAGGAAGCAATAAGGGGGCAGTGAGCTGCGGGAGGGAGCAATAAGGGGGCAGTGAGCTGCGGGTGGGAGCAGTAAGGGGGCAGTGAGCTGCGGGAGGGAGCAGTAAGGGGGCAGTGAGCGGCAGTGAGCTGTGGGAGGGAGCAGTAAGGGGGCAGTGAGCTGCTGGAGGGAGCAGTAAGCTGCGGGATGGAGCAGTAAGGGGACAGTGAGCTGTGGGAGGGAGCAGTAAGGGGGCAGTGAGCTGCGGGAGGGAGCAGTAAGGGGGCAGTGAGCTGTGGGAGGGAGCAATAAGGGGGCAGTGAGCTGCAGGAGGGAGCAGTAAGGGGGCAGTGAGTGGCAGTGAGCTGTGGGAGGGAGCAGTAAGGGGGCAGTGAGCTGCTGGAGGGAGCAGTAAGCTGGGGGAGGGAGCAGTAAGGGGGCAGTGAGCTGCGGGAGGGAGCAGTAAGGGGGCAGTGAGCTGCGGGAGGGGGCAGTGAGTGGCAGTGAGCTGTGGGAGGGAGCAGTAAGGGGGCAGTGAGCTGCGGGAGGGAGCAGTAACGGGGCAGTGAGTGGCAGTGAGCTGTGGGAGGGAGCAGTAAGGGGGCAGTGAGCTGCGGGAGGGAGCAGTAAGGGGGCAGTGAGCTGCGGGAGGAAGCAATAAGGGGGCAGTGAGCTGCGGGAGGGAGCATTATGGTGGCAGTGAGCTGCGGGTGGGAGCAGTAAGGGGGCAGTGAGCTGCGGGAGGGAGCAGTAAGGGGGCAGTGAGCGGCAGTGAGCTGTGGGAGGGAGCAGTAAGGGGGCAGTGAGCTGCTGGAGGGAGCAGTAAGCTGCGGGATGGAGCAGTAAGGGGGCAGTGAGCTGTGGGAGGGAGCAGTAAGGGGGCAGTGAGCTGCGGGAGGGAGCAGTAAGGGGGCAGTGAGCTGCGGGAGGGAGCAGTAAGGGGGCAGTGAGCTGCGGGAGGGAGCAGTAAGGGGGCAGTGAGCTGCGAGAGGGAGCAGTAAGGGGGCAGTGAGTGGCAGTGAGCTGTGGGAGGGAGCAGTAAGGGGGCAGTGAGCTGCGGGAGGGAGCAGTAAGGGGGCAGTGAGCTGCGGGAGGGAGCAGTAAGGGGGCAGTGAGCTGCGAGAGGGAGCAGTAAGGGGGCAGTGAGCTGTGGGAGGGAGCAGTAAGGGGGCAGAGTGGCAGTGAGCTGTGGGAGGGAGCAGTAAGGGGGCAGTGAGCTGCGGGAGGGAGCAGTAAGGGGGCAGTGAGTGGCAGTGAGCTGTGGGAGGGAGCAGTAAGGGGGCAGTGAGCTGCGGGAGGGAGCAGTAAGGGGGCAGTGAGCTGCGGGAGGAAGCAATAAGGGGGCAGTGAGCTGCGGGAGGGAGCAATAAGGGGGCAGGGAGCTGCGGGTGGGAGCAGTAAGGGGGCAGTGAGCTGCGGGAGGGAGCAGTAAGGGGGCAGTGAGCGGCAGTGAGCTGTGGGAGGGAGCAGTAAGGGGGCAGTGAGCTGCTGGAGGGAGCAGTAAGCTGCGGGATGGAGCAGTAAGGGGACAGTGAGCTGTGGGAGGGAGCAGTAAGGGGGCAGTGAGCTGCGGGAGGGAGCAGTAAGGGGGCAGTGAGCTGTGGGAGGGAGCAATAAGGGGGCAGTGAGCTGCAGGAGGGAGCAGTAAGGGGCAGTGAGTGGCAGTGAACTGTGGGAGGGAGCAGTAAGGGGGCAGTGAGCTGGGGGAGGGAGCAGTAAGGGGGCAGTGAGCTGCGGGAGGGAGCAGTAAGGGGGCAGTGAGCTGCGGGAGGGGGCAGTGAGTGGCAGTGAGCTGTGGGAGGGAGCAGTAAGGGGGCAGTGAGCTGCGGGAGGGAGCAGTAAGGGGGCAGTGAGCTGCGGGAGGAAGCAATAAGGGGGCAGTGAGCTGCGGGAGGGAGCATTATGGTGGCAGTGAGCTGCGGGTGGAAGCAGTAAGGGGGCAGTGAGCTGTGGGAGGGAGCAGTAAGGGGGCAGTGAGCGGCAGTGAGCTGTGGGAGGTAGCAGTAAGGGGGCAGTGAGCTGCTGGAGGCAGCAGTAAGGGGGCAGTGAGCTGCGGGAGGGAGCAGTAAAGGGGCAGTGAGCTGCGGGAGGGAGCAGTAAGGGGGCAGTGAGCTGCGGGAGGGAGCAGTAAGTGGCAGTGAGCTGTGGGAGGGAGCAGTAAGAGGGCAGTGAGCTGTGGGAGGGAGCAGTAAGGGGGCAGTGAGCTGCAGGAGGGAGCAGTGAGGGGGCAGTGAGCTGCAGGAAGGAGCAGTAAGGGGGCAGTGAGCTGCAGGAGGGAGCAGTAAGGGGGCAGTGAGTGGCAGTGAGCTGTGGGAGGGAGCAGTAAGGGGGCAGTGAGCTGCGGGAGGGAGCAGTAAGGGGGCAGTGAGCTGCGGGAGGAAGCAATAAGGGGGCAGTGAGCTGCGGGAGGGAGCAATAAGGGGGCAGTGAGCTGCGGGTGGGAGCAGTAAGGGGGCAGTGAGCTGCGGGAGGGAGCAGTAAGGGGGCAGTGAGCGGCAGTGAGCTGTGGGAGGGAGCAGTAAGGGGGCAGTGAGCTGCTGGAGGGAGCAGTAAGCTGCGGGATGGAGCAGTAAGGGGACAGTGAGCTGTGGGAGGGAGCAGTAAGGGGGCAGTGAGCTGCGGGAGGGAGCAGTAAGGGGGCAGTGAGCTGTGGGAGGGAGCAATAAGGGGGCAGTGAGCTGCAGGAGGGAGCAGTAAGGGGGCAGTGAGTGGCAGTGAACTGTGGAAGGGAGCAGTAAGGGGGCAGTGAGCTGGGGGAGGGAGCAGTAAGGGGGCAGTGAGCTGCGGGAGGGAGCAGTAAGGGGGCAGTGAGCTGCGGGAGGGGGCAGTGAGTGGCAGTGAGCTGTGGGAGGGAGCAGTAAGGGGGCAGTGAGCTGCGGGAGGGAGCAGTAACGGGGCAGTGAGTGGCAGTGAGCTGTGGGAGGGAGCAGTAAGGGGGCAGTGAGCTGCGGGAGGGAGCAGTAAGGGGGCAGTGAGCTGCGGGAGGAAGCAATAAGGGGGCAGTGAGCTGCGGGAGGGAGCATTATGGTGGCAGTGAGCTGCGGGTGGGAGCAGTAAGGGGGCAGTGAGCTGCGGGAGGGAGCAGTAAGGGGGCAGTGAGCGGCAGTGAGCTGTGGGAGGGAGCAGTAAGGGGGCAGTGAGCTGCTGGAGGGAGCAGTAAGCTGCGGGATGGAGCAGTAAGGGGGCAGTGAGCTGTGGGAGGGAGCAGTAAGGGGGCAGTGAGCTGCGGGAGGGAGCAGTAAGGGGGCAGTGAGCTGCGGGAGGGAGCAGTAAGGGGGCAGTGAGCTGCGGGAGGGAGCAGTAAGGGGGCAGTGAGCTGCGAGAGGGAGCAGTAAGGGGGCAGTGAGTGGCAGTGAGCTGTGGGAGGGAGCAGTAAGGGGGCAGTGAGCTGCGGGAGGGAGCAGTAAGGGGGCAGTGAGCTGCGGGAGGGAGCAGTAAGGGGGCAGTGAGCTGCGAGAGGGAGCAGTAAGGGGGCAGTGAGCTGCGGGAGGGAGCAGTAAGGGGGCAGTGAGCTGTGGGAGGGAGCAATAAGGGGGCAGTGAGCTGCAGGAGGGAGCAGTAAGGGGCAGTGAGTGGCAGTGAACTGTGGGAGGGAGCAGTAAGGGGGCAGTGAGCTGGGGGAGGGAGCAGTAAGGGGGCAGTGAGCTGCGGGAGGGAGCAGTAAGGGGGCAGTGAGCTGCGGGAGGGGGCAGTGAGTGGCAGTGAGCTGTGGGAGGGAGCAGTAAGGGGGCAGTGAGCTGCGGGAGGGAGCAGTAAGGGGGCAGTGAGCTGCGGGAGGAAGCAATAAGGGGGCAGTGAGCTGCGGGAGGGAGCATTATGGTGGCAGTGAGCTGCGGGTGGAAGCAGTAAGGGGGCTGTGAGCTGTGGGAGGGAGCAGTAAGGGGGCAGTGAGCGGCAGTGAGCTGTGGGAGGTAGCAGTAAGGGGGCAGTGAGCTGCTGGAGGCAGCAGTAAGGGGGCAGTGAGCTGCGGGAGGGAGCAGTAAGGGGGCAGTGAGCTGCGGGAGGGAGCAGTAAGGGGGCAGTGAGCTGCGGGAGGGAGCAGTAAGGGGGCAGTGAGCTGCGGGAGGGAGCAGTAAGGGGGCAGTGAGTGGCAGTGAGCTGTGGGAGGGAGCAGTAAGGGGGCAGTGAGCTGCGGGAGGGAGCAGTAAGGGGACAGTGAGCTGCAGGAGGGAGCAGTAAGGGGGCAATGAGCTGCGGGAGGGAGCAGTAAGGGGGCAGTGAGCTGTGGGAGGGAGCAGTAAGGGGGCAGTGAATGGCAGTGAGCTGTGGGAGGGAGCAGTAAGGGGGCAGTGAGCTGCGGGAGAGGGCAGTGAGTGGCAGTGAGCTGTGGGAGGGAGCAGTAAGGGGGCAGTGAGCTGCGGGAGGGAGCAGTAAGGGGGCAGTGAGCTGTGGGAGGGAGCAGTAAGGGGGCAGTGAGTGGCAGTGAGCTGTGGGAGGGAGCAGTAAGGGGCAGTGAGCTGTGGGAGGGAGTAGTAAGGGGCAGTGAGCTGTGGGAGGGAGCAGTGAGTGGCAGTGAGCTGTGGGAGGGAGCAGTAAGGGAGCAGTGAGTGGCAGTGAGATGCGTGAGGGAGCAGTGTGATATGGAGAGAATTGGCAATAAGAGAGATAACTGTACAAAACATTTTTTTCCAAAATTGTCCCAAAAATTCTTAACAGTGAAATTATATAAACAGCGTCTTGATAAACGCGACTCCGCGTAATTGTATTAACAAATCTGCATATTTACTGCACACATAAAATGATACTGAATCGGGATTAAATGGTTGTTATTTACATACTGTGATAAACATATCTGGAAAGAATATGAGCCAGTTCATTGGCTAGATGCAGGTGTTTATTACCTCTCTCTTCCAGAATGTACATCACTAGTCACACCCCTACGGAGGGCCACAATTTGCCTGATTCAGAGGCGGACGCGTCTTTTGCCGCAATCGCAGCTGCACCTTCTGCTATTGATGGGTTTGACATTGATGGTCTAGATTCGATGGTGATGTTCACCAGTGGTTGCAAACCATCAATGGTTCCCTGATGCTGGGCTCCTGCCATCGATGTTAAGCACTAACAATAGTTAGACCCGCCATTACAGGAAAGGGACCCCCTTCCTTTATAAGTCAGAGTAATGACACTTACTATACGAGACCGCTGCCCACACCACCAACACCCCTAGTGACAGGCCTTCTGTGGTAGTAGTGGCTACTGTGCTCTGACTGCCGGCCACCGGAGCCTGATTTGAGGAGTGCGGCGACCACCATTAGCCCGGACCAACCTGGAGGTAAACTGTGGCTGCTGGAGCCGGTTATGGTCAATGGAGAGATAGCCGTTAGGGTCCCCAGACACGCTCCCCTCAGTGACCTGGTGACCCTCCAGGAGCCTGACAGAAAGCGGAACCGCGGCTGTGACACACACCGGCTAAATGGCGCTGTCATTCCTCTCTATGGGTGCACTGAGGGCCTGATTCAGAGTTATACGCAACCTCGATGGTGGGTGGACTGCACGAGCGCAGGGTGGGTCCTGCGAGATCACTTGCAGTGCCCCCTAAGCTGCAGAATGACTGCCATGTTGTGCCTATTTGGGGGCAAGGGCGGCAACGGAGCCCCGTTTTGTAGGTGCGCTGTGGCCAGGGTCTGTGTCTTCAGATGCAGATTTTACCGGCCCCCGGAGGAGGATTTCCGGCGGCCATTCTGAGTAAGCTTAGCATTATAACCATATAACACAGAATGTTGGCGCATATAACATACAATGGTGGTCATTCCGAGTTGATCGCTAGCTGTATTCGTTCGCTGTGCAGCGATGAGGCAAAAAAAAACGGCACTTCTGTGCATGCGGCGCAATGCGCACGCGCGTCGTACTATTACAACAAACAATGGGGTCGATTCTATTCGGCAACTAATGAATAGCGCCGGGAATTAGCTCCCGACGCTATTCAATTCAGCAACTAATTACCTGCAATTGTCGGGAATTCTTCTCTCATCCCCGGGGAGGTAAGTCGGAGAATGCCCGTTCTCCCGACAATTCAACCTGTTTTGTCGGCGAGAACGGGCCATCGCCGACGTAACTAGTTGCTGAATTGAATAGCGTCGGGAGCTAATTCCCGGCGCTATTCATTAGTTGCCGAATAGAATCGACCCCAATGTAGTTTCACACTGGGTCAAGCGAAGTTTTTCAGTCGCATTGCTGGCCGTAGAGTGATTGACAGGAAGTGGGCGTTTCTGGGTGTCAACTGGGCGTTTTCAGGGAGTGTTCGAGAAAACGCAGGTGTGGCTGGGCGAACTCAGGCGTGGCTGGCCGAAACGCAGGGCGTTTGTGACGTCAAAACAGGAACTGAATAGTCTGAAGTGATCGCAAGTGCTGAGTAGGTTTTGAGCTACTCTTAAACTGCACAAAAAAATTATGCCGCCGCTCTGCGATCCTTTTGTTCGCACTTCTGCTAAGCTAAAATACACTCCCAGTGGGAGGCGGCATAGCGTTTGCACGGCTGCTAAAAACTGTTAGCGAGCGAACAACTCGGAATGACCCCCCATGTTGGCCTATATAACACACAGAATGTTGGCTCAGAATGTTGGGGAATTTGCATGCATTGTAGAAGCCAATTTTGATCTCATTCCATCCACTGTCCGAATCTGGAAATTTAATAAACTGGGTCGTTAATTTGCGGAACGCCTTAATGACCTGGGTTATACAGCGCGACAGTGTCGGTTGTGAAAAACCGCACGTTTGAGACCAAGTAGGCTGGAATGTGCCTGATGCCAAGAAAATGCAACGTAGCCAGCAGTTTCTGGAAACCACTGACTGCGTGATTTGTCCGTGCCCGAGGTTCCAGGTCAGGCTCCAACAGATCGTACAATGAATATATTTCACGAGCCGATAAGCGATCATTTTTTATCACCTCGATCTCGGAGAGATCCTCCAGTACACGCCTAGTGCGATACTGGCGTGCAGGGGCGCCGGAATGGTTTGCGGTTGGGCGCAGAGTGCTGCCCCATCCTGTGTCCTGGCCGGCTCTTCACTCTTCAGGGATGCATTACAGGGAGGGGGCGTGGCCATGCTGAGCCTGCTGGAACAACCCCGCCTCCTCCCAGTAGTGCATCAATGACGAACCGGCTAGGACAGGACAGGGGTCAGCACGCTGCGGCGCCGGCGGCAGACTTTTTAAAGTAGGAGACTCAGCGGGGATCCGGAGGCAAGCGCTTCCCCTCCCCAGCACTTCTCACATGTTTGGGGGAGCATGCTGCCCCTTTGCCCCCCCCCCAATCCTCCCGATTCCGATGCCTCTGCTGGCGTGGAACTGACGCACGCACTGTCTCACCTGAGGCAGATATTTGACGACCACGATCCTGATCCTCCTCCATACTGGCCACGATCATGAACATTACAAACTGGTCAGAAAAAGGCTCCATTATTGTAGTCCGGAGAAAAAATATGAAACCTGGGTAAAAATGTTGGATCATGGGTAAATTCCTTCCCTCCGCAGAGTAAAGAAAAAAAATATAGGAAAATACATGTAATAATGTGGCTCATAAATAAATGAATAAAACACAAATGATAAAATGACTTAATATATAAATATATATGCTAGGAGAAATCAACAGAAGACAAAAAAAAAAAGAACGTTTTTAGAATTTGTTGTCAGATCACGACGGGAAAACTTGTCGGAATGAACTTGTGGAAAGTCGCCTCTAAAACCACCGACACCGATGCCACAATCTTCCATTGAATAGAGTTTTGTCGAAAAGTCATTTTTTTAACAGTAGACACACTCGACTGTCGAAAAGTCAAATGTCGGAGCGGCTCCGACCGTTTTATGCGGAAAAAAGCGACTGATTGAATTGTCGAACAACAGGATTTTTTTTGTCAGAAAAGCCCCAGCAAATCGTCAGCAATTGAATATACCCCATAGTCAGCCCTAAACACATGTACACGCACACTCTAGGGTTAATGTTCGTTTTTTTGGGGGGGGGAAGCCAATTAAGCTAACAGTATATATTTGGAGTGTGGGAGGAAACCCACACAAGCATGGGGAAAACATACAAACTCCACACAGATAGGGCCATGGTGGGAATAGAACCCATGACCTCAGTGCTGTGTGGCAGCAATGCTGACCATCACACCGTCCGTCCGTACATACATAATAACCGCCACCTGTAATCATACATGGACGCTCCACGGCTTAGGGGGGCTACGTTTGGTTTCAGGTGACCATGTAGTGCCTGCTCCAGGTGCCCAGCCCTGTATCCGGGAACAGCAGGGTCCCCCAGACCGGGTGCATGTGGGAGGATAATCCAACCCCAATATCTCTTATCAGGATTACCATACTGTCCCTTTATACCGGGACACCGATGGATTACACAGGCTCTGGGGCTGATTACAACCAGGGGATATGCAGCTTGTTGTCAGCCAGCCCTGGAACCTGTGTTACGCATGAGTGTCCCGGTATGGTAAGTCTAGGGCAAGCATGTCCAAACTGCGGCCCTCCAGCTGTTGAGAAACTACACATCCCAGCATGCCCTGACACAGCTTTAGCATTCTCTGACAGCAAAACTGTTTCAGGGCATGCTGGGATATGTAGTTTCACAACAGCTGTAGGGCCGCAGTTTGGACATGCCTGGTCCAGGGGGTAAATTTACTAAGATGGGAGTTCTATTTAAGATGTGATGTTGCCCATAGCAACCAATCAGATTCCAGGTATTATGTTCTAGAAGGTGCTAGATAAATGAGAAGTAGAATCTGATTGGTTGCTATGGGCAACATCCCATCTTAAATAGAACTCCCGTCTTAGTAAATTTACCCCCAGGTCTTATTATCTCGCACTCTCAGCAGCTGGGCGTCGTGTTCCACATACACAGCATCTAAAGGCTTGATAAATCTGGGCCTTAGGAACAAAGCAGAGAGAAGCTGCTGCCAAGAGCCCCAAACTCTTTCTCTGAGTCCTATTGGGAGAAAAGTGCTATATAAATAACACCCCGGGCAGACAGCGTCCCACTGTAACAGGCCTGTGCCACCCAGACCCCTCAGGCCCGAGGCCAGCCGTGTGTATGGGCCACAGGCAGGCCCGAGCCAGCCGCCCCCTGCCAGCACTCACCCTCTCTCTCTCTCCCCGCGCGGGTCTCTGAGCTGGGCCTCGGGACCGACGCCTCGTGATGACGTAGAGGAGACACTCGGCACACGATTGGTCTGTTCCGCTGCTGCCGGAGCCTCCCAACGAAGAGGTTTCCCGGGCTCACCTGGCTGGGGGTCCCCTGGTGCAGGCCTCACGTGTTCCCCGGTCACAGACACATGTACAGCACCGTGGTGCACGCATGCAGGGATCTAGCCACCCTGTGTCCTCACCTCTGAGAGTGGAAGGAGAGACTGCTGCATGCACTGCCCCCCTCTGCCCCCCTCCTCCTCCTCCTCCTCCCTGTCCTCTCTCCCTCCCCCTCCCCCTTACTCTGCATAACAATAGTCTGCAAGGGGGAGGCTGCAGAGCCTTGCACAGTACATAAACAGAGACAGTATGAACAATGCAGGACAGGCGTGACGTACAGCGCAGAGCATTGCAGGACGTGGTGTACTGTATACACGGCGCTGCACCGGCCGTCTCTCTGGGCCGGATTCTCATTAGGAAGTAAAGCAAGTAACTTTGTGTGTGGAACATGCCATGCTGCAATGCCAGGGGAGCAAATACCTTTATATTGTTTCTGTGCAGGGTAAATACCGGCTGCTTCTGCATGTAGCCCGCACATGTTACACAGCTTTATTATTACACTGCAATCTACATTTCAGTATGGACACCCCCCACCCAAATCTAACTCTCTGCACATGTTACATCTCCCCCCTGCAGTGCAGCATGGTGTTACCCAGGTGCTCAAGTACTTGCTTTTTTTTTTGCTTTACTTCCAAATCAGAACCAGGCTCATACTGTAATACCCAAATAAGCAGCGTCGGCTGGACCCGAGGGGTCGGTGCTGGTGGTGGCTAGGGGGAGGAGAAGATGGTATAAGTGAGAGAAGGAAAAGCACATGAGGAAAGAGGGCCCTGCTCGTCAGACGTTACAGTCTTATTATTACATGATAAGAGTCGCCCAGCTACAATGAACAGGCAGTGGATGCGGACCCGGCTACGTGAATTGCGCTGACGCAGTTGAAGTGATATCCTCTTTATTCTTTTATTTTATCCTTTTTTTTTCTTTTTGCAATGAAGCAAGTTGACGCCACCCGAGCCGCTCACCTGGACCTACCTCTCCGGGAGACCGGATTGCCACTGTCGGCAAATACGCCTTCATACGAGTGTTTCCCTGAGTATTCTACGCCTTTTATACATTGAGATTACAAAGATTCCGTATTTACTAAGATAAACATCCTCTTCTTTGACAATACTGGATGTAATGTGTATGTATGGGTCACTGAGGTGCAGAGAGTCAGAGAGTAGGTCACAGAACTTATGTTCCAAAAACAACGTTTTCCGGACATTGGGGAACATTTACTAAGATGGGAGTTCTATTTCAAATGGGATGTTGCCCATAGCAACCAATCAGTATCTACTTCTCATTTATCTAGCACCTTCTAGAACAGGCTTGGCCAACCTGTGGCTCTCCAGCTGTTGTAAAACTACAAGTCCCATCATGCTTTGCCACAGATTTGTTATTAGAGAATGCTAAAACTGTGGCAAGACATGCTGGGATGTGTAGTTTCACAACATCTGGAGAGCCACAGGTTGGCCAGGCCTGTTCTAGAAGATAATACCTGGAATGTGATTGGCTGATATCGGCAACATCCCATCTTAAACAGAACTCCCATCTTAGTAAATTTACCCCAATGAGATTTTCTAAAAAGAAATTCTGTACTTACTGAAGGAATTGTTACCTCTGGATCCTTTTTTATTATTTACCAGCCGATGTGCCAGGTATCACCCGGGTAAGGGTTTGCTGGGTGGAACTTTTTACCCCCCCCCCCCTAAGGAGTCACATTTTTAAAAATAACTGCTTAGCAGGTGGCTGCAAATAACTGTCACAGTTCCCAGACCACCAGGTCACATGTTCCAGGTCACCCATCAGGTCACATGTTCCTGGTCACCCAGCAGGTCACATGTTTCAGGTCACCCGGCAGGTACACAGGGAGAACAGCATCGGGAGTGTCACTTCATCTCCGCTACCCCGAACACTATGGATTTTTACATGTCACCCCCGTCCCAACCCCACCCCTAGGGGTGCAAGGGGTGTCTTACACCCACTGTATTTTTTCCAGATTATAAGTCATATGTAGGGCCCTGCTCGCACACTTACAGAAACAGACAGAGAGGTAAGAGGGCCCTGCTCGCACACTTACAGTAACAGACAGTGAGGTAAGAGGGCCCTGCTCGCACGCTTACAGTAACAGACAGTGAGGTAAGAGGGCCCTGCTCGCACGCTTACAGTAACAGACAGTGAGGTAAGAGGGCCCTGCTCGCACACTTACAGTAACAGACTGAGGTAAGAGGGTCCTGCTCGCACACTTACAGTAACAGATAGCAAGGTAAGAGGGCCCTGCTCGCACGCTTACAGTAACAGACAGTGAGGTAAGAGGGCCCTGCTCGCACACTTACAGTAACAGACAGTGAGGTAAGAGGGCCCTGCTCGCACACTTGCAGTAACAGACAGTGAGGTAAGAGGGCCCTGCTCGCACACTTACAGTAACAGACTGAGGTAAGAGGGTCCTGCTCGCACACTTGCAGTAACAGACAGCAAGGTAAGAGGGCCCTGCTCGCACGCTTACAGTAACAGACAGTGAGGTAAGAGGGCCCTGCTCGCATGCTTACAGTAACAGACAGTGAGGTAAGAGGGCCCTGCTCACACACTTACAGTAACAGACAGTGAGGTAAGAGGGCCCTGCTCGCACACTTACAGTAACAGACTGAGGTAAGAGGGTCCTGCTCGCACACTTGCAGTAACAGACAGCAAGGTAAGAGGGCCCTGCTCGCACGCTTACAGTAACAGACAGTGAGGTAAGAGGGCCCTGCTCGCACACTTACACTAAGAGACAGTGAGGTAAGAGGGCCCTGCTCGCACACTTACAGTAACAGACAGCGAGGTAAGAGGGCCCTGCTCGCACACTTACAGTGACAGACCGTGAGGTAAGAGGGTCCTGCTCGCACGCTTACAGTAACAGACAGTGAGGTAAGAGGGCCCTGCTCGCACGCTTACAGTAACAGACAGTGAGGTAAGAGGGCCCTGCTCGCACACTTACAGTAACAGACTGAGGTAAGAGGGTCCTGCTCGCACACTTACAGTAACAGATAGCAAGGTAAGAGGGCCCTGCTCGCACGCTTACAGTAACAGACAGTGAGGTAAGAGGGCCCTGCTCGCACACTTACAGTAACAGACTGAGAGTTAAGAGGGCCCTGCTCACACACTTACAGTAACAGACAGTGAGGTAAGAGGGCCCTGCTCGCACACTTACAGTAACAGACTGAGGTAAGAGGGTCCTGCTCGCACACTTGCAGTAACAGACAGCAAGGTAAGAGGGCCCTGCTCGCACGCTTACAGTAACAGACAGTGAGGTAAGAGGGCCCTGCTCGCACACTTACACTAAGAGACAGTGAGGTAAGAGGGCCCTGCTCGCACACTTACAGTAACAGACAGCGAGGTAAGAGGGCCCTGCTCGCACACTTACAGTGACAGACCGTGAGGTAAGAGGGCCCTGCTCGCACACTTACAGTAACAGACAGTGAGGTAAGAGGGCCCTGCTCACGCACTTACATTAACAGACAGTGAGGTAAGAGGGCCCTGCTCGCACTCTTACAGTAACAGACAGCGAGGTAAGAGGGTCCTGCTCGCACACTTACAGTAACATACAGTAAGGTAAGAGGGCCCTGCTCGCACGGTTTCAGTAACAGACAGCAAGGTAAGAGGGCCCTGCTCGCACGCTACAGTAACAGACAGCAAGGTAAGAGGGCCCTGCTCACACACTTACAGTAAGAGACAGTGAGGTAAGAGGGCCCTGCTCGCACACTTACAGTAACAAACAGCGAGGTAAGAGGGCCCTGCTCGCACGCTTACAGTGACAGACCGTGAGGTAAGAGGGCCCTGCTCGCACACTTACAGTAACAGACAGCGAGGTAAGAGGGCCCTGCTCGCACGCTTACAGTGACAGACAGTGAGGTAAGAGGGCCCTGCTCACACACTTACATTAACAGACAGTGAGGTAAGAGGGCCCTGCTCGCACGCTTATAGTAACAGATAGTGAGGTAAGAGGGCCCTGCTCGCACGCTTACAGTAACAGACAGCGAGGTAAGAGGGTCCTGCTCGCACGCTTACAGTGACAGACAGCAAGATAAGAGGGTCCTGCTCGCACGCTTACAGTGACAGACCATGAGGTAAGAGGGCCCTGCTCCCACGCTTACAGTAACAGACCATGAGGTAAGAGGGCCCTGCTCGCACGCTTACAGTAACAGACAGTGAGGTAAGAGGGCCCTGCTCGCACGCTTACAGTAACAGACAGTGAGATCAGAGGGTCCTGCTCGCACGCTTACAGTAACAGACAGCGAGGTAAGAGGGCCCTGCTCGCACGCTTACAGTAACAGACAGCGAGGTAAGAGGGTCCTGCTCGCACGCTTACAGTGACAGACAGCAAGATAAGAGGGTCCTGCTCGCACGCTTACAGTGACAGACCGTGAGGTAAGATGGCCCTGCTCCCACGCTTACAGTAACAGACCATGAGGTAAGAGGGTCCTGCTCGCACGCTTACGGTAACAGACAGTGAGGTAAGAGGGTCCTGCTCGCACGCTTACGGTAACAGACAGCGAGGTAAGAGGGCCCTGCTCGCACGCTTACAGTAACAGACAGCGAGGTAAGAGGGTCCTGCTTGCACGCTTACAGTGACAGACACCAAGGTAAGAGGGTCCTGCTCGCATGCTTACAGCAACAGACAGCGAGTTAAGAAGGCCCTGCTCACACACTTTCAGTAACAGACAGTGAGGTAAGAAGGCCCTGTTTGCACGCTTACAGTAACAGACAGTGAGGTAAGAGGGCCCTGCTCGCACGCTTACAGTAACAGACAGTGAGATCAGAGGGTCCTGCTCGCACGCTTACGGTAACAGACAGCGAGGTAAGAGGGCCCTGCTCGCACGCTTACAGTAACAGACAGTGAGGTAAGAGGGTCCTGCTCGCAAGCTTACAGTAACAGACAGCGAGGTAAGAGGGCCCTGCTCGCACACTTACAGTAACAGACAGTGAGGTAAGAGGGCCAAGCTCGCACACTTACAGTAACAGACAGTGAGGTAAGAGGGCCCTGCTCGCACACTTACAGTAACAGACAGCGAGGTAAGAGGGTCCTGCTCGCACACTTACTGTAACAGACAGTGAGGTAAGAGGGCCCTGCTCGCACGGTTTCAGTAACAGACAGCAAGGTAAGAGGGCCCTGCTCGCACGCTACAGTAACAGACAGCGAGGTAAGAGGGCCCTGCTCACACACTTACAGTAAGAGACAGTGAGGTAAGAGGGCCCTGCTCGCACACTTACAGTAACAGACAGCAAGGTAAGAGGGCCCTGCTCGCACGCTTACAGTGACAGACCGTGAGGTAAGAGGGCCCTGCTCGCACACTTACAGTAACAGACCATGAGGCAAGAGGGCCCTGCTCGCACACTTACAGTAACAGACAGCGCGGTAAGAGGGCCCTGCTCGCATGCTTACAGTAACAGACAGCGAGGTAAGAGGGTCCTGCTCGCACGCTTATAGTGACAGACAGCAAGGTAAGAGGGTCCTGCTCACACGCTTACAGTGACTGACCATGAGGTAAGAGGGCCCTGCTCGCACGCTAGACCATGAGGTAAGAGGGCCCTGCTCGCATGCTTACTGCAATAGACAGCGAGGTAAGAAGGCCATGCTCGCACGCTTACAGTAACAGACAGTGAGGTAAGAGGGCCCTGCTCGCACGCTTACAGTAACAGGCAGTGAGATCAGAGGGTCCTGCTCGCACGCGTACGGTAACAGACAGCGAGGTAAGAGGGCCCTGCTCGCACACTTACAGTAACAGACAGTGAGGTAAGAGGGCCCTGCTCGCACGCTTACAGTAACAGACAGTGAGGTAAGAGGGCCCTGCTCGCACGCTTACAGTAACAGACAGTGAGGTAAGAGGGTCCTGCTTGCATGCTTACAGTAACAGACAGTGAGATTAGAGGGTCTTGCTCGCACGCTTACAGTAACAGACAGCGAGGTAAGAGGGCCCTGCTCGCACGCTTACAGTAACAGACAGCGAGGTAAGAGGGTCCTGCTTGCACGCTTACAGTGACAGACACCAAGGTAAGAGGGTCCTGCTCGCACGCTTACAGTGACAGACCGTGAGGTAAGAGGGCCCTGCTCGCACACTTACAGTAACAGACAGTGAGGTAAGAGGGCCCTGCTCGCACACTTACAGTAACAGACAGTGAGGTAAGAGGGCCCTGCTCGCACACTTACAGTAACAGACAGCGAGGTAAGAGGGTCCTGCTCGCACACTTACAGTAACAGACAGTGAGGTAAGAGGGCCCTGCTCGCATGGTTTCAGTAACAGACAGCAAGGTAAGAGGGCCCTGCTCGCAAGCTTCAGTAACAGACAGCGAGGTAAGAGGGCCCTGCTCACACACTTACAATAAGAGACAGTGAGGTAAGAGGGCCCTACTCGCACACTTACAGTAACAGACAGCGAGGTAAGAGGGCCCTGCTCGCACGCTTACAGTGACAGACCGTGAGGTAAGAGGGCCCTGCTCGAACGCTTACAGTAACAGGCAGTGAGATCAGAGGGTCCTGCTCGCACGCTTACGGTAACAGACAGCGAGGTAAGAGGGCCCTGCTCGCATACTTACAGTAACAGACAGTGAGGTAAGATGGCCCTGCTCGCACGCTTACAGTAACAGACAGTGAGGTAAGAGGGCCCTGCTCGCACGCTTACAGTAACAGACAGTGAGGTAAGAGGGTCCTGCTTGCACGCTTACAGTAACAGACAGTGAGATTAGAGGGTCTTGCTCGCACGCTTACAGTAACAGACAGCGAGGTAAGAGGGCCCTGCTCGCATGCTTACAGTAACAGACAGCGAGGTAAGAGGGTCCTGCTTGAACGCTTACAGTGACAGACACCAAGGTAAGAGGGTCCTGCTCGCACGCTTACAGTGACAGACCATGAGGTAAGAGGGCCCTGCTCGCACACTTACAGTAACAGACAGTGAGGTAAGAGTGCCCTGCTCGCACACTTACAGTAACAGACAGTGAGGTAAGAGGGCCCTGCTCGCACACTTACAGTAACAGACAGCGAGGTAAGAGGGTCCTGCTCGCACACTTACAGTAACAGACAGCGAGGTAAGAGGGTCCTGCTCGCACACTTACTGTAACAGACAGTGAGGTAAGAGGGCCCTGCTCGCACGGTTTCAGTAACAGACAGCAAGGTAAGAGGGCCCTGCTCGCACGCTACAGTGACAGACAGCGAGGTAAGAGGGCCCTGCTCACACACTTACAATAAGAGACAGTGAGGTAAGAGGGCCCTGCTCGCACACTTACAGTAACAGACAGCGAGGTAAGAGGGCCCTGCTCGCACGCTTACAGTGACAGACCGTGAGGTAAGAGGGCCCTGCTCGCACGCTTACAGTAACAGGCAGTGAGATCAGAGGGTCCTGCTCGCACGCTTACGGTAACAGACAGCGAGGTAAGAGGGCCCTGCTCGCATACTTACAGTAACAGACAGCGAGGTAAGAGGGCCCTGCTCGCACACTTACAGTAACAGACAGTGAGGTAAGAGGGCCCTGCTCGCACACTTACAGTAACAGACAGTGAGGTAAGAGGGCCCTGCTCGCACACTTACAGTAACAGACAGCGAGGTAAGAGGGTCCTGCTCGCACACTTACAGTAACAGACAGTGAGGTAAGAGGGCCCTGCTCGCACGCTTACAGTAACAGACAGTGAGGTAAGAGGGCCCTGCTCGCACGCTTACAGTAACAGACAGTGAGGTAAGAGGGTCCTGCTTGCATGCTTACAGTAACAGACAGTGAGATTAGAGGGTCTTGCTCGCACGCTTACAGTAACAGACAGCGAGGTAAGAGGGCCCTGCTCGCACGCTTACAGTAACAGACAGCGAGGTAAGAGGGTCCTGCTTGCACGCTTACAGTGACAGACACCAAGGTAAGAGGGTCCTGCTCGCACGCTTACAGTGACAGACCGTGAGGTAAGAGGGCCCTGCTCGCACACTTACAGTAACAGACAGTGAGGTAAGAGGGCCCTGCTCGCACACTTACAGTAACAGACAGTGAGGTAAGAGGGCCCTGCTCGCACACTTACAGTAACAGACAGCGAGGTAAGAGGGTCCTGCTCGCACACTTACAGTAACAGACAGTGAGGTAAGAGGGCCCTGCTCGCATGGTTTCAGTAACAGACAGCAAGGTAAGAGGGCCCTGCTCGCATGGTTTCAGTAACAGACAGCGAGGTAAGAGGGCCCTGCTCACACACTTACAATAAGAGACAGTGAGGTAAGAGGGCCCTACTCGCACACTTACTATAACAGACAGCGAGGTAAGAGGGCCCTGCTCGCACGCTTACAGTGACAGACCGTGAGGTAAGAGGACCCTGCTCGAACGCTTACAGTAACAGGCAGTGAGATCAGAGGGTCCTGCTCGCACGCTTACGGTAACAGACAGCGAGGTAAGAGGGCCCTGCTCGCATACTTACAGTAACAGACAGTGAGGTAAGATGGCCCTGCTCGCACGCTTACAGTAACAGACAGTGAGGTAAGAGGGCCCTGCTCGCACGCTTACAGTAACAGACAGTGAGGTAAGAGGGTCCTGCTTGCACGCTTACAGTAACAGACAGTGAGATTAGAGGGTCTTGCTCGCACGCTTACAGTAACAGACAGCGAGGTAAGAGGGCCCTGCTCGCATGCTTACAGTAACAGACAGCGAGGTAAGAGGGTCCTGCTTGAACGCTTACAGTGACAGACACCAAGGTAAGAGGGTCCTGCTCGCACGCTTACAGTGACAGACCATGAGGTAAGAGGGCCCTGCTCGCACACTTACAGTAACAGACAGTGAGGTAAGAGGGCCCTGCTCGCACACTTACAGTAACAGACAGCGAGGTAAGAGGGTCCTGCTCGCACACTTACAGTAACAGACAGCGAGGTAAGAGGGTCCTGCTCGCACACTTACTGTAACAGACAGTGAGGTAAGAGGGCCCTGCTCGCACGGTTTCAGTAACAGACAGCAAGGTAAGAGGGCCCTGCTCGCACGCTACAGTAACAGACAGCGAGGTAAGAGGGCCCTGCTCACACACTTACAATAAGAGACAGTGAGGTAAGAGGGCCCTGCTCGCACACTTACAGTAACAGACAGCGAGGTAAGAGGGCCCTGCTCGCACGCTTACAGTGACAGACCGTGAGGTAAGAGGGCCCTGCTCGCACGCTTACAGTAACAGGCAGTGAGATCAGAGGGTCCTGCTCGCACGTTTACGGTAACAGACAGCGAGGTAAGAGGGCCCTGCTCGCATACTTACAGTAACAGACAGCGAGGTAAGAGGGCCCTGCTCGCACACTTACAGTAACAGACAGTGAGGTAAGAGGGCCCTGCTCGCACACTTACAGTAACAGACAGTGAGGTAAGAGGGCCCTGCTCGCACACTTACAGTAACAGACAGCGAGGTAAGAGGGTCCTGCTCGCACACTTACAGTAACAGACAGTGAGGTAAGAGGGCCCTGCTCACACACTTACAGTAAGAGACAGTGAGGTAATAGGGCCCTGCTCGCACACTTACAGTAACAGACAGCGAGGTAAGAGGGCCCTGCTCGCACGCTTACAGTGACAGACCGTGAGGTAAGAGGGCCCTGCTCGCACACTTACAGTAACAGACCATGAGGCAAGAGGGCCCTGCTCGCACACTTACAGTAACAGACAGCGAGGTAAGAGGGCCCTGCTCACACGCTTACAGTAACAGACAGCGAGGTAAGAGGGCCCTGCTCGCACGCTTACAGTAACAGACCATGAGGTAAGAGGGCCCTGCTCGCATGCTTACTGCAATAGACAGCGAGGTAAGAAGGCCCTGCTCACACACTTTCAGTAACAGACAGCGAGGTAAGAAGGCCCTGCTCGCACGCTACAGTAACAGACAGCAACGTAAGAGGGCCCTGCTCACACACTTACAATAAGAGACAGTGAGGTAAGAGGGCCCAGCTCGCACGCTACAGTAACAGACAGCGAGGTAAGAGGGCCCTGCTCACACACTTACAATAAGAGACAGTGAGGTAAGAGGGCCCTGCTCGCACACTTACAGTAACAGACAACGAGGTAAGAGGGCCCTGCTCGCACGCTTACAGTGACAGACCATGAGGTAAGAGGGCCCTGCTCGCACGCTTACAGTAACAGGCAGTGAGATCAGAGGGTCCTGCTCGCACGCTTACGGTAACAGACAGCGAGGTAAGAGGGCCCTGCTCGCATACTTACAGTAACAGACAGTGAGGTAAGATGGCCCTGCTCGCACACTTAGAGTAACAGACAGTGAGGTAAGAGGGCCCTGCTCGCATGCTTACAGTAACAGACAGTGAGGTAAGAGGGTCCTGCTCGCACGCTTACAGTAACAGACAGTGAGATTAGAGGGTCCTGCTCGCACGCTTACAGTAACAGACAGCGAGGTAAGAGGGCCCTGCTCGCACGCTTACAGTAACAGACAGTGAGGTAAGAGGGCCCTGCTCGCACGCTTACAGTAACAGGCAATGAGGTAAGAGAGTCCTGCTCGCACGCTTACAGTAACAGACAGTGAAATTAGAGGGTCCTGCTCGCACGCTTACAGTAACAGACAGCGAGGTAAGAGGGCCCTGCTCACACGCTTACAGTAACAGACAGCCAGTTAAGAGGGTCCTGCTTGCACGCTTACAGTGACAGACACGAAGGTAAGAGGGTCCTGCTCGCACGCTTACAGTAACAGACAGTGAGGTAAGAGGGCCCTGCTCACACACTTACAGTAAGTAACAGTGAGGTAAGAGGGCCCTGCTCGCACACTTACAGTAACAGACGGCGAGGTAAGAGGGCCCTGCTCGCACGCTTACAGTGACAGACCGTGAGGTAAGAGGGCCCTGCTCGCACACTTACAGTAACAGACAGTGAGGTAAGAGGGCCCTGCTCGCACACTTACAG
The DNA here is from genome assembly GCF_028390025.1 of Pseudophryne corroboree. NCBI lineage: Eukaryota > Metazoa > Chordata > Amphibia > Anura > Myobatrachidae > Pseudophryne > Pseudophryne corroboree. The sequence continues at coordinate 6,810,790 of NC_086449.1, forward strand.
TAACAGACAGTGAGGTAAGAGGGCCCTGCTCGCACACTTACAGTAACAGACAGCGAGGTAAGAGGGTCCTGCTCGCACACTTACAGTAACAGACAGTGAGGTAAGAGGGCCCTGCACGCACGGTTTCAGTAACAGACAGCAAGGTAAGAGGGCCCTGCTCGCACGCTACAGTAACAGACAGCGAGGTAAGAGGGTCCTGCTCACACACTTACAATAAGAGACAGTGAGGTAAGAGGGCCCTGCTCGCACACTTACAGTAACAGACAGCGAGGTAAGAGGGCCCTGCTCGCACGCTTACAGTGACAGACAGCGAGGTAAGAGGGCCCTGCTCGCACACTTACAGTAACAGACCATGAGGTAAGAGGGCCCTGCTCGCACACTTACAGTAACAGACAACGAGGTAAGAGGGCCCTGCTCACACGCTTATAGTAACAGATAGTGAGGTAAGAGGGTCCTGCTCGCACGCTTACAGTGAGACAGCAAGGTAAGAGGGTCCTGCTCGCACGCTTACAGTGACAGACCGTGAGGTAAGAGGGCCCTGCTCGCACGCTTACAGTAACAGACCATGAGGTAAGAGGGCCCTGCTCGCATGCTTACAGCAACAGACAGCAAGGTAAGAAGGCCCTGCTCACACACTTTCAGTAACAGACAGCGAGGTAAGAAGGCCCTGCTCGCACGCTTACAGTAACAGACAGTGAGGTAAGAGGGCCCTGCTCGCACGCTTACAGTAACAGACAGTGAGATTAGAGGGTCCTGCTCGCACGCTTACGGTAACAGACAGCGAGGTAAGAGGGCCCTGCTCGCACGCTTACAGTAACAGACAGTGAGGTAAGAGGGCCCTGCTCGCACGCTTACAGTAACAGACAGTGAGGTAAGAGGGCCCTGCTCGCACGCTTACAGTAACAGACAGCGAGGTAAGAGGGCCCTGCTCGCACGCTTATAGTAACAGACAGTGAGGTAAGAGGGCCCTGCTCGCACGCTTACAGTAACAGACAGCGAGGTAAGAGGGTCCTGCTCGCACGCTTACAGTGACAGACAGCAAGGTAAGAGGGTCCTGCTCGCACGCCTACAGTGACAGACCGTGAGGTAAGAGGGCCCTGCTCGCACGCTTACAGTAACAGACCATGAGGTAAGAAGACCCTGCTCGTATGCTTACAGCAACAGACAGCAAGGTGAGAAGGCCCTGCTCACACACTTACAGTAACAGACAGCGAGGTAAGAGGGCCCTGCTCGCACGCTTACAGTAACAGGCAACGAGGTAAGAGGGCCCTGCTCGCACGCTTACAGTAACAGACAGCAAGGTAAGAGGGCCCTGCTCGCATGCTTACAGTAACAGACAGCAAGGTAAGAGGGCCCTGCTTGCACGCTTACAGTAACAGACCATGAGGTAAGAGGGCCCTGCTTGCACGCTTACAGCAACAGACAGTGAGGTAAGAAAGCCCTGCTCACACGCTTACAGTAACAGACAGCGATGTAAGAGGGCCCTGCTTGCACGCTTACAGTATACACATAATAATGCTCGTGGTAGCAGTGCCGCTTATACACATAATAATGCCCATGTTATCAGTGCCGTTTATACACATAATAAATGCCCAAGATAGCAGTGCCGCTTATACACATAATAATGCCCACAGTATCAGTGCCTCTTATACACATAATAATGCCCGCGGTAGCAGTGCCGCTTATACACATAATAATGCCTATGGTAGCAGTGCCGCTTATACACATAATAATTTCCATAGTAGCAGTCCCTCTTATACACATAATAATGCCCGCGGTTTCAGTGCCGCTTATACATATAATAATGCCCGCGGTATCAGTGCCGCTTATACACATAATAATGTCTGCGGTAGCAGTGCCGCTTATACACATAATAATTCCCATGGTATCAGTGCCTCTTATACACATAATACCCGCGGTAGCAGTGCTGCTTATACACATAATAATGTCTGCGGTAGCAGTGCCGCTTATACACATAATAATTCCCATGGTATCAGTGCCTCTTATACACATAATACCCGCGGTAGCAGTGCCGCTTATACACATAATAATGCCCACAGTGTCAGTGCCTCTTATACACATAATACCCGCTGTAGCAGTGCTGCTTATACACATAATAATGTCCATGGTATCAGTGCCGTTTATACACATAATAAATGCCCAAGATAGCAGTGCCGCTTATACACATAATAATGCCCACAGTATCAGTGCCTCTTATACACATCATAATGCCCACGGTAGCAGTGCAGCTTATACACATAATAATGCATGCGGTAGCAGTGCCTCTTATACACATAGCAATGCCCGCGGTAGCAGTGCCGCTTATACACATAATAATGCATGCGGTAGCAGTGCCGCTTATACACATAATAATGCCCACAGTGTCAGTGCCTCTTATACACATAATAATGCCCACATACAACTGACGGAAACGCAGTTTCGCTCCGTTCCGACCCACTTTAACCTCTAACAAAAAAAGGTAATAGAAATACCTAGGGAGCACAATAACAAATTTATTAAAAATTAATATGACATACACATTATGCACACACAATAACAATATATCATTAACATATCTTAAGTGAACAATTGAGCCAGACTTCTTTTCTCTTCAAATCATTAAGGTTACCCAATAAGGGAATCCAAAAGGTAAACCCAAATTGGAGAGGAGGAGATTTCTCTCAGGAGTTGAAAAGAAAGGAATTCCGATGGAACCTAACGGGCTAAATGTAGATTTCGATGTGAATTCTTTTTTGTAGACACACATTGTGTAGTATTCATACACTATAGATATGTTTTCCAGCGCAGTACCTACAATGATTATTCACTTAGGATTATTTTATGACCATTAATTGGACAATTGAAATTAATTTATCAATAAAGATTTGTAAATAAAATGGACTACACAGAGATCAGCACTATCCTTGAGAAAGGATGTTATCGCCCGAAACGCGTTGGTGCAGTGTTGAGACGCTGAGACAGAGTGCTGGGAGCAGAGAGAGGCAAATGCCTCGCGCCGCCGGGCATACAGGCGGATGCGCAGCGGCGGAGGGAACCAGCCGGAGACAGAGGGCTGTATACATTTTAAAGTATTAAACCCCCCCCCTTTTTTTGTTTTTACAGGTACTAGCGCTAATATATTTCAAGCGCTCCTTTTTTGTTTTTATTGTATTATCACCTGTTATTGGAGCAGCTAATTATACCAACCAGCGCAAGTTATGCGTGCTATACCGCTTCTGCCCCATGTATGGTGGCTGCGGTGCGGGCACACTGACATGGGTTAAAAGATAGCAGGCCAATATTGTCACGATCCGGGTATCTGGACGCCATTTCTTACCCATCAGATGCCTCCTAAGGCTGGCTCAGCGCTCCAGGACCGGATCCCATCTGTTATCCTGATGTGTACATTCCTGTATCCTCTCCTGTCACTCTGGGACGCTGTCACAGTAAACGCCATATTACACCTGGCATGGCGTCTCCCGCGGCCTCCGCCGCCGTCCCTGAACTTCTGCATGCAGAGTGTCTGAGTGGCGATTACGTCAGCCGCGGCCTCCGCTGTGTCCGCGTGGTTGGATGTGCATCTGTCAGCCTGGCGCCTCCTGTCTCCGGTGGCCGGCGCCGCCATTACTGTTTTCATTACCACATGGATTACAAACCAAACTTCCCTCCAAGTGTCTGCATGGGCGCAGCCATCTTGGATTCTGTCAGCTGATCATTTCCACCAATCTGTTCTCAGTATTGATAATCTGCATAATTGCCTAGCCAATCCCTTCCTTGCTGCAGGTATAAATACACTGTGCCTGAGCAAGGAAGGCGTCAGTGCTTTGGTTGTCAAACCTAGTTCCTGTTTGTCTCTCTCCTGTGATTGTCTTCCAGGTTCCAGCTCCTGTCTCAAGACTTCCACCATAGAGACCCGCACCAGCATTCCACCTGCGGTGTAGCCTGACTCTCCAATCCATTGTGGATTCATCTGTTTCCAGCTACAACATTACCTGCTTCCAGCTCAGCTTCCAGCAGAGTACAGCTTCCCTTAAAGGGCCGGTGTCCTTTCTACACTTTACCACTCTCCACCGGTATTATTATTTCTCCGCTCTCAAGTTCTACATTTCAGTTCATATTTCATCGCTCCCAAGTTCATTTATTATTTAACTGGTTCCAGCCAGTATCCACTCCGTGCTAACAACAGTCTGGTTCCAGCCAGTATCCACAGCAGCTGTTTTATCTTCAGCAACCCAGCTTTTCCTGGAACACCAGCTGGCACAATCCTGGGTTATCTCCATTGCTACAGTCGGGCCTGGTAAGGACTTTCCATCTAGAAGATCATAAGAACTATCTCACACTACCAGTGCCCTGTGGCTCCTGCCATCCTGTAGTACCCAGGAACTGTATTTATTCTTTGCTGACTTTTACGTTTTCTTTTACTGCTGCTGTGTTGCGGAGTTGTCATAATAAACATCATTGACTTTTATCCAAGTTGTCGTGGTCACGCCTTCGGGCAGTTATTATTCATGTTACTTACTTGTCCAGGGGTCTGATACAACCTCCCAGGTTCCGGTACATCTCAGCCCCTACAACTGAGGCTGCCTCCCGTCAGCTCAGGCCCTCAGTTGTGACAGTAAGCACTGACCTAATGAATCCAGCCGGAGACCAGGATCAAGCGGCCAGGCCGATGCAAGAACTGGCAGCCCGACTAGAACATCAGGAGGCTGCACAGGGCCACATCATCCGCTGTCTCCAGGATCTCTCTACTCGGCTGGATGGGATTCAGACAACTCTCCGTGGATCAGGCGCGTCTGGTGCGTCAACCACAGTGACTCCAGCTATAACCCCACCCACCTTACCCATTTCTGCTCCACGTCTTCATCTTCCAACGCCAGCAAAATTTGACGGATCTCCAAGATTCTGCAGGGGATTTCTCAACCAGTGTGAGATTCAGTTTGAGCTACAACCTGGCAATTTTCCCAGTGACCGTACAAAAATTGCCTACATTATTTCTCTTCTCAGTGGCTCAGCCCTTGATTGGGCATCACCGTTATGGGAGAGGTCCGACACCCTGCTATCTTCCTACACTGCCTTCGTGTCAACATTCAGGCGCATCTTCGACGAGCCAGGCCGGGTAACCTCAGCTTCATCCGAGATTCTCCGTTTACGCCAGGGGTCACGTACTGTAGGACAATATCTGATACAGTTCCAGATCCTGGCATCCGAACTGGCATGGAACGACGAGGCCCTGTATGCTGCATTCTGGCATGGCTTATCTGAGCGTATTAAAGATGAGTTAGCTACCAGAGACTTACCTTCTAAGTTAGATGAGCTAATCTCACTCTGCACGAAAGTTGATTTACGTTTCAGAGAGAGAGCAACTGAGCGTGGAAGATCATCTGCTCCAAAATCTTCTGCTCCTCCTCCTCGTCAACTGTCACCATCTAAAGATGAGCCCATGCAACTTGGCCGTTCCCGTTTAACTCCTGCTGAGCGCCGAAGACGTCTCTCCGAGTTTCTCTGTCTCTATTGTGCAGCTCCGTCTCACACCATTAATGCCTGTCCCAAACGTCCGGGAAACTCCAAATCCTAGCTCGCCAAGGAGAGGGCCGGCTAGGAGTAATGATCTCCTCTCCATCTCCTCAAGATTGTAATCTCCCAGTCTCGCTTCAAGTTGCTCAACGTTATCGGAACGTCATTGCCCTCCTTGATTCCGGAGCAGCTGGGAACTTTATTACCGAAGCCTATGTTAAACGGTGGTCCCTACCCACCGAGAGACTTCCTTCGTCCATTTCTTTAACTGCCGTGGATGGCAGCAAAATTTTTGATGCAGTTATTTCTTTAAGGACTCTACCAGTTCGTCTGAGAGTGGGAGTTCTTCATTCGAACTTATTTCTTTTTTAGTGATTCCAAGAGCCACACATCCTGTGGTCCTGGGCCTTCCATGGCTCCGTCTTCACAATCCTACAATTGATTGGACGACTACGCAAATCCTGGCATGGGGTTCCTCCTGTGCTGAGACATGTTTGTTTAAAGTATTGCCTGTCTGTTCTTCCTCCCCCAGGTCGTCTGATGTTCCACCTCCTCCATATCAAGATTTCACGGATGTGTTCAGTAAAGCTTCTGCTGATATCCTTCCTCCTCATAGAGAATGGGACTGTCCGATTGATCTCGTTCCAGGGAAGGTTCCACCTCGAGGCCGAACTTATCCGTTGTCTCTGCCTGAGACGCATTCTATGGAGGAATATATTAAAGAGAACCTAGCAAAGGGGTTCATTCGACCTTCTTCTTCTCCAGCGGGCGCAGGCTTCTTTTTTGTAAAAAAGAAAGATGGTGGTCTGCGGCCGTGCATCGACTACAGAGGTTTGAACGACATTACCATCAAGAACCGTTATCCTTTACCCCTGATTACTGAGCTCTTTGACAGAGTTAGCGGAGCTACCATCTTTACAAAGCTGGACTTGCGAGGTGCATACAATCTCATCCGGATCCGTGAGGGTGACGAGTGGAAGACCGCCTTTAACACCCGTGACGGACATTATGAGTACCTCGTCATGCCCTTCGGATTGAGCAATGCTCCAGCTGTCTTCCAGCATTTTGTCAATGAGATCTTCAGAGACATTCTATACCGTCATGTCGTGGTCTATCTAGACGATATCCTCATTTTTGCCAACGATTTAGAGGAACATCGTTTTTGGGTTAAAGAGGTTCTGTCCCGTCTCCGTGTCAATCATCTCTATTGCAAATTAGAAAAATGCGTCTTTAAAGTCAAGTCCATTCCGTTTCTAGGGTACATTGTGTCCGGTTCCGGACTAGAGATGGATCCTGAGAAACTACAAGCAATCCAAAATTGGCCGGTACCCTTAACCCTCAAAGGGGTCCAGAGGTTCTTAGGGTTCGCCAACTATTACCGAAAGTTTATACGAGACTTTTCCACCATTGTGGCGCCTATTACTGCTTTCACTAAGAAGGGTGCTAACCCGTCCAAGTGGTCTGAAGAAGCCATGCAAGCATTTCATCTTTTAAAACAAAGGTTCATCTCTGCGCCTGTTCTGAAACAGCCTGACATCGACTCTCCTTTCATCTTAGAGGTGGATGCCTCCTCCGTTGGAGTAGGAGCGGTGTTATCTCAGAGGGCTAAAGATGGCCATTTACACCCTTGCAGTTTCTTCTCCCGGAAGTTCTCCCCAGCTGAGCGCAACTATGCCATTGGCGACCAGGAGTTGCTAGCCATCAAGCTCGCTCTAGAAGAGTGGAGGTATCTGTTGGAGGGAGCTTCTCATTCAATCACCATACTTACAGACCACAAGAACCTTTTATACCTGAAGGGCGCACAATGTCTCAACCCTCGTCAGGCCAGATGGGCACTTTTCTTTTCCAGGTTCGACTTTAAACTCCAGTTCTGTCCGGGCTCTCAGAATTGCAAGGCCGATGCCCTTTCCCGCTCATGGGAGCAAGAAAATGAGTCAGAGTCTTCAGACAAGCATCCTATTATAAATCCGTTGGCATTCTCCACGGTAGGGATGGACTCTACGCCCCCATCAGGGAAAAGTTTTGTGAAGCCGATGCTAAGGAAGAAGCTCATGCATTGGGCCCATGCTTCCCGTTTTGCCGGACATACAGGTATCCAAAAAACCCTGGAGTTTATCTCTAGGTCCTATTGGTGGCCAACTCTGAAAAAGGACGTCTTGGAGTTTATTGCATCTTGCCCAAAGTGTGCCCAACATAAAGTATCCCGCCAGTCGCCTGCGGGGCAACTGGTTCCACTATCCGTTCCCCGTCGACCATGGACCCACTTGTCGATGGATTTCATTACAGACTTACCCATGTGCAACAAGTTCAATACCATCTGGGTGGTAGTTGACCGGTTCACCAAGATGGCACACTTCATTCCTCTCACCGGTCTTCCGTCAGCTTCCAAGTTGGCTCAAGTATTCATACAAGAGATCTTCCGACTCCACGGTCTTCCTGAAGAAATTATCTCAGATCGAGGAGTTCAATTCACAGCCAAATTCTGGCGAAGTTTATGTCAAGTCCTCCAAGTCAAGCTAAAGTTTTCCACGGCTTACCATCCTCAGACCAATGGTCAAACCGAGAGGGTGAATCAGGACTTGGAGGCCTTCCTCCGCATCTATGTGTCCTCCTCTCAAGATGACTGGGTTCAATTACTTCCCTGGGCCGAGTTCTGTCATAACAACCAGTATCATTCTTCATCTGCTTCAACACCATTCTTCACTAACTTTGGATTCCACCCTAAAGTCCCTGAGTTCCAACCGCTTCCAGCAACTTCTGTCCCCGCAGTGGATATCACCTTGCATCAGTTTGCCAATATCTGGAAGAGCGTACGATCAGCTCTGCTCAAGGCATCGTTCAGGTACAAGAAGTTTGCGGATAAGAAGCGTCGAGCAGTTCCTGCTCTCAAGGTGGGTGATCGGGTATGGTTATCCACGAAGAATTTGAGGTTAAGAGTTCCCAGTATGAAGTTTGCACCTCGCTATATCGGTCCTTTCAAGATTGAACAAGTCATCAATCCTGTTGCTTACAGACTCCAGTTGCCTCCCTTCTTAAAAATACCCAGGACATTCCATGTTTCCCTGTTGAAACCGCTGATCTTGAATCGGTTTCATTCCTCACTTCCTCCAACTCCGAAAGTCCAAACTCAACGAGGCGTTGAGTATGAAGTGGCCAAGATCCTGGACTCACGTCACCGTTACGGTCAACTACAATATCTTATTGACTGGAAGGGTTATGGTCCTGAGGAACGTTCATGGACCAATGCTTCTGATGTCCATGCTCCTGCCTTGGTCCGGAGATTCCATTCCAAGTTTCCTCAAAAGCCAAAGAAGTGTCCTGGGGCCACTCCTAAAGGGGGGGGTGCTGTCACGATCCGGGTATCTGGACGCCATTTCTTACCCATCAGATGCCTCCTAAGGCTGGCTCAGCGCTCCAGGACCGGATCCCATCTGTTATCCTGATGTGTACATTCCTGTATCCTCTCCTGTCACTCTGGGACGCTGTCACAGTAAACGCCATATTACACCTGGCATGGCGTTTCCCGCGGCCTCCGCCGCCGTCCCTGAACTTCTGCATGCAGAGTGTCTGAGTGGCGATTACGTCAGCCGCGGCCTCCGCTGTGTCCGCGTGGTTGGATGAGCATCTGTCAGCCTGGCGCCTCCTGTCTCCGGTGGCCGGCGCCGCCATTACTGTTTTCATTACCACATGGATTACAAACCAAACTTCCCTCCAAGTGTCTGCATGGGCGCAGCCATCTTGGATTCTGTCAGCTGATCATTTCCACCAATCTGTTCTCAGTATTGATAATCTGCATAATTGCCTAGCCAATCCCTTCCTTGCTGCAGGTATAAATACACTGTGCCTGAGCAAGGAAGGCGTCAGTGCTTTGGTTGTCAAACCTAGTTCCTGTTTGTCTCTCTCCTGTGATTGTCTTCCAGGTTCCAGCTCCTGTCTCAAGACTTCCACCATAGAGACCCGCACCAGCATTCCACCTGCGGTGTAGCCTGACTCTCCAATCCATTGTGGATTCATCTGTTTCCAGCTACAACATTACCTGCTTCCAGCTCAGCTTCCAGCAGAGTACAGCTTCCCTTAAAGGGCCGGTGTCCTTTCTACACTTTACCACTCTCCACCGGTATTATTATTTCTCCGCTCTCAAGTTCTACATTTCAGTTCATATTTCATCGCTCCCAAGTTCATTTATTATTTAACTGGTTCCAGCCAGTATCCACTCCGTGCTAACAACAGTCTGGTTCCAGCCAGTATCCACAGCAGCTGTTTTATCTTCAGCAACCCAGCTTTTCCTGGAACACCAGCTGGCACAATCCTGGGTTATCTCCATTGCTACAGTCGGGCCTGGTAAGGACTCTCCATCTAGAAGATCATAAGAACTATCTCACACTACCAGTGCTCTGTGGCTCCTGCCATCCTGTAGTACCCAGGAACTGTATTTATTCTTTGCTGACTTTTACGTTTTCTTTTACTGCTGCTGTGTTGCGGAGTTGTCATAATAAACATCATTGACTTTTATCCAAGTTGTCGTGGTCACGCCTTCGGGCAGTTATTATTCATGTTACTTACTTGTCCAGGGGTCTGATACAACCTCCCAGGTTCCGGTACATCTCAGCCCCTACAACTGAGGCTGCCTCCCGTCAGCTCAGGCCCTCAGTTGTGACAGATATGCGCGGGCAACATATGGTGTTATGCAGGGCTAGCAATGCCCATAGACCACAGCAAGGACAGCGCTATTCCTGGCTGTGGCGGGCGCCGGCTCCGGACTGCACTGGGCAACTCACACAGGAGCCGGCCGGGAAGGAGACGCAGCGCGTCAGCACTGAGCTGATGCGCTGTGCGATCAGGGGGACATTGCAGGAGGGGGGAGCGCTTCGGCAGACAAGATGTTAATACATCTTGTCGATGTCCCTTCCTGCTACGCCTTGGTAGCGACACGTGCCGCTATAATACATTTACCTATGTGAGCCGTATAGTCAGATGACCCCCCTCCAGAGACCGGAATTGCAGGAATAAATTACCACAACTCACGTTATCGGAATACAACTGGTGAAAATAAAGTTCTATTTGGCACTGTTTTCGGATTGGATGCCATCGATTAATGACTTCCGTCCATAAACCCTTATTGGGTAACCGTAATGAAGACAAAGGGAGTATTGTTCAATTGTTCATTTAATATATTTGTAATGATATATTGTTGTCATGTGTGCAGAATGTGTGTGTAATATTAATGTGTACACACACACATACACCACCGAAGCATATACACATGCACAGTACACACACAGTACACACTACATACATATACAGTACACACCCAACCACAACCATATATACACATGTGTGTGTACTGTACACACACACACACCACCATCACATATAGACAGTACACACACACATACAGTACAGACACACACACACACACACACACACACACCACCGCTGCATATACACACACACAGTACACACTACATACATATACAGTACACACACACACACACACACACACACACACACACACACACCACCACCACCACTTATACACATTAACAGTACACACACACACACACACACACACACACACACACACACACACTACACACATATACAGTACACACACATATATACATGCACAGTACACACACACACACACACACACACACACACACACACACACACACACTACATACATATACAGTACACACACACACCACATATACACATGCACAGTACACACACACTACATACATATACAGTACACACACCACCACTGCATATACACATGCACAGTACACACACACACACTACATATACAATACACACACCACCACATATACACACTTCACACACATACAGTACACACACAGCATACACTACACAGTGACACACAGTACACACACACACACACACACACACACACACACACACACCACCACCACCACCACCACCACATATACACACACACAGTATACACACAGTACACACTACACAATACACACAGTGTTTTGTTCATATGTTTGTAATTCCAGTCAGCATGACACAGAGACATGTGAGTTCACTGCTGTGTTGTTTATTCCATCACCAACTACAGGCACACACACACTGGACCACCCACTTCCCAGCATCCCCCTGGTCCCAGGGACCATCACTGAAGATTCAGGATTACACAGATCAGTAAGGGGGTGTCTACAAATATTAAGCATTCTAATACACTAACATCACATCCTCTTTTCTTTAAAGATAAGCCCTGTACGCTTCAATGCAACAATTAACAACGTCATATTAAGAACATCATCTAACACGTTTCAATGAGTCTCTCAGGTCTGCGTATTTCCCTTTTTGGGTCTTTCATACACAGTCTGTGTTTCATCAACCATATTGGACCTTTCTAGAGTCGTGGTTTGTTCACCATTATCAGGATCATCATACATGTCAGATGAAGGGTATTCTTCAGTCATGTTGTCTTCATTATGGTTAGGTTGAGATCTTAAATCCACCCGATTTCTTCTTACTTCCGTTCCACGCTCTGGCCCTCATTCCGAGTTGTTCGCTCGGTAATTTTCTTCGCATCGCAGCGATTTTCCGCTAATTGCGCATGCGCAATGTTCGCACTGCGACTGCGCCAAGTAAATTTGCTATGCAGTTAGGTATTTTACTCACGGCATTACGAGGTTTTTTCTTCGTTCTGGTGTTCGTAATGTGATTGACAGGAAGTGGGTGTTTCTGGGCGGAAACTGGCCGTTTTATGGGAGTGTGTGAAAAAACGCTACCGTTTCTGGGAAAAACGCGTGAGTGGCTGGAGAAACGGAGGAGTGTCTGGGCGAACGCTGGGAGTGTTTGTGACGTCAAACCAGGAACGAAACTGACTGAACTGATCGCAGATGCCGAGTAAGTCTGGAGCTACTCAGAAACTGCTAAGAGGTGTCTATTCGCAATTCTGCTAATCTTTCGTTCGCAATTTTACTATGCTAAAATTCACTCCCAGTAGGCGGCGGCTTAGCGTGTGCAAAGCTGCTAAAAGCAGCTTGCGAGCGAACAACTCGGAATGACCACCTCTGTACGTATAGTTTAAGACAGGGGTGGGCAATTCATTTCTATAGGGGGCCACATGAAAAATCTGAACTGTGTCGGAGGGCCGAACCAATGATGCTGATGTTAATTGCGGTGGATTATACCGCCTCTGTTAGTACGTGATTCTATACTCAATTGTGTGTGGTTGTCCTAATAAATTAGTGGTGTTATGCACTGTGGTGCACACCCCTTCTTTTAATTGAGTTGCACACATTAGCTGACGGTGGATACGGGAATTAGGGGAAGACTCCAACCTAATTAAGAAGGTCTTAAGTGCACCAGATCTAGCGCTGGGCATTTATAGGAGAAAATTAAGAGACAATCGAACCTGGGACTTGTAGTTCTACAAGCAGTATTACTACACAATTTAGGGTACACACACACATAATTATTTTTTTAATGTACAGGGGATATAATGTGTACCCGCCCAGGATCTCTATATTGGCGGTAGGAGAACGGTCCTCTAGTCAGCAACGTTACATACAGTACGTGCTGGCCCCGGACAGTGATCTTGCTGTGTGCAGTTGTCCCACAGCATGGTGCTGACTGAGCGGCGCGCCGTCAGGCAAGGGAGGACGACGGACGTATCAGGAGGCGCCTTGGGAACATGCTGTGACTGACAGGGGAGGCGGGCAATGGGGAACGATTGTGTCCTGCAGGATGTGCTGTAAGTCACTCGTCCTGTGTGCGCCTCAGCCAATAGCATTTCATTATTGGCTGAGGCACACACAGGACTGTGATTCACAGCGTGTCCTGCAGGACCCGAGCATCCATGGGCCGGACAGGGATTGCCAAAGGGCCGTATGTGGCCCGCGGGCCGTACTTTGCCCAGGTCTGTTTTTTTTTTTTTTTTAAACTCTTTATTTATACCAGGAGAGACAAAAAGGTAAACATTGCAGACATAGTCATACTTAAAAGAAAGAGATACAGTCTCCCTGGAAATTTTTTGTGCAGAAAAATTATGATCGCAGTTAACAAAACAATCAAATGTGACCCCTATACGGGGACCTTATACATAAAGGAAAGGGGAGGAAAAGAAAAGACAACAAACAAGAACAGGGAAGGGTCCAGATATAGGGGGGAGGGGGGATAAAAAGAGAAAGAAGAGGGGCAGACGCAGAGAAAACAAGAACAAAGAACCGATCCGATCTATGGCATGGGAAGGAAAGCACAATGAATGATTCTAAGAACGATGCTCACATATTACTATAACGAGATATATATACAGACTGGATATCGCTCAGTTATCGTTAAGTATCGGGGGGGGGGGGGGTAGGCGTGGCGATGTCCGGAGAGAGGATCCAGGTACAGCATGGCCAGGAGCTCATAAGGTGGGGACAGGGCAAAAAACGGTTTGAGTATCAAGTTGGAGGAGGCATCATAAGCAGCCAGGGGCCCCAAACCAGTTCAAATTTGTGGGGACAGTCGTGCAGGTAATAAGTGATCTTTTCCATATTAGCAACGAACCAGATATAATTATTTAAAGCTGGGATAGTAGGGGCAGCGGAAGACTTCCAATTTTTAGCTATTAAGGATTTAGCGGCTACTAATATATGGGAGAACAGTTTATTCAATATAGGATCAAGATCTGGGTGTGGGCGGGCCAATAAAAACAACCACGGGTCAAGGTCGATTGCTAATCCAGATAAGGAGTTTAGTATGTCACGTACTCTATTCCAGAAGTGAACAATACGTGGACAGGTCCACCAAATATGGAAGAGAGTTCCACGTTGGCCGCATCCCCGCCAGCACACCGGGGTGGTGGAAGGGAACATCCTAGACAGTTTATCCGGGGTATAATACCACCTATAATATAGCTTGTAGGACGTTTCCTTGAGTCGGGTAGAAATAGAGCTTTTAGCAATACCCTCCCGGACCTCTTCCCAACAGGCTTCGTCCGGTGGGGGACCCAGGTCCCTCTCCCACTCCCGCTCATGGCGAGTCTGCGGTCCCAAGGACACCCCAACTAACATAGAATAGATCAGCGAAATTAACCTCTACATATGGGTTTTGTAGTGCAGAGAGACTCAAAAGATGTAAGATCCCGCAGGGCATCTGCCTGGGGCAGGGATAGAAGAAAATGACGGAGCTGAAAGTATTCAAAAAAGGGAGGGGATAGCGAGAAAAATCTACCTTTGATTTCGTCTATTGACATCCAATGGCCCTGAATAGATATATCATGTACTACATGGATCCCGGCCCCAAACCAGGGTGTGAACCTATAAGGTGAAATCCCAGCTGGAAAATCAGGGTTGTCCCAGAGAGGTGTGAGAGGGGAGCATGCGGAGGATAACTTATATTTCGTGAGAGATTTATGCCAGATATAGAGGTGGAATTTAAGAGAAGGAGAGGAGTCCGCTAAAGCGAGCTGGTGTGGTTTGTCCAGACCCCATATCGAGGCCAGTGATCGGATTCCCAATGAGGAAGCTACAAAGTCCACCCAGGCAATAGAGCCATGGGGCGAAAAGGTGGTCACTATCTGACTGAGATGGCTCGCCAAATAATAGAATTTAATATCTGGGAATCCTCGGCCTCCCTCCGAACGGGACTGTCTTAGCACAGTAAAGGCTATTCGTGGGGGTTTATCGTTCCATACAAACCTAACGAATGAGGCCTGGGCATCTCTAAGGACCCCCTCTGGAACCCTCACAGGTAGAGTCTGAAAGAGGTAGAGAAGTTGCGGCATAACTGTCATTTTGAGAGCAATGATCCTACCCAGCCAGGATATAATATGCGATCTCCACCTTGCCATATCAGCTTTAATCTTGGTCAACAGTCGCGGGAAATTTTCAGAATACAAGGAATTATAGTGAGAGGTGATAAAGACACCCAAATATTTTATCTTAGTGGTCTGCCATCGGAGGTTATAGGAGGACTGCAGGGAGCGTTTGAGATCTCCAGGGACATGTAATAACATAGCTTCGGACTTAGTGAAATTTATTTTATAGCCCGATAAGGAACCATATTCTTCTATTATCCGATATAGTACGGGGAGAGAGAACTGTGGCTGGGTAAGTGACAACAGAACATCATCTGCAAAGAGCGAGATCTTAGACTCCTGTGGGCCCACCTTCACCCCTCTAATTCCATCAGAGTTCCTTATCATAGCAGCCAGCGGTTCAATGACCATGGCAAACACTAATGGAGAAAGAGGACATCCTTGCCTTGTGCCATTGGACAACGGGAAGGGGGGGGGGATAATATTCCGTTAGTGAGGACCTTGGCTATAGGGGAGGAGTATAGAGCGGAGACTCCTGTCAAAAATTCTGCTGTAATCCCAAACGCTTGCAATGTCTGAAATAGGAAAGGCCATGAAATACGATCGAATGCCTTTTCGGCATCGAGAGAAAGGATTATGGATGGGGTTTGTCTACGATTTAACAATTGTATGAGGTCTATCGCTCTTCTGGTGTTATCCCTAGCCTGGCGACCAGGGATGAATCCCACTTGGTCATAATGTATCAAATTAGGGAGCACACCATTGAGACGTATAGCCAAAATTTTTGCATAGAGTTTGATGTCCAGATTCAATAGGGATATCGGCCTATAGTTATCGCAATTCCGAGGATCCCTGCCCTCTTTATGAATAACTATAACCCTGGCCTCTAGCATATTGCTCGGGAGTGGGGTGCCGTGTAATACAGCATTGAACAGTACTCTGAGGTGGGGGATTAGGATGGAGGCAAATTTTTTATAGTAAGATGTCGTAAAGCCATCAGGGCCTGGTGCTTTAGAAGATTTGAAAGTCTTCAGAGCGGCAGCTATTTCATCTTCTGTGATATCTTTATTCAGCTCAGAGGAGTCGAATTCAGATAGCCGGGGAAGATTAGCTCGTTGTAAGAACTCTGATATCAAAGCATCTGGGGGACCAGGGCCTGAGTCAGCTTGGTTTAAATTATAGAGCTTGTTATAATAGTCTCGGAACACCCTATTTATATCCTTCGGAGCATATGTGACCCCACCCGACTCAGTGTGCACCGCCAGAATGTTATTTTGTGACCTCTGTGCTCTAAGACGGGATGCCAATATTCTATCTGCTTTGTCTCCCTTCTCATAGAAGGTCTGATTAAGCTTCTGAAGGTTCCTTGCCGTACGTTCCGATAGGGATAGTGCTATCGCAGATCGCACTTCAAGTAAGGGCTCTAAGTTGGAAGGGGTAGGGGAGAGTTTGTGTTGGCGTTCTAGGGTCTGAAGTTTGGTGGAAAGGGAGAGGAAACTTGCCTCCTGGGACTTTTTAAACCTGGACGCCTGGCTAATCAAGTGACCACGTAAGACGGCCTTATGTGCCTCCCACAGTGTGATAGGTGATGTCTCTGAAAGATTGTTAAGTAAAAAGTATTCAGTTAGGCAACATTTGATCTGATCTGTGACCTCTTGATTATGTAGCAATGAATCGTTCATCCGCCATGAGGTAGGGGGAGGACGGGGGGCTATAGAGTAGAGGTCAGCTGTGATCGGGCAGTGGTCGGACCATATCGTAGGAAGTATTCTAGTAGAGTTAAGTTTAGCGGACAGGTCTCGGCTGAGCAGGATCATGTCTATCCTAGAATAGGACTTGTGTACAGCGGAGAAAAAAGTATAGTCTCTAGTGTGAGGATCAGTTAGCCTGAAAGAGTCAAACAGCAACTGGGATTTCCAAATATCTAGTAGGGCCAGAGACGCCGGTGTTGGGCGTTTAGATATAGAAGATCGAATAGAGGGAGGGGAGGATCTATCTGTTGAGACATCTAGCACTTCGTTAAAATCACCGGCCACTATAACTTCCCCTCTACAGAATCTTGTCAGATGCATATTTAGCTTCCTAAAAAACCCGGCCTGATTCTGGTTTGGTGCATAGATATTAACAAGGGTACATAGGATGTCATTTAATTTCCCAATAAGTATGAGCCATCTGCCTGATTTATCTACATGACTGTCCACCAATTCAAACGTGAGATGGGATGCTATCAAAATGGAGACCCCCCTCTTCTTGTGTGTAGCATCACATGCATGAAAAGTGGTAGGGTAAGTTTTAGACTTTAGATCAGGGTGGAGGGATTTCTTAAAATGAGTTTCTTGTAAAAAAAACTAAATCGCCTTTAGTTTGTTTAAGGGAAAGGAAGAGCTTGGTACGTTTTTGGGGGCTGTTCAAACCTTTTACATTGTGGGAATAGATCCTAAGAGCCATGACTAGCAAGTTTTCGGAACGCCTCATCGCCTCTCTCCGGACATCGCAGCCCTGTAATAAACCAAAGCAAAGACATTGTAAATACCCATGTCGATCGGCGAACATTTCTACGCATCTGAACAAGTAGAAAAAGAGAAGACAGGAACAGGGGAGACAAGTCCTGGACAGAGGAGGGGAAAGGGGAAGTTTGGAGACCAGAGAGAACTACATCTGGCCTAGTGTGCCGGTCAAGGGACAAGGGAAAGGTGTCACTAAGTGACAACGACCGGACTCGGGTAGAAGACCCGATTAAGGGGACGCGGCCTGGTCTGGCCAGGTACATCGAGTGCAATGAACGCTTACTGACACGTGCCCCGAATCCAGGGACCAATGTCAGGGGAATAAAGGGTTAAACAGCTTTTCCTACGGCCTACTACCGGATAGGACATTTAGTAAAATGACAGTGACTATCTATATCTGAGACAGACATCGTTGTTGACGGAGGATAGCACTATTAAACATTAAACAATAGAAAAAGTTTTCCGTTCCAAAACTGGGGGACGCAATTCCCAGGAAGGGAGCCTCATTCCTACATCTTCTCCGCGTGTGCATCTACGGTAATTGAACTAAAACAACGGTGTGCATACAGAAGGTATAATGGGGAATTGGGCCAGCAGTGGGACGGATAGAGAGAAAAAGTACAGCGCAGTAAAATAAACATTTGTTAATGTAACATATTACAGAGATTTAGATAATAATGGAACATGCAGTGCATCAGGTGAACGGGCCAGCCGAGGCAGATTTCCGCCCAGAAGGTGCTCGCGACCAGTCTCGGTTCAGAGAACATCTCGGAGTGGCAGCCGACTCTACGGGAGAGGCCTCGTGTGTCCGCCGTGGAGACTCAGACAGGGTCGGAGGAGGGGAAAGACCCAGGTCACGCAGGAGTCCCTCAGCTTCTGCTAGATCCCTAGCCGAGTGAAGGCGATTGTGATGCCACACAAGTATGCGAAAAGGGAAGCCCCATCTGTAACGTATACCACTGTCCCGGAGAGCCGAGGTGATGGGTCGGAATTCTTTCCTTTTAAGCAGGGTGCTAGGTGCAATATCTTGGAATATCTGGAGCGATTGACCCATAAATTCCAGCTTAGTGAGCTTCCTAGCTTCCCTGAGCAGGTCCTCCTTAGCTGAATAGTAATGGCATCGCAGTATAACATCTCTAGGTTGAGCCGAGTCTTGTGTGCGAGGGCGGAGAGCTCTGTGGGCCCTGTCTAGTAAGAGTTGTTCTTCCGGAGTTGAGGGCGACAGGTGTACAAACAGTTTCTTAAGATAGCCATGTAGGAACGTCATATCGACGTCCTCTGGGACTCCGCGGATGCGCAGATTATTTCGTCGCGCCCTATTATCCTGGTCTTCTTGTCGTTCTTGGAGTAGTTGCATTTCCTGTTTGAGATTGTGAATGTCATCTACCACCCCCTGCTGGAAGCCAACCACTTCATCTATTTTAGACTCTAAGTGGTCTGTTCTGTCTCCAAGGTCGGTGACGTCCGCCTTAGGAGAGGCTATGGCCGTATGCACTTCCGCCTGCACCGCCTGTACTGATATCCTCGTCTCCTGAATTTCACGGAAGAGTTTTTGCAGATCTCTCCGGGTTAGTGGGGAGTGATCCGAGTCATCCGAATCTGATGCATCGAGCGGCGGAGGGGCTCCCTGCCCTGAAGACTTGGCATTTGAGTAGGCATATTTTTTCAGGCTTTGGCTCAAATCCGCCCCGTGATGCTTTTTACCTCCTTTGGGCATGATGGAACGTGCGAGTAAGACAGCTGGTAATAATTACTGCATTATAGAGTTAGAAAAGTCTCGGTAGTAGGGATTGTATACTGTATAGATTATAACATAGTATGTCCCAGGACCCAGGGCAGATCTCTGCGGATTACATCATTGGAGAAGACGATACTCCCAGACGGCTGGAGTGCATCAATAAAATCGCCAGTAGATGGAGCTCCACTGAATTATCATATATGAAGCAAGTTGTAGCAAAGAAAGAAAAATCGCAGTAGTGGCTGGAAAAGTTCCAAAGGGGGATCCCCATCAACTCCGTAGTGCAGCGCGGTCAGAACTCCGGTGGCAATGAGTTTGCAGGAGGGGTCCAGTTGGAACAAGGATATGGGTTTATATGTCGGGGGATGGAGAACTTCTGTAATCTCCACCACTCTCCTCCTAGTGCACCCCCAGAGGCAGTAGGTTGAGGGCACTAGCCACTAATCAAGTGAGGGTCAGGGCCCCTCACTGCAGCCTCCAGTTATCTAAAAGGGCAGGGACTCCTGTTTGCCCTTATCCAAGATGGCCGCCGGATTATGGAGAGGACTTATCTTGCCGGTCCCAGCTCCCCACAGGCTTCACGGGTGGCAGGCACACAAAGATCGGCGGTGCCCCGGTCCACGTCGCAGGGGGGATCACCTCCCGGCCAGCCGCGGAGGTGTCCGTCCCGATCTCCGGCTCACGGGAGCGTGCGGCGGGAGCCGCCGCTACCACTGCTTCTCGTTCGGCGGACGGATGTAGGCCTCGGGCCGGGCGGTGAGATCGGAGCCCAGTCACCCGCTTCCCCAGGTGGACACCAAGCAGGCGACCAGCTCGGCGGGGCCATACACAGGTGGGGGCCAGGAGGGGCAGCTGCGGCCGTGCTTCCAGCGGCGGGAATCCCTCGGCGCCGGTCGGAGCACAAATTGAGTCCCCGGCTTCTGAAGGGCGTGCAGGCCCCAACCTGCAAGGAGGCAGGAGGCCTCCTCCGGCTCCAGGACCACACTCGCCAGGTACAGGGGGGATAGGGGCAAGATATCAGGGGCAGGTAGAGCCCCAAAAGCTGAGTTGCAGGGTCAGAGAGTCTACTTTAGGAGCCTGATTGTAGGAGCTCCTCATATGCACTTCTACTCTGCTTGCCTGCCAGGCCACGCCCCCCCAGGTCTGGTTTAAGATCTTGGTGCTACTTGTGCATACCCTCCAACATTTTACACATAAAAATCGGTACAAATTAGAAAAGGGGGTGTGGCCACTGGTAAAGGGGGCGTGGTCACGTCCCTTTTCCTATACATACAATGGAAGTTTGGAGAGCCAAAAATCGGTACAGACCATAAAAACAGGTACTGTACTTATTAAAAAGGTACCGTTGGAGGGTATGCTTGTGCTTGCACAATACCTTTCTGCACCCAAATACCTTTCTCATGATCTCTGAGACGGACTTGGTCACCCGATTTTAGATCAAATAAGCTTTTTGCTCGCCTGTCATGGAACAGTTTCTGTTTCGCCTGTTGACGTTCCTTACTCAGTCTGACCAACGCTGAGTTATGTGTATTAAGCAGTTCATCATGTATCGGGAGATTTGCTCTAATCCTCCTTCCCATCAGCATTTGTGCAGGAGAAAGTCCATTCTGTAAAGGTGTACTGCGGTAGATTAAAAGACTTTTGTAGAAATCTTCTTTACCTTCTTGAGCTTTTTTCATGAGACTCTTTACAGTTTTTACTGAACTTTCCACCAACCCATTTGAGAGTGGATAGTGGGGACTTGATGTAGTATGGACAAATTCCCACTCATCAGCAAATTGTCTAAATTCAGCACTGGAAAACTGAGGACCATTGTCAGTGAACACTTCCATAGGAACACCATGCCTTGCAAAGATTGACTTCATGCAATTGATTACGGCTTTACTAGTAGTTGTATGTAGTGTCTTCACCTCAGGGTAGTTAGAGTAATAATCAGTCACGACAATGTACGTTTTCCCATTACAATCAAACAAATCTGCGCCAACTTTCTGGTACGGTCTCTCTGGCACTGCGTGAGGACTCAGTGGCTCGACCTGTTGTTTCGGTCTATACGTAAGACATAATTCACATGTAGCTGTAGTCTGTGCTATGTCTTGGTTCATTCTTGGCCAATACATAACTTCACGCGCTCTCCGCTTACATTTTTCTTCTCCTAAGTGGCCTTCATGTATCTTGCACAGCATAGTTTTTCTTAGTCATACAGGTATGACAAACCTATTGCCTTTGTAAATAATACCATCGACAACTGTAAGGTCACTGCGGTACATCCAATAATCATGGATAGACAGGGGGCACGCATGTTTTTCTGCTGGCCAACCTTTCAGAATGATATCTTTCAACACTTTCATTGTGTCATCTGTCTCAGTTTCTTTCCTAATCTGTTCTTGTCTTGCAAGAGACACTGGTAGAGAAGCTACGATCAAATTAACATAGGCTTCTATCTCTTCATCCATCAGACTTTTGGAACCTTCACTTTTGTCCACAGCACGAGAAAGTGTATCAGCAATGTACATGTATTTGCCGGGACAGTACAGCAAGTGTACATCATATTTCTGTAGTCTGATAAGCATTCGTTGAATTCTCATGGGACAGTCATGTAATGATTTAGTCATGATAGCTACCAGTGGCTTGTGGTCAGTTTCCACTGTAAATGTTTGACCTTACGCAAACTGATGAAATCGCTCACATGCATATGTGATCGCTAGAAGTTCTTTTTCTATCTGAGCATACCTTGTTTCAGCACTTGTCAGTGCTCTTGATGCATAGATTACTGGTTGTCATGTATCCTCATGTTCTTGTAACAGCACTGAGCCTAGGCCAAATTGCGAAGCATCTTCTGAAATTCTTATTCTTTTTGCAGGATCAAAGAATTTTAGCACTGGTTGCTCTGTAATGATCTGTTTCAAGTTTTGCCAACTTTCTTCTTGTTCATGTGACCACATCCACTCGTTATCTTTGTCCAACAACCATCTAAGAGAGGCTGTTCGTTCAGAGAGTTGAGAAATAAACTTTCCTAAGTAAGTAATCATTCCTAGGAATCTTCTGACGTCGTCTTTGTTGTTAGGACGTTCCATTTTCACTATGGCTGATATTTTCCTTGGGTCTGGTTTTATACCTTGATCCGAGACCACGTCACCCATAAAGGTAAGTGTATTCACGCCAAATTCACATTTGTCCTTGTTTAGCTTTAGATTCCTATTCTTGACAAGTTCCATTACTTGTCTCAATCTAGAATCATGTTCTTCCTTTGTAGATCCCCAGACAATAATGTCATCCATCATTGTTTCAACACCTGGAATATGTTCAAAAATCATGTGTATCTTTTTGTGATATACTTCTGGAGCAGACAATATTCCATATGGTAGTCGAAGAAATCTGTATCGACCTTCTGGTGTATTAAATGTACAAAGCTTTGAGCTGGCCTCATCTAGCTTCATTTGCCAGAATCCTGAAGATGCGTCCAATTTACTGAACCATTTTGCTCCCGCAAATTGCAACATGATTTCATCTCTGGTTGGTAGTTTGAAGTGTTCTCGTTTAATAGCTTTGTTTAAATCTCTGGGCAGGGCCGTAGCTTCCACTAGGCAGCTTTAGGCAGCTGCCTAGGGGCGCCGGGACCTGAGAGGGCGGCCTGCTGCAGATGCCTGAAAAAGGTAGCATGGTCCTACCTCCCACAGGCGTCGCAATACTCCCGGCACTCATATCTTACAGTAGCAGCGACTGCCAAGCTCTCGTATTGCAGCCTCCAGCTCCAGCATAGGCAGTAACTTTGACAGCTCCTGGAGTCTTGGCCAGGGGTGCGCTGCTCTTCATTCCAGGTTCTTTCACAGTCTACTCAGTCCCAACTCTGCATAGCAGCCTGCAGGTAAGGTGGCTGCACAGTGCACTCTCTGCATTTGATAAGGAAAGAGGGGGAGTGCAGCAGTCGGAAAGGGGGGTGGGGGGGTGGGGGTGGAGATGAGCAGCAGGCATGCACCCAGTCTGGGGGTATGAGCACCAGTGTGCACACAGATGGTGGAGAGCATAGAATAGCAGACATCTAACAGAGTGGGGGAGGGGGGGGGAGAGGCTGAGAGCAGCAGGCATCCACACAGACTGGGGAGATGGGGAAAAGAGAGCAACCATGCAACAGACTGGGGGTGGGGGAGAGCAGCAGCATGCTTTTCACCTGAAGGGTGGGTACGGGGAAGGGGCAGTAGGCAGAAGTTTTGCCTAGGGTCCCGGGAAACCTTGCACCGGCCCTGTCTCTGGGGTCTAGACATATTCTGAGTTGTCCATTTTTCTTTTCAACAATTACTAAGGAGCTTACCCATTCAGTAGGCTCATCAACTTTCTGTATCACACCCAAGGCTTCCATGCAATTTAACTCTTGTTTCAGTTTTTCTCTCAGCGCAAACAGCACTTTTCTACAGGGGTGTATCACTGAAGAAACTTGTGTGTCTATATTTATTTTATGCTCTCCAGGCAAACAACCTAGACCTTCAAGCAAGTCTCTGTATTCTGTAAACATCGGTTTGCAGTCATCTTCTACTTGTGATGCCACCATAAAACTTTCTTTAGCAAGCTTAGTTTCTCACAGGAACTTAATCCTAGAATCGGTTGCACATTTTTATCCACAATCAGTAGAGATGTTTTAAACTGTTGTCCCTTATATTTCAGTGTCACTAAGCATGTACCTTTCACAGGAATTTCCCCCCCAGTGTACCCTGTAACTTTAACTTTGGCTGGATGTGTAAAACCCCACTAGTACTAGGTATGCAAAAACTGCAGTCACTGTGTACTGTATAGTGCATCACACTTACTCTGCCCCGGCTGGTCATGGGTTCAGGCACAGATACCAGAGGGTCCCCTGAATAATCAGGTGTTTAATTACTGTTGCATTGTGGGAGTGGACTACAGGTGTTGGTGCAGCGCATAAAGAATTGGGCGCCAGGCCATCTCATAAACAGAATAACGGTTTATTTTAACATCAAAGCAGGGATATAGCAGGAATAACTTCTTAACGCACAAAGCATTACGGTTACATTAGATCACATATCAGGGCAAGTCCTCCAGCGCATCACTTAATTGCAGCGGCATGAACATGGCGAACAGCATTATGTACCAGGGCATTCTGTGACCAGTAGTGCTACACATACCAGGTTACCGTCTCTCTCTCTGTCATAGCGAGGACTCTTGTCCATGGGGGGCTTCTAATCATGCCGCGTGGCTTCCGACCACTCCCCAGACACCTCCTCTCTCGAGACTCACACCTGCGGCACATTCTTCTCACTGCATCACCCTTTCACTGGATTCTGTGTACTGCTGCTCTCACACTGCGGTATATCCCTCTATCAGGTGCCTTGCTGTGGCTGGCATCTCTCCCCACCTAAACATGTGGGGAGCCCTCACTGGGGCTACATCTTTCCAGCTCACACACCACACTTCTCTCCTAGCTAACACATGTGCTTCTGTTAGCCAACACTCCAGGCTTTTGGGCTGCAAAGACACCAGGCTGCAAAAGACCATGCTGCTGCTGCATGACAGCCTTTTATAACCTTTTATTCTCAGGGAGACATTCCATCTGGGATTTCCCGCCCTGAGTTCATCTGGGATTTCCTGCCCTGAGTTGCAACTTGGTGAGTCCTGCATTTGCTTTTTGCAGGCTGATTTGTTGTGCTGTGAGCTGGGCTGTTAACCCATTCTGTGCTGCAAGCTGTAGGCTGCTGGCTCAGTTCTATGCAACTCCAGCAAACCTTTTACTTTTATTACACAGTCATGCTGTCACCTGTAGTGCCACAGTTGATTTGTGCTTGCAGTTCCAGGGTATTACAGATGAATTTTATGTTTTACTCTAAAAGTCTTATAGTCTTGAAATGATATTAAATTCACATGCGTGCCAATATCAAGCTTAAAGGGAATGACAATCTCGTTCACAGTTAAAGGGACAATCCATTCTTTCTTATCTGCACTGCAAAGTTCAATGCAATCCACAAAGAATTCATCTGTTTGTTTAACAGCATGCACTTTGGTGGTTTTACTTTTAATTTTACAACATTTGGCAAAGTGATTAAATCTACCACATTTCATGCAGGTTTTACCATAAGCCGGGCACATTTTAGCATTGTGAGCATTTCCACATCTACTACACATTTCCTTATTAGACTGTGGCTTAGACTGCTTCATTCTTGAGAATGGAGGTTTGCTTGGCTCTGTTTTCTGCACTACATGTACATCAGCTTCCTTGTGTAACTTTTTGGCTTGAAATCTAGTTATTTCTGCAGATCTACACATAGTCACTGCCTTTTCTAGCGTTAGGTCTTGCTCTCTCAGCAATCTCTCTCTGAGTCCATTATCAGGTATTCCACAGACAATACGATCTCTAATCAGTGAATCATTTAAATCACCAAACTCACAGGTTTTACTGAGTGATTGCAGCTCTATAACATACTGATCAAATCCATCTACAGACTTCTGATCACATGTGAAAAACTTATATTTTTCATATGTCACATTTTTCCTTGGCACAAAGTAATCTTCAAACTTTTGCATTATAGAAGATAGCACCATATTCTGCCCCTCAGCAAACTGAAAACTATTATAAATGTCCAGCACATCCTCTTTTATCACATGGAGGAAAATGGATGCCTTCGTTTTGTCAGCCTCTGAATCAGCTCCACATGCAGCAAGATTTATTTTAAACCTTTGCTTAAATATTTTCTAGTTTTCAGACAAGTTACCAGACATCAGCATGCCGGTTGGAGGAGCTAGTTTATCCATGGTTACTCACTGTTTGAAGATAGGAGCACACGGCAGGCTTTGCAGACACTGAGTATCACAGCCTTACAGACTTCTGCAGGATTCTGTCACACTCTGAGAGCACTAGCAGTCCAAGTTAAACTTCTCCTGACACCATGTTTTGTTCATATGTTTGTAAATCCAGTCATCAGGACACAGAGACATGTGAGTTCACTGCTGTGCTGTTTATTCCATCACCAACTCCAGGCACACTGCACACTGGACCACCCACTTCCCAGCATCCCCCTGGTCCCAGGGACCATCACTGAAGATTCAGGCTTACACAGATTAGTAAGGGAGTATCTACAAATATTAAGCATTCTAATACACTAACATCACACACAGCACACACACACAGTACACACACCACACACACACACACACACACACACACACACACACACAATACACACTACACACACATACAGTACACACAAACAAACACATACAGTACAAACTACACAATACACACACAGTACACACTACACACACAGTACACACAGTACACACATCACCACCACCACCACATATACACACAGTACACACTACACACACATACAGTACATACAAACACTACACACACATACAGTACACACGACACAATACACACACAGTCATTGCCATAACTAGGTATTTTGGCGCTGTGTGCAAGAAATTGCATTGGCGCCCCCCCCCTACGCAAGACAGGAGCAGTGCGCGCCGCAGGCGCGCTAAAAATATATAGGGACGTGGCTTCATGGGGAAGGGGCATGGCCACAAAATAATGCCAATTCATACTACGGTGCATAGTAGTTTCCATTATTCAAATTACGCTGCACAGTAGAGCCACTACACCGGGTAGAGCCTCTTTTTACAAATTACGGCAGAAGGCGTGCCTTTTTACACATTACGGCAGACAGCGTCCCCCTTTTTACACATTACGGCAGACAGCGTCCCCCTTTTTACACATTACGGCAGACAGTCCCCCTTATTACACATTACGGCAGACAGAGTCCCCCTTATTACACATTACGGCAGACGGCATCCCCTTTTTTACACATTACGGCAGACAACGTCCCCCTTATTACACATTACGACAGACAGCATCCCCCTTTTTACACATTACGGCAGACAGTCCCCCTTATTACACATTACGGCAGATGGCATCCCCCTTTTTACACATTACGGCAGACAACGTCCCCCTTATTACAAATTACGGCAGACAGCGCCCCCCTTTTTACACATTACGCAGACAGCGTCCCCCTTTTTACACATTACGGCAGACAGTCCCCCTTATTACACATTACGGCAGACAGAGTCCCCCTTACTACACATTACGGCAGATGGCATCCCCTTTTTTACACATTACGGTAGACAACGTCCCCCTTATTACACATTACGACGGACAGCGTCCCCCTTTTTACACATTACGGCAGACAGTCCCCCTTATTACACATTACGGCAGACGGCAGACCCTTTTTTACACATTACGGCAGACAACGTCCCCCTTATTACACATTACGGCAGACAGCGTCCCCCTTTTTACATATTACGGCAGACAGCGTCCCCCTTTTTACACGTTACGGCAGACAACGTCCCCCTTATTACACATTACGGCAGACAGAGTCCCCCTTATTACACATTACGGCAGACAGCGTCCCCTTTTTGTACACATTATAGCAGACAGCGTCCCCCTTTTTACACATTACGGCAGCCAGTCCCCTTTTTACACATTGCGGCAGCCAGTCCCCCTTTTTACACATTACGGCAGACAGCATCCCCTTTTTACACATTACGGCAGCCAGTCCCCCTTTTTACACATTGCGGCAGACAGACACCAGAGAGAGAGAGAGAGAGACAGAAGGGGAGAGAGAGAGACAGAAGGGGAGAGAGAGAGAGAGAGAAAGAGAGAGAGACAGAAAGAGAGAGAGAGAGCTATATACTTACCATCTCTCAGACTCCTCGTGCTGGCAGAGATCCCGGGCAACCGCAGTGGAGAAGGTGGAGGAGGGAGGGGGACTTGAGCCGCAGCAGCACTCCCCTCTTCTTCAGTATTGGCTGGCCGCTGCTGAGAATGCTGGATGAGGGAACCGCATCCCAGCATTCACAGCAGCGCCGGGCAGCCAATACAGAAGGAGAGGGGAGTGCTGCAGCGGCGCCGCTATCAATGACATAGCGCTGCTGCGGCTCAAGTCCCCCTCCCTCCTCCTCCTTCTCTGCCTCCGGCGCTGCTCTCCCTCCAGCGCGGCGCACGGCACCCAGCAGAGGCGGCATGTAATAAATGCAATTTGACTCATTACATGCCGCTCGCCGTGCGCCCTCAGTGTAACTGCGCTGTGTGCCAGGCACACCTGGCACATAGGTAGTTACGGCGCTGCACACAGTACACACTACACACACATACAGTACACACACCACCACATATACACACAGTGCACACTACACACACATACAGTACACACACACACACACACACACACACACACACAGTACACACACCACCACATATACACACAGTGCACACTACACACACATACAGTACACACACACACACACAGTGCACACTACACACACATACAGTACACACACACACACACACACACACACACACACACACACACACACACTACACACACAGTACACACATACAGTACACACACCACCACATATACACACACAGTACACACTACACACACAGTACACACATACAGTACACACACATACAGTACACACACCACCACATATACACACAGTACACAC
This sequence comes from Pseudophryne corroboree, assembly GCF_028390025.1. Lineage (NCBI taxonomy): Eukaryota > Metazoa > Chordata > Amphibia > Anura > Myobatrachidae > Pseudophryne > Pseudophryne corroboree. Next base: position 6,839,849 of record NC_086449.1, read on the forward strand.
TATACATACAGTGCACACAAACACTACACACACAGTACACACTACACACACAGTACACACATACAGTACACTCACCACCATATACACACACACAGTACACACTACACATACAGTACACACAAACACTACACACACATACAGTACACACACACACTACACACACAGTACACACATACAGTACACACACCACCATATACACACACACAGTACACACTACACATACAGTACACACAAACACTACACACACATACAGTATACACACCAATCAATGCTACTCATCAAGAAGCCATTATACAACTTACCACACCAGGCTTCCTGCAGCTGCGGCTCCTCCTGAAGTCTGGGGGAGGAGCTTGTGACTTATGGGCCCTACACATTTATCGATCCTCCGCCAAGCTGCCGACGGCGGATACGGCCAACGGGCGACCCGGAGGCGGCGGGCAGTGACGGGGGGAGTGACGTTTCTTCATTTCCCCCGTCACCTGGCTCTATAGCAGTGCAGGCAAATATGGACGAGATCTTCCGTATTGGCCTGCATGCACAAGCGACGGGGGACCAGCGATGAACGAGCGCGCGGGGGGGGGGGGTGCATCGTTCATCACTGGTGCCTCCACACTGATAGATATGAACGGTATCTCCTTCATTAATGATCGTTCATATCTTCCAGTGTGTAGGGCCCATATGAGTGACAGGCTCAGGCCCCCCAAGAAGGAGATACTTAAGGGGAGGGGTGGCCACCGCACTGCCTGCACGGATCTCTGTGACTCATCTCAGGTGAGAGTGCTGGAACCGGGGAGGCGGGGCATGGGAGAGAGGAGGCGGGGCATGGGAGAGACGACGCCCGCTTCCACTGGCAGTCTGTGACAACGCTGTCAGTCTCCTGTGGGCCTATTTTCAATGGGGGTGTGTCCTGGAGCTGCAGCTCCACCCACCCCATTGTTAATCCGACCCTGGCTGTAGTAGGAAACGAACCCATGACCTCAGTGCTGTGGCCCAGTAATGTTAACATTGCACCATCCATATTGCCCTCAAAATGAGGTGTTGTCCATAGCAACTAATCAGATTCTAGCTATCACTTCCATATTGCATCCTGGGAGTGCAGGTTCAGGCAGCGCTCTGGGGTCAGGAACCACACACACACTGCAGAGAGCACACGCAGGAGCAATGGGGGTCATTCCGAGTTGATCGCTAGCTTAAAATGTTCGCTGCACAGCGATGATGCAAAAAAACGGCACTTCTGCGCATGCGTATGCGGCGCAATGCGCACGCGTGACGTACTTCCACAACGGCCAATGTAGTTTTACACAAGGTCTAGTGACGCTTTTCAGTCGCACTGCTGGCCGCAGAGTGATTGACATGAAGTGGGCGTTTCTGGGTGTCAACTGACCGTTTTCAGGGAGTGTTCGAAAAAATGCAGGCGTGCCAGGAAAAACGCAGGTGTGCCAGGAAAAACGCAGGCGTGGCTGGGCGAAGGCTGGGCGGGTTTGTGACATCAAATCCGGAACTGAACAGTCTGTTTTTAGCTACTAGGTTTTGAGCTACTCTGAAGCTGAACAATTTTTTTTTTGTAGCCGCTCTGCGATCCTTTCATTCGCACTTTTGCTAAGCTAAAATACACTCCCAGTGGGCGACGGCATTGCTTTTGCACGGCTGCTAAAAACAGCTAGCGAGCGAACAACTCGGAATGACCACCAATGTTCCTTGTTGTTCCGACTGTGTACTGGAGACAAGTGCGGGTATAAATGGGGCACTCTTACAGGGGATTGGCTGAGGCAGTCATGTGAGCGCAGCAGACAAATAGGATAAAAGTTTTGTTCTAGTTCTCATCATAGAGTCTGATATGGAGAAAAAAAAACACCATTCCAAATATATGTATGTTGTAACTGAATATTTATTATTATAATCCTCTTATGTAGCATATTTAACCAATGTTCAATATACTGTATATAAAAATGTCCATAAAAAAAACAGGGACACAGCCGGCTACGTACAAATACATTTTCATTTACACAAAACACTAAAAACACTCAATGATAATAATGGTGCCAATGTAAAACACTTAGTGAATAATCTGTATAGGAGGTGAACGATCTGTTTGGTTAATATATAGTTACCATATGCAGTAGCGGATCTTGCCACGGGCAAGCAGGACTTTTGCCCGTGGCGCCGCCTTCTGGAGGGTGCCGGCGCCATCCGGAAGGCGCCGCACCATGGCAAGAGCCGCTACTCTGTGCCCCCCCCCCCCCGCTGCCCGCTGTGTCCCCCGCTGGTCCCGCTGTCCCCCGCTGTGAAGGGAAACTAGACGCTACGCGTATTTTTTCCCTTCGTGTAGAGGACCTTTGCTGTGCGGTGCGCAATGACGTCATCGCGCACCGCACAGCATTGTGGGACTGACAGACGCTAGGGGTCATAATTGACCTCTAGTGTCTGTCATCCGAGGAAAGGAGCGGCGCCGGCGGAGATCTGCAGCAGTCGGGAGCGGGGATAGTAAGTTTTTTTTTCTTTCAGCGGCGCTATTCCACTGTACAGGGGGCGTAACTGACCACGCCCCCTGTATGAAGCCACACACCCAATTTCCGCCCGGGGCGCCAAAGGGTCTAGAACCGGCCCTGACCATATGGGTGCAATTTCATACCCTCCAGCTGCACCTTTTTTTTATGGTCTGTACTGATTTTTGTCTCTACAAACTTCCATTGAAAGTATGGGAAAAGGGGTGTGGCCACGCCCACTGTATCCGTGGCCACGCCCCTTTTCTAATTTGTACCGATTGTTATGTTTAAAATGTTGGAGGGTGTGCAGTATGGAGTGTCTGGTAAATGTCCGATGTGCAAAGGTCCTGATCGCTCCTCTGTGAATTTGCAGAGGTTTTGCAATCGGATAGTCATCGCCCAGACAGTGAAAATCCGCCCCGTGCAAGTCTGCGTACGCTGTGTGAAAAGCTTTGCAAACGCCGGCCAACTGCAAATCCGTTCGCACCTCACTCACCATGGAATGATCTTTCCAGTGTGTGCAGTGTGTGCGCAGCCCAGGACCTACTCCTACAGTGGGATGAGAACAGGCTGATCGGGGCCGGAGCCGACGTCACACACCCGCCCTGAAAACGTTTGGGAACGCCTGCGTTTTCCTGACACTCCCAGAAAACGTCCAGTAACCACCCACAAACGTCCACTTCCTGTCAATCAGCCAGCGTTCGCCTAGCGATCAAAAAAGACGCTGATTTCTTTTGCAGTTTGGTATTGCACCTGCACATTACAATCCGTACGCATGCGCAGACGATCGATAATTGTTCGCTTTGCAAATTCGCACAACAGCGGTCAGGTCTGAATTAGGCCCAATATATCCTTCACTTCTCCCAAACACAAACAGTGCACTGAACATAGGGCCTCATTCAGGCTGGATCGCAGTGTGCAAGCCAACCGGAATATTTGCTGAAAAGATGCATGGGGGAAGGGGGGGACGCAGAAAATGCAATCGCCTGCCAGGCAGAGGCGGTCGCGGGGTAAGCAGGCAATGCTCCGTTTCCAGGGGGGAGACGGAGCGTTGCGAGGGCGAAGCCGAACAAACGGTGGGTGGTACGGTGTGAATGGGGGCGTGTCGGGGGCGTGATCACGGTGGCTGCGTGACGTCACACACAGCCGCTAAAATGGCGTCGGGTCTCCTGCGCCGGCAGGAGACTCCCACAGTTTCTGCTGACAAGCAGAAATTGCGAAGCGCTCACAATTTGTGCTTGTTGAAGGGGGGGAGGCGGCGGTCAGCATGCTGGGCGGCCTTGCCCGTTGATGGGCGGCCCCCTAGCGTGCGCGCCAAAGTATAACAAATTCTGCTAATTAGCAGCATCTGCCATCCTTACTGAATGAGGCCCATAGAACCCTATTAAATATGGATTGCGCAATTTGCAATCCTTTTGCTCGCATGCTGGGGGCCGAAATTGTGGATGCCTCCTGCCGCGCTGTACAGCGTCCTCTGGGGGAGCGCAACCCAGAGTATCTGGCCTGCAGCAATCAGCTGTAAGAGTCATCCAGCCATATAACTAATTGTTAATTAATTTTAACTTCAATCTCGCTGCAATCCCAGCGAAAGACGGCCGAGCCTCCTCCTCCTCGCACCAATCTGCCAAGGATACAGCGTATAGAAAGGGTCCACAATCAAATCCTCATTCTGTCACCTGAGGAACATATCCAGAACCAGGCACTTCATTCCCTCTAGAGAGCTGCCAAAAGCCATCCGTGACTACTGCAACGCCCTCACCCCTAAATCCGCTCCTGCCTGTAGGCCAGGGTCAGAAGACATCTAATGGTGGGTACACACTTGACGATACCCTCTGTGAGCGTTATCGCATAGCGTTTTTCCCTACCCTCCCAGTCGGCCGATGTAGTGCGTACACACTGTAAGATATCATTAACGATATCGGTCAGTGACGTCACGCCGCGGCCGCCCTGAACATGCAGTTTTGAATGGTAAGTCCAAATTGAGCGGCATGCACAGGCGAGAGAGCGGGTCGATAATGAATCGCTGGACCGTGCATCGTTTATTGTTCGGAGCGTACACGCTGCACGATATTGCAAACGATATCGCTCAGAAGGGTGAAAATGAGCGACGTCGCTTGTAATATGGCACGGTGTGTATGCACCTTAAGACCTTTGTTGAAACAGAAGAGCGTTGTGCGGTGGCAGCCATCTTTTCCCCTCACTGTCTCCTATGTCCCTCTCCTCCAGATCTCACGTCTCTCTCCCAGGATGTTCCGGTCCCACTCCCCGGGGTGCATCACACACTTCCACCACACGGGGGCATTTCTGTATAACTATAATAAAGCCTGAGACGCCGAAACCAACAAAAAATCAGCTCAGAAGCCAGAAGTCTTTTTGTAGTGTGATATATGTCCCATAGGCCTGTAAAGTCTGTCATTGCTGGGAGGTGGAGTGCCCAGCCCGTGGGGGGGGGGGGGGGGGGGTACTGCCGGGGCTCCTCCGACAAGCATGCATCCACTTCATTTCAGTCAATGCAATGTTTTTGGATTTTTTTAATTCCATAATTACATTAAATAAAAAATGTTTTCAACAAGTAACAGACATCACCACCCCAGTCTCAATGATATCACACTGTAAAGGCGTATACAGACGTATCCTGATGGTAGACTGGACATAAATAACACCCAACATCTTGATAATCTAACCCCGGGAATCTGATGGAAATAATTAATGAAACTGCGGCCGGGCAGCTGATTTCCAAGATGGCCACCCCTGGATGAACTGTCGTGCTATGGCGCCACATTTTCAAGGGGAAATGTCAGAGCTGTGCGCCTAATAGGGGCTGAACGTGTAACGATGCAGAACCGGTGCTGTGCGCAGTTGTAGAATTGCAGAAACATATGTTTTACCGTACTGCAGGGCCGTCTTTTCGTATGGGCTCAATGGGCTCTTGCCCAAGGGCCCCAGGAGTAAAAGGGCCCTAGGCTGATAGCTGAGAGTCCCCTCTTTCCAGGGGTACCAGATTTTTGAAAATCGGCCCTAGGGAACCGGAGATATCCGACTTCAAAGCAGGGGTCCCCGTCCAAGCCAGTTAATTGTTCTTCCCAGCCAGATATCTCGGGTTCTGTCTAACTTAGAGATTTTCTGAGGGTATACTCCAAAAGCCGGGACTCTCCCCTTTTGGTGAGCACTGGCAACTTGTCTCTACTATGCCCAGAACCAGAGATATCAGCCTTCCAGCAGCTGATCCCTGCTCCAGCTCCACACGCCTGGTATGCAGTTTTATATGTTTGTTGGTGGATTGCTCTGGTTCCTGAAGTCTGATCCCCAAGTCCCCAGTACCTCCTGAAAGGTGGGACTCTCTAGTTTGTTATCCCATTAAAGCTAAGAAATCTATTTCCAGGAACTGGAGATATCTGCAGTAAAGCAAGCTGCTCTCCCACCAGAAAATTATGAATATTAAGCCCACTCCACTATCGACCCCTCCCCTACATATTAAACATCCCCTGCCACCCTGAAAGTCATGTACCAGGTCCCCTTCATTCAGCCCAATGCCACCTTCTACAGTTTAGTGTTCTCCTTCCTGCCCAGTATGTGCAGTAAAGGAGTAATTAGATGAAATTATTTCTCCAGGTCCTACATGCTGAGCGGAAGATAGGACACCCCCTACCGCCCGCGGAACATCAAAGCTGCCGCTGATAGCACCCCCACCCCTACCGCTGGAGGATGGGTAGGGGCCCCAGTGCATTGCTGTGCCCAGGGGCCTACACTGCTGTTAAGACGGCTCTGCCGTACTGCGTGTGCGATTGGCGTTTTGGGGGAGGGGAACCGTTCTGTCCTGTGACGTACTCTTTTTCCTGTAATTCTGCCCCTAACCCTAATAGAAATATCAAACTTCTGCTGTCAACATTGCAAATGTCTAAATTTTCAACGGAGACATTCTTACTGCACAGCGGTGCTGTAAGCCCCCTCAGATTACTCAAGGAGGAGCGTATGTAGATGTATGCAGTATGCGGATGGGCCGAAGTTGCACCATTGCCATCCGCTTTGCCATACAGGAAGTGTTTGTTGTACAGGAAGTGCCTCTGCAGCCATTATTCAGCATGGCTGCAGCTAGTAAAGCCACACTTCTGCAGTTCTCCAGAGTCTTGTGGTGATTTACACACAGAGCACTTCACAGTCTACTCTACGCAGATCTGCACTTTTAACCCTACGAAGCACAGCACAGACAATAGTGATGTCCTTCTCCCAAACTCACCTGCCTATCTATTGTTTTGGTGGGTTGGTCATATGCTTTTGGTCGGTTTGCATTAGTAAATCTCCCATTTCTAAAGTCAGCTACTGTGTAAAAACATATTTGTTGGTCCGATGTTCTAACTTATTCTAAAGTTGTTCTTTTGGTTGATTTCCTGACGATTTTCACTTTAGCAAATCTCCAATTTGCAAAAATGGACACTGAGTACATTTACCGCCTGGGGCCAGGGCTGTAAGGGGCCTGGCTGGGCCCAGGTACTTTTCAGGGTGTGTGGCCTAATCACAGGAGGCGCGGTCATGCACTCTTGTTCTTTAAGCGCTTCCCCTGCTACATTGCAGCACACAGCAGCATGTCCTGGGCTGAGGAGAAAAGCTGCCAGGTAAAGGGGGGAGGGGTCTGGGCTCCCACTGGGCCCCTCCATCAGACCTGGGCGCGGGAAATTAGTACCCCCCTCCACACACACAACTCGGTGCCACTGCCTGAGGTTGGCAAGAGGAGCAGAGGCTGTAACCTTCCGCTGTGTTTAAAGTGACGCGTTTTGCTTTTTATTTCTTTGCTGTTCGGTGAGAAGCGGCGGCTTGCAAGAGTTGAAGCTTAGTAAATCCACCCCAGAGAGCAGGGGAGGGCAATAAGCGGCCCTCCAGCGGTTGCTGAACTACACATCCATCCCTGCATGCCCTGTCGCATTTTTGCTATTTGGCCATGACAAAACTGTTGCAGGGTATGCTGGTATGTGTAGTTCAACCGCAGCTGGAGGGCAGAAATGGCCCAGCCCTGCCTTTAGAGTCTGTAAGAAATGAGAAGCGATTTCCGACTCCATAGACAAAATACCAGAGCAAGCGGCCATTCTGACAGGCAGAGCTGCAATCCTCAGAGATAAGGCTGCAAGTCTAGCCACAAAGCTGCCAGGATCTCAGGAAGAGCTGCAATACTCAGAGATAAGGCTGCAAGTCTAGCCACAAAGCTGCCACGCTTTCAGGAAGAGCTGCAATCCTCAGAGATAAGGCTGCAAATCTAGCCACAAAGCTGCCAGGATCTCAGGAAGAGCTGCAATCCTCAGAGATAAGGCTGCAAGTCTAGCCACAAAGCTGCCAGGATCTCAGGAAGAGCTGCAATCCTCAGAGATAAGGCTGCAAGTCTAGCCACAAAGCTGCCACGCTCTCAGGAAGAGCTGCAATCCTCAGAGATAAGGCTGCAAGTCTAGCCACAAAGCTGCCAGGATCTCAGGAAGAGCTGCAATCCTCAGAGATAAGGCTGCAAGTCTAGCCACAAAGCTGCCAGGATCTCAGGAAGAGCTGCAATCCTCAAAGATAAGGCTGCAAGTCTAGCCACAAAGCTGCCAGGATCTCAGGAAGAGCTGCAATCCTCAGAGATAAGGCTGCTAGTCTAGCCACAAAGCTGCCAGGATCTCAGGAAGAGCTGCAATACTCAGAGATAAGGCTGCAAGTCTAGCCACAAAGCTGCCACGCTCTCAGGAAGAGCTGCAATCCTCAGAGATAAGGCTGCAAGTCTAGCCACAAAGCTGCCAGGATCTCAGGAAGAGCTGCAATCCTCAGAGATAAGGCTGCAAGTTTAGCCACAAAGCTGCCAGGATCTCAGGAAGAGCTGCAATCCTCAGAGATAAGGCTGCAAGTCTAGCCACAAAGCTGCCAGGATCTCAGGAAGAGCTGCAATCCTCAGAGATAAGGCTGCAAGTCTAGCCACAAAGCTGCCAGGATCTCAAGAAGAGCTGCAATCCTCAGAGATAAGGCTGCAAGTCTAGCCACAAAGCTGCCAGGATCTCAGGAAGAGCTGCAATCCTCAGAGATAAAGTTGCAAGTCTAGCCACAAAGCTGCCAGGATCTCAGGAAGAGCTGCAATCCTCAGAGATAAGGTTGCAAGTCTAGCCACAAAGCTGCCAGGATCTCAGGAAGAGCTGCAATACTCAGAGATAAGGCTGCAAGTCTAGCCACAAAGCTGCCAGGATCTCAGGAAGAGCTGCAATCCTCAGAGAAAAGGTTGCAAGTCTAGCCACAAAGCTGCCAGGATCTCAGGAAGAGCTGCAATCCTCAGAGATAAGGTTGCAAGTCTAGCCACAAAGCTGCCAGGATCTCAGGAAGAGCTGCAATCCTCAGAGAAAAGGTTGCAAGTCTAGCCACAAAGCTGCCAGGATCTCAGGAAGAGCTGCAATCCTCAGAGATAAGGCTGCAAGTCTAGCCACAAAGCTGCCAGGATCTCAGGAAGAGCTGCGAGAGTGTTAGAAATAGCTGTAAATGGAAAAAAAGGGGGGGGGGATGACCCTGACATTGCTCCATGGGTCCACAAGTGCAGGGCGGTAATAAACATACGCAGCATGGGCAATTCCTATGCTACCCCTGACCGTGCCCTCTGCGGCCGACCTGGTGGCCAGCCCTAGTTGGGGCTTAGCTGTGCCGCTGGATGTGACTGTTCTCCATCACTATTTTCCAGTAGCAGAATCACAGCAGATGCTGGGGTCTACGTGGCTGCGTTGCACAATCCCACCGACCTCCACAGCAGCCAGCGGCCCATCTGGAGTGCTTATAGGTGGGCCAGGAATGGGGAGTGGGCTGCTAGAGAGGAGACACTTGGCTCCAGTTGTACCAGAGCGGGAAGCCTGGAGTTTTCCAGAAAGCCCCTCATCCAATGGTCTGCGTGCTCCAGAGCGGTTACACTACACATCTGTTTCCCATCTCTGCCCCTCCCCCTGACCACCAAGCCTGACACTCACTCACATCTGCTCCTTTCATTGAGAGACAAGAGCTCCAGATACCCCCTGCTCCAACGTTCCCTGTCCCCCCAGCCTGCAGCCACTCCGCACCATGGGGAGCGGTCTCTTCCTCTGCCTGACTCTGTGCCTGGGGCTCTGCTGGGCTCAAGAGACCCCCACCACCAATTACACCAGGTGAGGGCTTCCTCTGCAGATATACACTATGTACTAACCTGTGTATAGCGACGCTCTGTGTCTCTCTCCATATTACTTGTGTATAGCACTCTCTCTCTCTCTCTCTCTCTCTCTCTCTCTCTATATATATATATATATATATACTGACTTGTGTACAGGACTCTAGGTCTATACATATATAATATCTCTTGGGTATGAATATATATATAGAGAGATTCAGCTGGCATAGTGGATGGCAGAGAGAGAGCCTATCTGTGCAGAGTTTGTATGTATCCCATGTGTTTGCGTGGGTGTCCCCTGGGTACTGTGATAGGGAATATAGAGTGTAAGCTCACGGGGGCAGATGTGAATGACACACTCTCTGTACAGCGCTGTGGTATATGTGTGGGTACTGTACTGTGATAGGGAATACAGAGTGTAAGCTCACGGGGGCAGGGGCTGATGTGAGTGACACACTCTCTGTACAGCGCTGTGGTATATGTGTGTGTACATGTGATAGGGTATACAGAGTGTAAGCTCACGGGGGCAGGGGCTGATGTGAGTGACAATCTCTGTACAGCGCTGTGGTATATGTGTGTACATGTGATAGGGAATACAGAGTGTAAGCTCACGGGGGCAGGGGCTGATATGAATGACACACTCTGTACAGCGCTGTGGTATATGTGTGTACATGTGACAGGGAATACAGAGTGTAAGCTCACGGGGGCAGGGGCTGATATGAATGACAATCTCTGTACAGCGCTGTGGTATATGTGTGTACATGTGACAGGGAATACAGAGTGTAAGCTCACGGGGGCAGGGGCTGATGTGAATGACACACACTCTGTACAGCGTTGTGGTATATGTGTGTACATGTGATAGGGAATACAGAGTGTAAGCTCACGGGGGCAGGGGCTGATGTGAATGACAATCTCTGTACAGCGCTGTGGTATATGTGTGTGTACATGTGATAGGGAATACAGAGTGTAAGCTCACGGGGGCAGGGGCTGATGTGAATGACAATCTCTGTACAGCGCTGTGGTATATGTGTGTTTACAATGTGATAGGGAATACAGAGTGTAAGCTCACGGGGGCAGGGGCTGATTTGAATGACAATCTCTGTACAGCGCTGTGGTATATGTGTGTGTACATGTGATAGGGAATACAGAGTGTAAACTCACGGGGGCAGGGGCTGATGTGAATGACACACTCTCTCTGTACAGTGCTGTGGTATATGTGTGTGTACATGTGACAGGGAATACAGAGTGTAAGCTCACGGGGGCAGCGGCTGATGTGAATGACACACTCTCTCTGTACAGCGCTGTGGTATATGTGTGTGTACATGTGATAGGGAATACAGAGTGTAAGCTCACGGGGGCAGCGGCTGATGTGAATGACACACTCTCTCTGCACAGCGCTGTGGTATATGTGTGTGTACATGTGACAGGGAATACAGAGTGTAAGCTCACGGGGGCAGCGGCTGATGTGAATGACAATCTCTGTACAGCGCTGTGGTATATGTGTGTGTACATGTGATAGGGAATACAGAGTGTAAGCTCACGGGGGCAGGGGCTGATGTGAATGACACACTCTCTCTGTACAGTGCTGTGGTATATGTGTGTGTACATGTGACAGGGAATACAGAGTGTAAGCTCACGGGGGCAGGGGCTGATGTGAATGACACACACTCTGTACAGCGTTGTGGTATATGTGTGTACATGTGACAGGGAATACAGAGTGTAAGCTCACGGGGGCAGGGGCTGATGTGAATTACACACTCTCTCTGTACAGCGCTGTGGTATATGTGTGTACATGTGATAGGGAATATAGAGTGTAAGCTCACGGGGACAGGGGCTGATGTGGATGACAGGAATATGCTCTGTGTACAGCGCTGTGGTATATGTGTGTATAAATGACTGGTAATGGCGTGGCAGCGAGCAGAGGACATAACCCATCAGGTCAGGGACGTATTTCTCCATACAGTAAATATTTATATACACTTTGTACTTGTAGTGTTTGCCTGCAGTCACCTCTCGGCAGGTAGTAGGTGACCGTATGTTGTGCCAGCCGCTGGGACCGGGCATCTATGGCTGGTTAGAGAGGTATCACCAGCGCGCCATGACCATTGCTGGCTGATAGGCTGGAGGATAGAGGGCAGTGTAGATGAGGCACGAGGCTCCTGGCCTCACCTCCCTTCTCTCCAGCCATGGGGCCAGGTAAGAAAGGAACCCTAACAGCGTTCCGAGTAATGAGCCTTTACCAATTGATAGGTGCCCCCACAAGTTTGTAGTCCAGGGCCACCACAGACCTTAATCCAGCCCTGCCCGTGATGCATTCTGGAGATTGGCCCCCGCAGCCACGGTTGCCAGCAGGGGGGACGGCTGGGCCCAGACCCAGAGGGGACCCACATACCAGTGGTGTGGATTGGAGAGCATCTCAGGCTGCCATAGAGAGACAGCGCCGGCTGCATTTTGAAATTGGAGCCGACTGCAAGCCAATGGTAGCTTGCGGACTGGCAGCTAATTAAGATCAGCCCCAGTGGCAGCTCCTGATTGGCTGCCGCTCTGCAAGCTCAGACTGGCTCGTGGCCGGCTCCAATTTTGAATTAATGTCCACATGTATATACTGCTGCACCTGTGTATAATGCCCACATGTATATACTGCTGCACCTGTGTATAATGCCCACATGTATATACTGCTGCACCTGTGTATAATGCCCACATGTATATACTGCTGCACCTGTGTATAACACGCACATGTATGTACTGCTGCACCTGTGTATAACACGCACATGTATATACTGCTGCACCTGTGTATAACACCTAGATGTATATACCACTGCACCTGTGTATAATGCACACATGTATATACTGCTGCACCTGTGTATAACACGCACATATATATACTGCTGCACATGTGTATAATGCACACATGTATACACTGCTGCACCTGTGTATAATGCCCACATGTATATACCGCTGCACCTGTGTATAATGCCCACATGTATATACTGCTGCACCTGTGTATAATGCCCACATGTATATACTGCTGCACCTGTGTATAATGCCCACATGTATATACTGCTGCACCTGTGTATAATGCCCACATGTATATACTGCTGCACCTGTGTATAACACGCACATGTATACACTGCTGCACCTGTGTATAATACCCACATGTATATATGCTGCACCTGTGTATAACACGCACATGTATATACTGCTGCACCTGTGTATACTGTCCACATGTATATACCACTGCACCTTTGTATAATGCCCATATGTATATACTGCTGCACCTGTGTATAATGCCCACATGTATATACTGCTGCACCTGCGTATAATGCCCACATGTATATACTGCTGCACCTGTGTATAATACACATGTATATACTGCTGCACCTGTGTATAATGCCCACATGTATAAACTGCTGCACCTGTGTATAATACACATGTATATACTGCTGCACCTGGGTATAATGCCCACATGAACCCTTTGTGCTCATATATTGTGTGTAAATCTGGCTCTGGTACTAGCCAGTGCCTCTTGAACCGTTTACCTCACCGCACGTCCCTGAGTGCTAGTTAAATTCCAACCCACCAAAAACAATAGCCCCCTAATGGAAAATATAATACACATTGGCCCCCACAGGAAAAATAAAACACATTCATCCGCACATTAATTTCGCCAGCTCCTCACAAACAAGTGATCTGTCAGGTGCTGTAATATGAATCGTGCTGGACCTAATTGCCTTGTGGGACGCATCCGGCCTGTGGGTCACAGTCATACAGACAACTGCGGGGCTTCCGGGTGGACCCGGCTACCAGCGCCGGGAAGTGCCAGATAGCCAGAGCAGGTGTCAGATGCCGGTTTGCATTCCACAGCGGGGTGTAAATCCAGGAAGCACAGCAGCCAGTATGAATGGGCTGGCAGGGCACTGTGAGGGGGGGCACGTGCCCGGCCCAGCGGGTTGTTTGAGGCACAATGGAATATAATGCATTCAGCAGGGAATAAATCTCATCTCTGCCCAACTGTACATATACGTGTTCTTACATTATAATATACCCCACACTGCAGAACTGCAGAACCTTCCTTTAACCCCCCCCCCTGCTGCGGTGATTCCTGGGTTCGGATGTAAGCAGAGCGTCTCAGAGGTCAGGCAGAATTAGGTGAGGTGACGGTCTGTGCCTCAATGCGAGCTGTGTACTGACTTGGCGCCCGTATAAAGGCCCCGCTGTCAGGGCGCACACAGGGCGCTCTGTATACTGTACTGACAGGCTTAATGGCCTATCTGTGTGAGGAGGGCGCTCGGTCGGAAATCCAGGAATTTACCTACAGTATGCGTACAGACGGGACAGTGAGTGTGGCCCGGGCACACTGCCCATACACTGCCCTCTGCCTGCACCCGATCTGTGTAGCTGTGGCACGGTGTGGCTGGTCTCCCGCCGTGAATGGGTTAATGGGAGAAGGGTGCTGCCCCCCTCGTAACCCGGACTACGTGGCAAGTGCCCAGGGCGGCTGACTGTGCGGCTGCCCGCTAACAGACCCCCCACCACCCCCCCATCCCAGACTGGACCCGATCCACCAAGTTATTTCCCCTATTTCATGATCTGTCCTTCCTGGCACACAGTACCACTCCTCCTGCTGTCTTATATACAGGAGTTATTTGGTATGTGCAGTGTGCTCCATCTACACAGTACCACCTACTTCATATTGTGGGAGCAATTCTCATTATCCTGTAGGCATGAACTGCCCAGTACCACTGCTCTTGGATGTCATTTTTAGTATGTGTTCTTCTTGTGCATATCGTAACAAATGCACAGTACTGCTCCTCTTTATCTGTGCTCAGTATCTCTTCCGAGTAGGTTTGGACATCTGCATAGTGTCACTTCTCTTGATCTGTGCCCAGTATCTGTTCCTAGTGTGTTTGTACAACTGCACAGTACAATTTCTGATGATCTGTGCCCAGTATCTGTTCCTAGTGTGTTTGTACAACTGCACAGTGCCACTTCTGATTATCTGTTCTCAGTATCCATTCCTAGGGGTATATTTACTAAAATTCGTATTTTTCTGAATGTGGTTAAAGTTCAAACACGAATGACATCGAATGTGTGAATTTGCAACTTTTTGAATTTTGTACGCCTCATTTACTATGCTGTCGTATTCTGCATTTTCGTTTTTTCCGATGTCGATGTAATTCGTAATTTCGGCCAGTGTTTTACGGGAGTGATTAGTAAAACACTGCCTGACTTAACACAATGAATCCCGGCCGGATCTGTGAGATCCGTGCAGGGCTTCATTGTGTACCTTAAAAAAGTGTTTAAAGAGTTAGAATTCACAAAAAAACAATGCGTGGGGTCCCTCCTCCTAAGCATAACCAGCCTCGGGCTCTTTGAGCCGGTCCTGGTTGAAAAAATATGGGGGGGGAAATTGACTGGGGATCCCCCATATTTAAACAACCAGCACCGGGCTCTGTGCCTGGTCCTGGTGCCAAAAATACGGGGGACAAAAAGCGTAGGGGTCCCCCGTATTTTTAACACCAGCACCGGGCTCCACTAGTCAGAGAGATAATGCCACAGCCGGGGGACACTTTTATATCGGTCCCTGCGGCCCTGGCATTACATACCCAACTAGTCACCCCTGCCCGGGGTACCCTGGAGGAGTGGGGACCCCTTAAATCAAGGCACCCAAGGGCCAGGGGTGAAGCCCGAGGCTGTCCCCCCCATCCAAGGGCGGCGGATGCTGGGCTGATAGCCAAGTGTAAAAAGAAGAATATTGTTTTTTTTTGTAGCAGTACTACAAGTCCCAGCAAGCCTCCCCGCAAGCTGGTACTTGGAGAACCACAAGTAACAGCATGCGGTGGAAAAATGGGCCCGCTGGTACCTGTAGTACTACTACAAAAAAAATACCCAACAAAAAACAGAACACACACACCGTGATAGTAAAACTTTATTACATACATGCATACCGACACACACATACTTATGTGTTTTTATAACTGCACAGTGCCACTTCTGATGATCTCTTCTCAGTATCTATTCCTCGTGTGTTTGTACAACTGCACAGTGCCACTTCTGATGATCTCTTCTCAGTATCTATTCCTCGTGTGTTTGTACAACTGCACAGTGCCACTTCTGATGATCTCTTCTCAGTATCTATTCCTCGTGTGTTTGTACAACTGCACAGTGCCACTTCTGATTATCTCTTCTCAGTATCTATTCCTCGTGTGTTTGTACAACTGCACAGTGCCACTTCTGATTATCTCTTCTCAGTATCTATTCCTCGTGTGTTTGTATAACTGCACAGTGCCACTTCTGATGATCTCTTCTCAGTATCTATTCCTCGTGTGTTTGTATAACTGCACAGTACCACTTCTGATGATCTCTTCTCAGTATCTATTCCTCGTGTGTTTGTATAACTGCACAGTGCCACTTCTGATGATCTCTTCTCAGTATCTATTCCTCGTGTGTTTGTATAACTGCACAGTGCCACTTCTGATGATCTCTTCTCAGTATCTATTCCTCGTGTGTTTGTATAACTGCACAGTGCCACTTCTGATGATCTCTTCTCAGTTTCTATTCCTCGTGTGTTTGTACAACTGCACAGTGCCACTTCTGATTATCTCTTCTCAGTATCTATTCCTCGTGTGTTTGTACAACTGCACAGTACCACTTCTGATGATCTCTTCTCAGTATCTATTCCTCGTGTGTTTGTATAACTGCACAGTACCACTTCTGATGATCTCTTCTCAGTATCTATTCCTCGTGTGTTTGTATAACTGCACAGTACCACTTCTGATGATCTCTTCTCAGTATCTATTCCTCGTGTGTTTGTACAACTGCACAGTGCCACTTCTGATGATCTCTTCTCAGTATCTATTCCTCGTGTGTTTGTACAACTGCACAGTACCACTTCTGATGATCTCTTCTCAGTATCTATTCCTCGTGTGTTTGTATAACTGCACAGTACCACTTCTGATGATCTCTTCTCAGTATCTATTCCTCGTGTGTTTGTATAACTGCACAGTACCACTTCTGATGATCTCTTCTCAATATCTATTCCTCGTGTGTTTGTATAACTGCACAGTGCCACTTCTGATGATCTCTTCTCAGTATCTATTCCTCGTGTGTTTGTATAACTGCACAGTGCCGCTTCTGATGATCTCTTCTCAGTATCTATTCCTCGTGTGTTTGTATAACTGCACAGTGCCACTTCTGATGATCTCTTCTTAGTATCTATTCCTCGTGTGTTTGTACAACTGCACAGTGCCACTTCTGATGATCTCTTCTCAGTATCTATTCCTCGTGTGTTTGTACAACTGCACAGTACCACTTCTGATTATCTCTTCTCAGTATCTATTCCTCGTGTGTTTGTACAACTGCACAGTGCCACTTCTGATGATCTCTTCTCAGTATCTATTCCTCGTGTGTTTGTACAACTGCACAGTGCCACTTCTGATGATCTCTTCTCAGTATCTATTCCTCGTGTGTTTGTACAACTGCACAGTGCCACTTCTGATGATCTCTTCTCAGTATCTATTCCTCGTGTGTTTGTATAACTGCACAGTACCACTTCTGATGATCTCTTCTCAGTATCTATTCCTCGTGTGTTTGTATAACTGCACAGTACCACTTCTGATGATCTCTTCTCAGTATCTATTCCTCGTGTGTTTGTATAACTGCACAGTGCCACTTCTGATGATCTCTTCTCAGTATCTATTCCTCGTGTGTTTGTATAACTGCACAGTACCACTTCTGATGATCTCTTCTCAGTATCTATTCCTCGTGTGTTTGTATAACTGCACAGTGCCACTTCTGATGATCTCTTCTCAGTATCTATTCCTCGTGTGTTTGTATAACTGCACAGTGCCACTTCTGATGATCTCTTCTCAGTATCTATTCCTCGTGTGTTTGTATAACTGCACAGTGCCACTTCTGATGATCTCTTCTCAGTATCTATTCCTCGTGTGTTTGTACAACTGCACAGTGCCACTTCTGATGATCTCTTCTCAGTATCTATTCCTCGTGTGTTTGTATAACTGCACAGTACCACTTCTGATGATCTCTTCTCAGTATCTATTCCTCGTGTGTTTGTACAACTGCACAGTGCCACTTCTGATGATCTCTTCTCAGTATCTATTCCTCGTGTGTTTGTATAACTGCACAGTGCCACTTCTGATGATCTCTTCTCAGTATCTATTCCTCGTGTGTTTGTACAACTGCACAGTGCCACTTCTGATGATCTCTTCTCAGTATCTATTCCTCGTGTGTTTGTATAACTGCACAGTGCCACTTCTGATTATCTCTTCTCAGTATCTATTCCTCGTGTGTTTGTACAACTGCACAGTGCCACTTCTGATGATCTCTTCTCAGTATCTATTCCTCGTGTGTTTGTATAACTGCACAGTACCACTTCTGATGATCTCTTCTCAGTATCTATTCCTCGTGTGTTTGTATAACTGCACAGTGCCACTTCTGATGATCTCTTCTCAGTATCTATTCCTCGTGTGTTTGTATAACTGCACAGTGCCACTTCTGATGATCTCTTCTCAGTATTTATTCCTCGTGTGTTTGTATAACTGCACAGTGCCACTTCTGATGATCTCTTCTCAGTATCTATTCCTCGTGTGTTTGTATAACTGCACAGTGCCGCTTCTGATGATCTCTTCTCAGTATTTATTCCTCGTGTGTTTGTATAACTGCACAGTGCCACTTCTGATGATCTCTTCTCAGTATCTATTCCTCGTGTGTTTGTACAACTGCACAGTGCCACTTCTGATGATCTCTTCTCAGTATCTATTCCTCGTGTGTTTGTACAACTGCACAGTGCCACTTCTGATGATCTCTTCTCAGTATCTATTCCTCGTGTGTTTGTATAACTGCACAGTGCCACTTCTGATGATCTCTTCTCAGTATTTATTCCTCGTGTGTTTGTATAACTGCACAGTACCACTTCTGATGATCTCTTCTCGTCATCTTCTGGATGACGCACACAAATACACATTATTATCTCATGTCGACCTTTTGACCTGTCGACCTAGAACATCTCGACCTAGAGACCCTGTCTACCTAGTTACTCTCGACCTAGAGACCGGATACCATTATATAGATATACAATAAATAAATGTGTATTACAAGTCCCCCTGAACCGGTCACATACAATGGTTGCATACATACATATATCACTGTGTACAGTCTTTCTGGCTACTGGGTCTCACCCCTGTCCTTGGCGCCACTAATACTGGTCAGTACTATATACCGGCCAGCAGGCGTCCTGATCACATGACCTGTATAAAGCCTTCTCCAGTCCTCAGGGCAGAGCCGGCCCTAACCAATATGATGCCCTAGGCAAGATTTTGGCTGGTGCCCCCTAGCACTGCCGCTAGTTGATGCCTGGCATGAGTCAGCTGGCAGCTCTGCTAACGTCGGGCGCCTTTTGTTTATGAAAATGCATCTTATTTGCATTACTATGTGGCTAGGATGCACAAGCAGCTTCTGCTGATTAAAATGATATGCAGCATGCCTATATTCTGTGTGCAACTGTGGCTGTATCTGCATACAAAATGCTACATTACAGTGATTTCCAGGAATACACGCAATGTAGCATTTCGTATGCAGATACAGCCGCAGTCACACACAGAATATAGGCATGCTGCATATCATTTTAATCAGCAGAAGCTGCTGGTGCCCCTACGCATACCAAATGCCCTAGGCATTTGCCTAGTTTGCCTATGCCTAAGGCCGGCTCTGCCTCAGGGAAACCCAGCAGTGCATGTTTTCCAGGACTCCTCGCAGAGAGGCCCATTTATCATCCTAACAAGTGTGATGATCCCCTGAGAAGAGGTGCTCCCGTAACCCGTGTTATTCTGTCCTCGCTCGTGGTCACGCCCTCATTTCCCCTCCCGTTCTCCACATCTATATATATAACGTAATAACACGGCTGGGTAAAACCAGAAAAGTGTGGTATCCAGGGCGCAGAGCCGATCCCAGAGCTACCCTCTGTCAGCGTCTGTCGTTACTGTCTGTCCCTCTGTGTATATATCTGTCCATCTATGGGGTAAATTTACTAAGGTGGGAGTTTTTTAGAACTGGTGATGCTGCTCACCGCAACCAATCAGATTCTACTTAACATTTATCTAGCTGCTTCTAGAAGATAATAGACAGAATCTTATTGGTTGCTATGGGCAACATCACCAGTTCTAAAAATCTCCCACCTTAGTAAATTTACCCCTATATATCACCACAAAGACAGAATCATGCACCTCTGGCTAGTTATCAGACAGAACGCAGCTTATCAGGAACCTAGGACATCACTGAGGTATAACACGGTAGGTGTAGTGCCCTCTGGTGTTTGTACAAGGTATAACACTGTAGGTGTAGCGCCCTCTGGTGTTTGTACAAGGTATAACACTGTAGGTGTAGCGCCCTCTGGTGTTTGTACAAGGTATAACGCTGTAGGTCTAGCGCCCTCTGGTGTTTGTAGAAGGTATAACACTCTAGGTGTGGCGCCCTCTGGTGTTTGTACAAGGTATAACACTTTAGGTGTAGCGCCCTCTGGTGTTTGTACAAGGTATAACGCTGTAGGTCTAGCGCCCTCTGGTGTTTGTACAAGGTATAACACTCTAGGTGTGGCGCCCTCTGGTGTTTGTACGAGGTATAACACTGTAGGTCTAGCGCCCTCTGGTGTTTGTACAAGGTATAACGCTGTAGGTCTAGCGCCCTCTGGTGTTTGTACAAGGTATAACACTCTAGGTGTGGCGCCCTCTGGGGGTTTATACAAGGTATAACAATGTAGGTGTAGCGCCCTCTGGTGTTTATACAAGGGATAACACTGTAAGTGTAGCGCCCTCTGGTGTTTGTACAATGTATAACACTGTAGGTGTAGTGCCCTCTGGCGTTTGACAATGTATAACACTGTAGGTGTAGTGCCTTCTGGTGTTTGTGCAAGTTATAAAACTGAAGGTGTGGCACCCTCTGGTGTTTGTACAAGGAATAACAGTGTAGGTCTAGCGCCCTCTGGTGTTTGTACAAGGTATAACACTGTAGGTGTAGCATCCTCTGGTGTTTGTACCAGGTATAATACTGTAGGTCTA
Source organism: Pseudophryne corroboree (assembly GCF_028390025.1). NCBI lineage: Eukaryota > Metazoa > Chordata > Amphibia > Anura > Myobatrachidae > Pseudophryne > Pseudophryne corroboree. Next base: position 6,860,545 of record NC_086449.1, read on the forward strand.
GCGCCCTCTGGTGTTTGTACAAAGTATAACACTGTAGGTGTAGTGCCCTCTGGTGTTTGTACAAGGTATAACACTGTAGGTGCAGCGCCCTCTGGTGTTTGTACAAAGTATAACACTGTAGGTCTAGCGGCCTCTGGTGTTTGTACAAGGTATAACACTGTAGGTGTAGCACCCTCTGGCGTTTGTACAAGGTATAACACTGTAGGTGTAGTGCCTTCTGGTGTTTGTGCAAGTTATAAAACTGAAGGTGTGGCGCCCTCTGGTGTTTGTACAAGGAATAACAGTGTAGGTCTAGCGCCCTCTGGTGTTTGTACAAGGTATAACACTGTAGGTGTAGCGCCCTCTGGTGTTTGTACAAGGAATAACACTGTAGGTGTAGCGCCCACTGGTGTTTGTACAAGGTATAACACTGTAGGTGTAGCGCCCTCTGGTGTTTGTACACGGTAGAACACTGTAGATGTAGCGCCCTCTGGTGTTTGTACAAGGTATAACACTGTAGGTGTAGCACCCTCTGGTGTTTGTACAAGGTATAACACTGTAGGTCTAGCGCCCTCTGGTGTTTGTACAAGGTGTACCACTGTAGGTGTAGCACCCTCTGGTGTTTGTACAAGGTATAACACTGTAGGTGTAGTGCCATCTGATGTTTGTACAAGGTATAACACTGTAGGTGTAGCACCCTCCTGTGTTTGTACAAGGTATAGCACTGTAGGTGTAGTGCCCTCTGGTGTTTGTACAAGGTATAACACTGTAGGTCTAGCGCCCTCTGGTGTTTGTACAAGGTACAACACTGTAGGTGTAGCACCCTCCTGTGTTTGTACATGGTATAACACAGTAGATGTAGCGCCCTCCGGTGTTTGTAGAAGGTATAACACTATAGGTATAGCCGCCTCTGGTATTTGTACAAGGTATAGCACTGTAGGTGTAGTGCCCTCTGGTGTTTGTACAAGGTATAACACGGTAGGTGTAGTGCCCTCTGGTGTTTATACAAAGTATAACACCGTAGGTCTAGTGCCCTCTGGTGTTTGTACAAGGTATAACACTGTAGGTGTGGCGCCCTCTGGTGTTTATACAAAGTATAACACTGTAGGTCTAGCGCCCTCTGGTGTTTGTACAAGGTAGAACACTGTAGGTGTAGCGCACTCTGGTGTTTGTACAAGGTATAACACTGTAGGTGTAGCACCCTCTGGTGTTTGTAGAAGGTATAACACTGTAGGTGTAGCGCACTCTGGTGTTTGTACAAGGTATAACACTGTAGGTGTAGCACCCTCTGGTGTTTGTAGAAGGTATAACATTGTAGGTGTGGCGCCCTCTGGTGTTTGTACAAGGTATAGCACTGTAGGTGTAGCGCCCTCTGGTGTTTGTACAAGGTATAACACTGTAGGTGTAGCGCCCTCTGGTGTTTGCACAAGGTATAACACTGTAGGTGTAGCGCCCTCTGGTGTTTGTACAAGGTATAACACTGTAGGTGTAGTGCCATCTGATGTTTGTACAAGGTATAACACTGTAGGTGTAGTGCCATCTGATGTTTGTACAAGGTGTACCACTGTAGGTGTAGCACCCTCTGGTGTTTGTACAAGGTATAACACTGTAGGTGTAGTGCCATCTGATGTTTGTACAAGGTATAACACTGTAGGTGTAGCACCCTCTGGTGTTTGTAGAAGGTATAACACTGTAGGTCTGGCGCCCTCTGGTGATTGTACAAGGAACTATTTTACGTGCATAGTACAGGATAAACACTGTGAGCGGGGTGATTGTATCTCTCATACTATCCTCTTCTCTCCCACATTTAGGCCGGTGTTTCTGTGCGGCGGAGACATCACTGGAGATTCTGGCTACATTGCCAGCGAGGGATTCCCTAATTATTATCCTCACAGTAAGAAATGTGTCTGGAACATCAAGGTAAGGAGAGACTGCGCTAGGGGAGTGTGACTGGGAGAGAGCGCTGCGAGACAGAGAGAGAGCGCTGTGAGACAGAGAGAGTGCTGTAAGACAGAGAGACAGAGAGAGAGCGCTGAGAGACAGAGAGAGAGCGCTGAGAGACAGAGAGAGAGCGCTGAGAGACAGAGAGAGAGTGCTGAGAGACAGAGAGAGAGAGAGCGCCGTGCGACAGAGATAGAGCACCGTGAGACAGAGAGAGAGCACCGTGAGACAGAGAGAGAGCACCGTGAGATAGAGAGAGAGCGCTGTGAGACAGAGAGAGAGCACCATGAGACAGAGAGAGAGAGGGCGCTGTGAGACAGAGAGAGAGTGCCGTGGTACATAGAGAGAGCACCGTGAGACAGAGAGAGAGCGTCGTGGTACAGAGAGAGAGAGCGCTGTGAGACAGAGAGAGAGAGACTGTATGTAGGTGAGGTCTGAGGCGCTCAGAGACGGTGACATACTAGAGAGAATATCAGGAGACAGAGAGAGAGTGCCGTGAGACAGAGAGAGACAGAGCTGTGAGATAGATAGAGAGAGACAGATAGAGACTGTATGTAGGTGAGGTCTGAGGAGCTCAGAGACGGTGACAGGAGACAGAGAGAGAGAGCGCTGTGAGACAGAGAGAGAGAGACTGTATGTTGGTGAGGTCTGAGGAGCTCAGAGACGGTGACAGGAGACAGAGAGAGAGAGCGCTGTGAGACAGAGAGAGAGAGACTGTATGTAGGTGAGGTCTGAGGCGCTCAGAGACGGTGACATACTAGAGAGAATATCAGGAGACAGAGAGAGACAGCGATGTGTGAGAGAGACTGTATGTAGGTGAGGTCTGAGGCGCTCAGAGACAGTGACACACTAGAGAGAATATCAGGAGACAGAGAGAGAGTGCCGTGAGACAGAGAGAGACAGCGCTGTGTGAGAGAGACTGCATGTAGGTGAGGTCTGAGGCGCTCAGAGACGGTGACACTAGAGAGAATATCAGGAGACAGAGAGAGAGTGCCGTGAGACAGAGAGAGACAGCGCTGTGTGAGAGAGACTGTATGTAGGTGAGGTCTGAGGCGCTCAGAGACGGTGACACTAGAGAGAATATCAGGAGACAGAGAGAGAGTGCCGTGAGACAGAGAGAGACAGCGCTGTGTGAGAGAGACTGTATGTAGGTGAGGTCTGAGGCGCTCAGAGACGGTGACACTAGAGAGAATATCAGGAGACAGAGAGAGAGTGCCGTGAGACAGAGAGAGACAGCGCTGTGTGAGAGAGACTGTATGTAGGTGAGGTCTGAGGCGCTCAGAGACGGTGACACTAGAGAGAATATCAGGAGACAGAGAGAGAGTGCCGTGAGACAGAGAGAGACAGCGCTGTGTGAGAGAGACTGTATGTAGGTGAGGTCTGAGGCGCTCAGAGACGGTGACACTAGAGAGAATATCAGGAGACAGATTGCGGGATGCACTAGAGGAAAGATGCGGTAAAACCCCTGTTTTCTGGGTATCTACCGCATTTCCATACGGTCGCCAGGGTTTCGGTGCGGAGGGTAATTCCAGTTACCCCATATACAACGCAGCCCCGGCAGCCCTTATTTATTATTATTACTACCAGGTATTTATATAGCGCACACATATTCCGCAGCGCTGTACAGAGAATTATTTGGCCATTCCCATAAGTCCCTGCCCCAGTGGAGCTTACACTCTATATTCCCCACCACATGTACACGCACACACATTCACACTAGGGTTCATTTTTGGAAGACCCAATTAACCAACGCAAGCATGGAGAGAACATACAAACTCCACACAATTAAGGCCATGGTGGGAATCAAACCCACGACCTCATTGCTGTGAGACAGTAATGCTACCCACTACACCATCCGTGCTGCCCTTACAGCACATTGCAGGGATGAGCTCTGTTTGGAGCCCCTCTCCCTACGGGGGCAGAATAATACGTTCATCCAATGCGATCACATTCTGCAATTCCATCCTGGGTACTAATATCGCACACAGATCACACTGCACAGGCCATCTATGATACATGGGCTCCAGAGAGAGAAACGGGTACATTTACTAAGATGGGAGTTCTATGTAAGATGGGACGTTGCCCATAGCAACCAACCAGATTCTACTTCTCATGGAACCAAAGAGAGAGAGGAGAGTTAGAGAGAGAGAGAGAGAGAGAGAGAGAGATAGAGAGGGAGAGAGAGAAGGAGGAGAGATAAGTAGGGAGAGATAAAGAGAGGGGGGGGGGAGGAGACAGAGAAAGAGGAAAGACGACAGGAAGAGGGAAAGAGAAAGAGAGGGAGAGATAGAAAGAGGGAGAGGAGAGGTAGGTAGAGACATAGGTACAGAGAGAGAAAGAGGAAGGAAGACAGGAAGAGGAGAAGAGAAAGAAAGAAAGAAAGAGAGGGAGAGATAAATAGAGAGGGAGAGAGAGATAAATAGAGAGGGAGAGAGAGAAGGAGGAGAGATATGTAGGGAGAGATAAAGGGGTACATTTACTAAGCAGTGATAAGAGCGGAGAAGTTAGCCAGTGGAGAAGTTGCCCATGGCAACCAATCAGCACTGAAGTAACATCTATAATTTGCATACTATAAAATGATACAGAGCTGCTGATTGGTTGATGGGGAAATTTCTCCACTGGCTCACTTCTCCGCTCTTTTCACTGCTTAGTAAATGTTCCCCAAAGAGAGGGAGGGAAAAGGAGAGAGAGAAAGAGGAAGGACGACAGGAAGAGGGAAAGAGAAAGAGAGGGAGAGATAGAAAGAGGGAGAGGAGAGGTAGGTAGAGACATAGGTACAGAGAGAGAAAGAGGAAGGAAGACAGGAAGAGGAGAAGAGAAAGAGAGGGAGAGATAGAAAGAGGGAGAGGAGAGGTAGGTAGAGACATAGGTACAGAGAGAGAAAGAGGAAGGAAGACAGGAAGAGGAGAAGAGAAAGAGAGGGAGAGATAGAAAGAGGGAGAGGAGAGGTAGGTAGAGACATAGGTACAGAGAGAGAAAGAGGAAGGAAGACAGGAAGAGGAGAAGAGAAAGAGAGGGAGAGATAGAAAGAGGGAGAGGAGAGGTAGGTAGAGACATAGGTACAGAGAGAGAAAGAGGAAGGAAGACAGGAAGAGGAGAAGAGAAAGAGAGGGAGAGATAGAAAGAGGGAGAGGTAGGTAGAGACATAGGTAGGAAGAGGAAGGAAGACAGGAAGAGGAGAAGATAAAGAGAGGGAGAGATAGAAAGAGGGAGAGGAGAGGTAGGTAGAGACATAGGTACAGAGAGAGAAAGAGGAAGGAAGACAGGAAGAGGAGAAGAGAAAGAGAGGGAGAGATAGAAAGAGGGAGAGGAGAGGTAGGTAGAGACATAGGTACAGAGAGAGAAAGAGGAAGGAAGACAGGAAGAGGAGAAGAGAAAGAGAGGGAGAGATAGAAAGAGGGAGAGGAGAGGTAGGTAGAGACATAGGTACAGAGAGAGAAAGAGGAAGGAAGACAGGAAGAGGAGAAGAGAAAGAGAGGGAGAGATAGAAAGAGGGAGAGGAGAGGTAGGTAGAGACATAGGTACAGAGAGAGAAAGAGGAAGGAAGACAGGAAGAGGGGAAGAGAAAGAGAGGGAGAGATAGAAAGAGGGAGAGGAGAGGTAGGTAGAGACATAGGTACAGAGAGAGAAAGAGGAAGGAAGACAGGAAGAGGAGAAGAGAAAGAGAGGGAGAGATAGAAAGAGGGAGAGGAGAGGTAGGTAGAGACATAGGTACAGAGAGAGAAAGAGGAAGGAAGACAGGAAGAGGAGAAGAGAAAGAGAGGGAGAGATAGAAAGAGGGAGAGGAGAGGTAGGTAGAGACATAGGTACAGAGAGAGAAAGAGGAAGGAAGACAGGAAGAGGAGAAGAGAAAGAGAGGGAGAGATAGAAAGAGGGAGAGGTAGGTAGAGACATAGGTAGGAAGAGGAAGGAAGACAGGAAGAGGAGAAGATAAAGAGAGGGAGAGATAGAAAGAGGGAGAGGAGAGGTAGGTAGAGACATAGGTACAGAGAGAGAAAGAGGAAGGAAGACAGGAAGAGGAGAAGAGAAAGAGAGGGAGAGATAGAAAGAGGGAGAGGAGAGGTAGGTAGAGACATAGGTACAGAGAGAGAAAGAGGAAGGAAGACAGGAAGAGGAGAAGAGAAAGAGAGGGAGAGATAGAAAGAGGGAGAGGAGAGGTAGGTAGAGACATAGGTACAGAGAGAGAAAGAGGAAGGAAGACAGGAAGAGGGGAAGAGAAAGAGAGGGAGAGATAGAAAGAGGGAGAGGAGAGGTAGGTAGAGACATAGGTACAGAGAGAGAAAGAGGAAGGAAGACAGGAAGAGGAGAAGAGAAAGAGAGGGAGAGATAGAAAGAGGGAGAGGAGAGGTAGGTAGAGACATAGGTACAGAGAGAGAAAGAGGAAGGAAGACAGGAAGAGGAGAAGAGAAAGAGAGGGAGAGATAGAAAGAGGGAGAGGAGAGGTAGGTAGAGACATAGGTACAGAGAGAGAAAGAGGAAGGAAGACAGGAAGAGGAGAAGAGAAAGAGAGGGAGAGATAGAAAGAGGGAGAGGTAGGTAGAGACATAGGTAGGAAGAGGAAGGAAGACAGGAAGAGGAGAAGATAAAGAGAGGGAGAGATAGAAAGAGGGAGAGGAGAGGTAGGTAGAGACATAGGTACAGAGAGAGAAAGAGGAAGGAAGACAGGAAGAGGAGAAGATAAAGAGAGGGAGAGATAGAAAGAAGGAGAGGAGAGGTAGGTAGAGACATAGGTACAGAGAGAGAAAGAGGAAGGAAGACAGGAAGAGGGGAAGAGAAAGAGAGGGAGAGATAGAAAGAGGGGGAGGAGAGGTAGGTAGAGACATAGGTACAGAGAGAGAAAGAGGAAGGAAGACAGGAAGAGGAGAAGAGAAAGAGAGGGAGAGATAGAAAGAGGGAGAGGAGAGGTAGGTAGAGACATAGGTACAGAGAGAGAAAGAGGAAGGAAGACAGGAAGAGGGAAAGAGAAAGAGAGGGAGAGATAGAAAGAGGGAGAGGAGAGGTAGGTAGAGACATAGGTACAGAGAGAGAAAGAGGAAGGAAGACAGGAAGAGGGGAAGAGAAAGAGAGGGAGAGATAGAAAGAGGGAGAGGAGAGGTAGGTAGAGACATAGGTACAGAGAGAGAAAGAGGAAGGAAGACAGGAAGAGGAGAAGAGAAAGAGAGGGAGAGATAGATAGAGAGAGGGAGAGGTAGGTAGAGACATAGGTAGGAAGAGGAAGGAAGACAGGAAGAGGAGAAGATAAAGAGAGGGAGAGATAGAAAGAGGGAGAGGAGAGGTAGGTAGAGACATAGGTACAGAGAGAGAAAGAGGAAGGAAGACAGGAAGAGGAGAAGAGAAAGAGAGGGAGAGATAGAAAGAGGGAGAGGAGAGGTAGGTAGAGACATAGGTACAGAGAGAGAAAGAGGAAGGAAGACAGGAAGAGGAGAAGAGAAAGAGAGGGAGAGATAGAAAGAGGGGGAGTGAGAGACATAGGTAGAGAGAGAGTGAGCGGGAGTGAAAGAGAGGGACAGAGAAGGAGGAGAGATAAGCGGTCAGGGAGGAAGGCCGGAGGAATGAGAGGGTGACAGAGCGTCAGATGCAGAGAATACGGCGCAGGGGGCGGAGATGTGATAACAATGTGACGTCTCTGTCTCAGGTCCCGGAGGATCATATAGTGATACTGTCCTTCCGTGTGCTGGACATGGAGTCAGACCCCACCTGCCGCTACGACTATCTCAACGTGTACAACGGGCGCAGCGAGAGCTCCCAGCGGCTGGCGCGTTTGTGCGGGACATTCCGCCCCGGTGCTCTCATGTCTACCGGCCCTGAAATGATGCTGGAGATGGGGACTGATGAAGGAAGCGGAGGACGGGGCTTCCTAGCCTGGTACAGTGCCGGAGCCCCTCATCTCAATGGTAAGACACTGGCTGGAGGATTGCTCCTCCCCCCGCAGGGTGACACAGACAGAAGGGAGCTATGTGCCTGCCCCTCCCCCTGCAGGGTGACACAGTGACACAGACAGAAGGGAGGTATGTGCCTCCCCCTCCCCCTGCAGGGTGACACAGTGACACAGACAGAGGGGAGCTATGAGCCTGCCCCTCCCCCTGCAGGGTGACACAGTGACACAGACAGAAGGGAGCTATGAGTATGTCGCTCCCCCTGCAGGGTGACACAGTGACACAGACAGAAGGGAGCTATGAGTATGTCGCTCCCCCTGCAGGGTGACACAGACAGAGGGGAGCTATGAGCCTGTCGCTCCCCCTGCAGGGTGACACAGTGACACAGACAGAAGGGAGCTATGAGCCTGTCGCTCCCCCTGCAGGGTGACACAGTGACACAGACAGAAGGGAGCTATGAGTATGTCCCTCCCCCTGCAGGGTGACACAGTGACACAGACAGAAGGGAGCTATGAGCCTGCCCCTCCCCCTGCAGGGTGACACAGTGACACAGACAGAAGGGAGCTATGAGCCTGCCCCTCCCCCTGCAGGGTGACATAGACAGAAGGGAGCTATGTGCCTCCCCCTCCCCCTGCAGGGTGACACAGTGACACAGACAGAAGGGAGCTATGAGTATGTCGCTCCCCCTGCAGGGTGACACAGTGACACAGACAGAGGGGAGCTATGAGCCTGCCCCTCCCCCTGCAGGGTGACACAATGACACAGACAGAAGGGAGCTATGAGCCTGTCGCTCCCCCTGCAGGGTGACACAGGGACACAGACAGAAGGGAGCTATGAGCCTGCCCCTCCCCCTGCAGGGTGACACAGGGACACAGACAGAAGGGAGCTATGAGCCTGTCCCTCCCCCTGCAGGGTGACACAGTGACACAGACAGAAGGGAGCTATGAGCCTGTCGCTCCCCCTGCAGGGTGACACAGTGACACAGACAGAAGGGAGCTATGAGGCTGTCCCTCCCCCTGCAGGGTGACACAGACAGAAGGGAGCTATGAGCCTGCCCCTCCCCCTGCAGGGTGACACAGACAGAAGGGAGCTATGAGCCTGTCCCTCCCCCTGCAGGGTGACACAGTGACACAGACAGAAGGGAGCTATGAGACTGCCCCTCCCCCTGCAGGGTGACACAGTGACACAGACAGAAGGGAGCTATGAGTATGTCGCTCCCCCTGCAGGGTGACACAGAGAAGGGAGCTATGAGCCTGTCGCTCCCCCTGCAGGGTGACACAGTGACACAGACAGAAGGGAGCTATGAGTATGTCGCTCCCCCTGCAGGGTGACACAGACAGAAGGGAGCTATGAGCCTGTCCCTCCCCCTGCAGGGTGATACATTGGCACAGACAGAAGGGAGCTATGAGCCTGCCCTCCCCCTGCAGGGTGACACAGTGACACAGACAGAAGGGAGCTATGAGACTGCCCCTCCCCCTGCAGGGTGACACAGTGACACAGACAGAAGGGAGCTATGAGTATGTCGCTCCCCCTGCAGGGTGACACAGACAGAAGGGAGCTATGAGCCTGTCCCTCCCCCTGCAGGGTGATACATTGGCACAGACAGAAGGGAGCTATGAGCCTGCCCTCCCCCTGCAGGGTGACACAGTGACACAGACAGAAGGGAGCTATGAGACTGCCCCTCCCCCTGCAGGGTGACACAGTGACACAGACAGAAGGGAGCTATGAGTATGTCGCTCCCCCTGCAGGGTGACACAGAGAAGGGAGCTATGAGCCTGTCGCTCCCCCTGCAGGGTGACACAGTGACACAGACAGAAGGGAGCTATGAGCCTGTCCCTCCCCCTGCAGGGTGATACATTGGCACAGACAGAAGGGAGCTATGAGCCTGCCCTCCCCCTGCAGGGTGACACAGTGACACAGACAGAAGGGAGCTATGAGTATGTCGCTCCCCCTGCAGGGTGACACAGAGAAGGGAGCTATGAGCCTGTCGCTCCCCCTGCAGGGTGACACAGTGACACAGACAGAAGGGAGCTATGAGTATGTCGCTCCCCCTGCAGGGTGACACAGACAGAAGGGAGCTATGAGCCTGTCCCTCCCCCTGCAGGGTGATACATTGGCACAGACAGAAGGGAGCTATGAGCCTGCCCTCCCCCTGCAGGGTGATACAGTGACACAGACAGAAGGGAGCTATGGGGGTCCTTTCGAGTTGTTCGCTCGCTAGCTGCTTTTAGCAGCATTGCACACGCTAAGCCGCCGCCCTCTGGTAGTGTATCTTAGTTTAGCAGAATTGCGAATAGAAATTTCTTAGCAGTTTCTGAGTAGCTCGAGACTTACTCAGCCATTGCGATCAGCTCAGCCCGTTTCGTTCCTGGTTTGATGTCACAAACACGCCCTGCTTTCGGCCAGCCACTCCCCCTGACACGCCTGCGTTTTTCCGCACCCTCACAGAAAACGGTCAGTTTCCGCCCAGAAACACCCACTTCCTGTCAATCACACTCCGATCACTTCAACGATGGAAATTCTTCGTTCGGACGTGAGTAAATCTACTAAATTTTGTGCTAAATTACTTAGCGCATGCGCACTGCGTACCATGCGCGTGCGCATTTTTGCCTTAATCGCTCCGTTGCGAAAATCGGCAACGAGCGAACAACTCAGAATGACCCCCTATGAGCCTGCCCCTCCCCCTACACAGGGTGACACAGTGACACAGACAGAAGGGAGCTTTGTATATGCCCCTCCCCCTGCAAGGTGACACAGACAGAAGAGAGCTTTGTATATGCCCCTCCCCCTGCAGGGTGACACAGACAAAAGGGAGCTTTGTATATGCCCCTCCCTCTGCAGGGTGACACAGACAGAAGAGAGCTTTGTATATGCCCCTCCCCCTGCAGGGTGACACAGACAGAAGGGAGCTTTGTATATGCCCCTCCCTCTGCAGGGTGACACAGACAGAAGGGAGCTTTGTATATGCCCCTCCCTCTGCAGGGTGACACAGACAGAAGAGAGCTTTGTATATGCCCCTCCCCCTGCAGGGTGACACAGACAGAAGGGAGCTTTGTATATGCCCCTCCCTCTGCAGGGTGACACAGACAGAAGGGAGCTTTGTATATGCCTCTCCCTCTGCAGGGTGACACAGACAGAAGGGAGCTTTGGATATGCCCCTCCCCCTGCAGGGTGTATTGGCGGCTCTGACACCAGTGATGGTATTTCTGTGTTGCAGAGAACCTGTTATGTGGAGGAAAGCTGGAGAAGCCTCAGGGCAGCGTAATGAGTCCCAACTGGCCAAAAACGAATTACCCCAGCGGTGTCAGCTGCTCCTGGCATATCGTTGCCCCTAAAAACCAGGTGAGGAAGAGTCAGTGAGCCGGAATGTCGGTGCGCTCGTGTTGTACATGCGGTGACGCCGCGTCCTGTCTCTGTCAGGTGATCGAGCTCTCGTTTGGGAAGTTTGACATCGAGGACGACAGTTACTGCCGCTACGATTACCTGGCCGTGTTTAATGGCGGACAGACGGACAACAACCAACAGATCGGGAAGTTCTGCGGAGATACTCCACCCAAGTACGTGTGGTACAGAGATGTCTCCATTCCTGCGTTACGCTGCGGCCTTATTATATTATTATTATTAATACTGTTCTTGACCACCGACATCACTCCTAAAATCACGCCCCCACAATGCCGTGAGAACGGCATCCACTAAGTGTATTTTTTATTTAAATCAAATACTAAAATCTATATTTTTAAACTTTATTAAATTTAAAAAATAATCCATTAATTTCTGTGAGATTTGGTGAAAACAATGGGCGGAGTTCAAATGTTATCCCGCCGGCAGCCACTAGATGACGCCCAAACGGAGCTATTCAATTGTGGCTCTGTTCCGGGGCGATAGCTGCCGGCGTCTGCATTTCAAGTCGCACACCCCTCTCCCCCTGCGGGTGGCAGTTTTGGTGATCACGCCCAGCACTTCAACCTCTATGGGCGAGATCACAATTGAATATCGCCCCGCGATCTTCCGTCTCTTTAGATGGGTGATCAGGTGTGATAATCAATTGAATTAAACCCAGCGTGTCAGTCAAGTGGTTAATTCATTCACTGTTATTAAGATGCGTCCCTGTAAAACCAGTATTTGGACACTTTACTTATCCGGCTATAGACTGTGCACTTGTGGAGATGTTGCCCGTGGCAACCAGTCAGATACTAAATACTATCTTCTAGAACAGGGGTGGGCAATTATTTCAGCTGGGGGGGCGCTTAACACTTCCAGCGAATATTCGAGGGCCACACACAAAATACTCAAAAAGAGTCCCCTTTTTACACATTACGGCAGACAGCGTGCCCTTTTTTACACATTACGGCAGACAGCGTCCCCCTTTTTACACATTACGGCAGACAGCGTGCCCTTTTTTACACATTACGGCAGATAGCGTCCCCCTTTTTACACATTACGGCAGACAGCGTGCCCTTTTTTACACATTACAGCAGACAGCGTGCCCTTTTTAACACATTACGGCAGACAGTGTCCCCCTTTTTACACATTACGGCAGACAGCGTCCCCTTTTTACACATTACGGCAGACAGCGTCCCCTTTTTACACATTACGGCAGACAGCGCCCACTTTTTACACATTACGGCAGACATCATCCCCCTTTTTACACATTACGGCAGACAGCGTCCCCTTTTTACACATTACGGCAGACAGCGTCCCCTTTTTACACATTACGGCAGACAGCTCCCCCTTTTTACACATTACAGCAGACAGTGCCCCCGTTTTTACACATTATGGCAGACAGCGTCCCCTTTTTACACATTATAGCAGACAGCATCCCCTTTTTACACATTACGGCAGACAGCGTCCCCCTTTTTACACATTACGGCAGACAGCGTCCCCTTTTTACACATTACGGCAGACAGCGCCCCCCTTTTTACACATTACGGCAGACAGCGTCCCCTTTTTACACATTACGGCAGACAGCATCCCCTTTTTACACATTGCGGCAGACAGCGTCCCCTTTTTACACATTACGGCAGACAGCGCCCCCCTTTTTACACATTACGGCAGACAGCGTCCCCTTTTTACACATTACGGCAGACAGCGTCCCCTTTTTACACATTGCGGCAGACAGCGTCCCCTTTTTACACATTACGGCAGACAGCGTCCCCTTTTTACACATTACGGCAGACAGCGTCCCCTTTTTACACATTACGGCAGACAGCATCCCCTTTTAACACATTGCGGCAGACAGCGTCCCCTTTTTACACATTACAGCAGACAGCGTCCCACTTTTTTACATATTATGGCAGACAGCGTCCCCTTTTTACACATTAAGGAAGACAGTCCCTACCCCCCTTTCCCCCCCTCCCCTAAACCCATATTGCAGTTTTTAACTCCGTTGCCTCCCCACCCCTAAACCTATATGGCTGCTTAAGCGCTGATCCAGGAGCTGGCTGGACAGGGGGTTTACCTGTTTGTCACAGTGGCAGACGATCCCCGCTGTCCGATGATCCGCGCTGCTGCTGCTGCCGCCTGGAGTCACTGCTGATGTGGCCTCTCCTGCTCCCACTTGCTGCCCGCCGCTTCTTCTCCTCACTGGCCGCCGCTTCTCAGCCGCCGCTCCTGCTCACTGCAGTGCCCGCCCCCGTGCCGCCCAGCGCGCGCATGATAACAGAGGAAATCCCGGTCAGCTGACCCTGTGACGTGACCGGGATTTCCTCAGCGGCGCCGCGTCTGAGAGCAGTGCAATGACAAGCGGCCTGTCGGGCCGCTTGTCATTGCACTCTGGTGGGGCACAGCGGGCCAGGCACGATCGGTCCGCGGGCTGCATGTTGCCCACCCCTATTCTAGAAGGTGCTAGATAAATCTTAAGTAGAATCTGATTGGTTGCTATGGGCGACACCTCCCCTTCTGGAGGCCTGCACTTTAGTAAATACACCCCTGATTGTGCACAGCCAATCACCTGTGCACCCTTAACGATCCAACTCACCAACAGAAGGTGCTGCCTCATCTCTGCTGTCTGCATCTGAGGGTGGGTCCTGGTCATATCCCCAGATCACTGCTCACTACCTTAGAAAGAGAATTGTGATCCGGGAGGACGGTCACCTTTCCTGGGAGTCGGAACATGGCGGGAGAGTAGGTATTTGTCGTGTGGTCAAACCTAGTATGGTGATCTACCACGATGTACTGCCCTTTGACCTGTGGATATTTTATTTTTAAGAACCATCTATTCCAATGGCAACGAGATGCTGGTGCAGTTTGTGTCTGACCTCAGCGTAACAGCCAACGGCTTCGAGGCCACCTACCGGATGAAGGACATCTCTGAGGTGCAGAAAAATCTCCCGGAACTGAAGCCCACCACAAGCAGCGTATCCGCAAACCGTCCTGCTGGAACAAAAGCACCACAGAAGCCCAAGCCCATTCCAAAGGCCACAGCTAAGCCCACGCAGAAGGTGACACCGAAACCCACTCAAAAGGCCGCAGCTAAGACCACCCCAATACCAAAACCCACCCAGAAGGCCACAGCTAAGACCGTCTCAATACCAAAACCCACGAAAGCTGCAAAACGAAAACTGAAAGCAACAGCAACAGCAGCAGCTGCCGGAGCGACAGGTGACTGTGCGCTCAAAGTGGTTTTGTGGGTTGTGACAAGGAGAGTCTTGTTGATCAAATTTCTTGTCAATTTTAGGATCAGCGGGCAAGTGTCCTGAGAAGTGCCGGAAGACTGGAACATTAGGAAGTCACTTCTGTGCCAATCAGTTCGGTAATCAAATTTACATTTTGTTAAGTTTGTCATTGGGTTATAGGTAGCTGGTTGGGTCTTTTAGAGGGTTCTCCAGAATTCCCATTATGAAGAAAACCTGGCATTTTGGAAGCTTTGCTGTACTGTGTGTCCATAGAAGTGAAGGGAGTTGTCATCCGTCAACAGAACCCATTCTCTCTCCATGACTAGATCCCACCACACCTTAAATTACCCCAGATGACTGGAATGGCTAGATCTTGGCTCATGTCTTTCTCAAAGGGTCAGTGTGTAGATCTTGAAAATCAAATTATATAAAGAAAAGCCAGTCGTGGGTAGAGTATTGATGACCGAACCCTTGAAGACCATGACCAGGTCTATAAAATGTTTCCTATTAGCTGGGTTTGTTAGGACTCTGGTGGGATTTCATCTGTACCATAACACACAACCTCCTTATCCTTCCACATAGTCCATGCTGTAGTCCATGCTGACCTTTGTCTTTACCCCTTTCTCAAGTGGTGACCGGCACGGTAAAGTCGCTCGTTAAAGGCGAAGTGGAGAACACTTTGCTGGCCAGCGTCAACATTATCGAAACGTACAAGGCTGGAGATCTGAGCATCCAAGAAGCTGGGAATACAATGAGTGTCCAGATTGTCAACGAGTGCCCCAGATGTCCCATCCTGAAGAAAGGTAATCTAGAGTGACACTGAGCATGTACTGGACTACATATATATATATATATATATATATATAAAGACATTGAGGAATCGGAACACTGATACCCAAGGGGAGAAGATGGCATGGTCAGTAGGTGGAATGTGAATGAGTGATGGGTGAGTGGAGAGATGTATATCTGATGATACCAATATGTATCTGGAGGAGGGTAGATGGAACAGAGCAATGTTCTGCAGATGTCCAGAGAGCTTAGGTCAGTGTTGAGTGGTCAGAACAGCTGAATAGAAGTCCAGCCAGGTGCATCAATACAATGACTGTAGTACTGAGTATGTTTTCTTTGCTTATAGGTTCCAGCTACCTGTTCATGGGGAAGGTGAATGACGATGGCCGCGGAAGAATCGTTGGAGACAGTTTTGTTATTGCTTACAGAGCTCAACAGCACCAAATCCTGAATAACATTGCCAAGAAACCCTGCTAATGGCTGCCATGTCGTCATGGTGCCAGCACTGCATATGGCTGCCATGGTGCCAGCACTGCTAATGGCTGCCATTGTTGTCATGGTGCCAGAACTCCTAATGGCTGCCATTGTTATCATGGTGCCAGCACTGCTAATGGCTGACATTGTTGTCATGGTGCCAGCACTGCTAATGGCTGCCATGTTGTCATGGCGCCAACACTGCTTCGGCCTCATTCCTTATCTCGCATAGATTCTTCATTGCCTCAGTAGCATTAAACGGACCACTAAACCTTAATACGCATTGTATTTGAGAGCTACTACTAACATTCCCCATCTGCAAGAGCTATTACACCTAAATAGACTTCATATTAATGCTTGTGGGGGAAGAATTTCCCCATGCACAGCAGACTTCCTGTGAGTCAGCAGACACAGAGGGCAGTAGTAGCCGCTATTGGACAAATAACATGATTATGTTGTATGCAATCATGGAGAGTCTCCCGGAATGTCTGAGAAAGTCTGCGATTCCCCGGATGGTGGGAGAAGTGGGTGGGGACGCGGGCGCTTTCTCACGGCTCACCCAGCCTGCCAGAGGGGAGGCCTACAACGTGGGCAAGCACGGTAGAATGTCATCTTACCCCTTGTCAGGGCATGTGAACTCTTCTGGGTTTAGTGGCCTTTATGTGAATACAAAATGGCTGCCGTGGAGAATGCTTTAGTTTTTTCACCCTTTCCTTACAGGATGTAATGGCGCTCAGTTATTTTATACATCATTGTGTCTCTTATTCTCCTGGGTAATTATAGACCCCCCCACCCTCTCTTCTTCTCAATTCTACCTCCACCCTGCATTCTTCCTCTCCTCTTCCCTATACTTACATACATTTTCCAGAGATGCTATACCCCTGACTGCTGGGCCACACGTAACATGGTTCCAGGTCTCTTTACTCCCCTATAGCAAGCTGTGACTGCATAGCTATATGAACGGGTGCTGAGAATTACACCCAGTATACAGGACAGAGGAAGTGGCACTGTGCAGCTGATCCTACATAAATATTATAAACAAGTACTTAGAATTACACCCAGCATACAGGACAAGAGTAGTGGTACTGTGTAGATGTTCTTATTACATTTATAGAATGAATAGGTGCTGTGAATTACACCCAATATACAGGACAGAGGAAGTGGCACTGTGCAGCTCTTCCTACATAAATATTATAAACAAGTACTTAGAATTACTCCCAGCATACAGGACAAGAGAAGTGGCACTGTGTAGATTTTCCTACATGTATAGAATGAATAGGTACTGAGAATTACACACAGCTTACAGGACAAGAGAAGTGGCACTGTGCAGCTGTTCCTACATGTATAGAATGAATAGGTACTGAGAAAAACACCCAGCATACAGGACAAGAGAAGTGGCACTGTGCAGCTTTTCCTACATGTATAGAATGAATAGGTACTGAGAATAACACACAGCATATAGGACAAGAGAAGTGGCACTGTGCAGCTATTCCTACATATATAGAATGAATAGGTACTGAGAATTACACACAGTATACAGGACAAGAGAAGTGGCACTGTGCAGCTGTTCATATAGACTACATTTTTTTTTTATGACTGTTTTAGATGCACGCTATTAATCTCACACGGCCAGATTTAGAGATGGCCGCAAATCCCTACAGTGCCGCAGCTCTCTTGGCGGGACGGCTCCATGACCACAGGAGTTTCGCCGCTGTCTCCTAGGACTGTACATACAGCCGCTTCCCTCCTCCTGGGATACGATGGCTCATACTCAGCACTGATTCCCCATCGGTCTTAGAAGAGGAAAAGCCAACACTACCCTGCAGGGTGACACCGGAACCGCCGACTGCTGTACCATGCTCCATCCCTCCATGTTGTCCTATACTCTATCCATAAACAAAATCTATTTTACCCCGTATAACTGCTGTATAATAATCGCGTCCAGCAGTCAGGGCCGCTGCGCACGTACACACAGTCCCTCCCTTTTCTTCCTCTGTCTCTTTCCATTCACTGGCCTGGATGTTGGATATAATTAATCTGTCACTTTTAACAATAAAATGCTCCTGTTCCTTTATCTGGCCTCCATTTTGTGACTGATGGGCGGTATGCTGGGATAGGGGATACAGGGCACGACCAATGAACCGCCTGGTACTAGAGAACGCACAGGACAAGCCTACACACAGGGGCGATCCTGGGGAGACAACACATCTGCACCTTTTATAAGCGATCGGAGGCATGCCGGTTCAGACCACAACATGGCTGCCTCTGCTTTGTATAGGTGACAGGTCCATTTCAGCCATAGCTCTACCGTTATTCCAAAGGACATGACCCTGTGCTAGGCATCCATCCCCGGTACCAGACTCAGCTCTCGGAATAGGCAACGCGTAGACAAAATGGAGGCACCTGGTTGGGCGGCCATGTTGTCCCATAGAATGCCTTGATATGGTGCCGCCATTTTGTAGCCATCAAACCTTGGAGGATACACCTAATTAGCAGCTGGGTTATCATGGAAGAGCCTGCGCTATTGTGTGGAGAAGAGCCGCAAGTGACTCCAATACACTGCATACTTGCCTACCTGACCCTCTCCATGAGGGAGAAAATGCTCTGTTCCTGGACTTTCCTGGTAATGTATGATTGCCATCACCTGTGGTGAAACACCTTTCTTATCAATTAACTAGCTCACCACAGGTGATGGCAATCATACATTACCAGGAAAGTCCAGGAACAGAGCATTTTCTCCCTCATGGAGAGGGTCAGGTAGGCAAGTATGCCCCAAGGCTGGAGAATACCTATAATTATCACATATATGATAAATGTGGCGGGTAAAGAACGGTTACACTACAGCCCCACGGTGACACCCAGGGAGGGTATTTGGAACGATACAATGTGGAATTTCTTTTCATTAATAATTCTCCTTTGGTTGTGTTAGATTTACAGATGAATAAATAATAATAATAATAATAATAATAAAATATATGTGTGTGTGTGTGTGTGTGTGTGTGTGTGTGTGTGTGTGTGTGTGTGTGTGTGTGTGTGTGTGTGTGTGTGTGTGTGTGTGTGTGTGTGTGTGTTTGAATATTTATATATACATATATGACTTTATATATTTATTCATTGTATACATAATAAATATATAGATAGATAGACGTAAACAAGTGCACTTGTGGCGAGAAACAGCACTTTATTCACTTGTCTGCATCATGACAGCCATTTTGCTGTAGACATTTGCATGCGTCCCAGCTAGAAATTACTCTCCGAGAACATGGCCGCCATCAGCGCGGATACGGGGACCTACCGTGTCACAACAACAAGAACAGCTGACAAGGCGAGGTGTTCCTTGTTGCCAAGCAACAAGGAACACCTCGAGACTATAGGCGAGATGCCACCCAACCAGAAGGCCGGAGCTACGCCACTCCTCCCGGGTGTCAGAGTGTCTCCTAGCAACCAGCTGACAGAGGCTGCTGTCGGCCAATGGGAGCGGCGGAAGGGAGGAGATATGAGGAACCGGCGGTGGTGATGGCGGAAGCGGCAGGTAACGGCGACTGTCCCGTTATGGTTGGTTCTATATCGTAGCCCACTTGATTCTAGTATCTACCGTCCCGTTATCCGGGATTCTCCAGTATCCCGACACTACTGACGTCATGGCGTGTATATCGGCCAGTATGGGGGCTGGGGGTGCTGCAGCCGCTACCATGGCAACGGGGTGATAGTGGGTGACCCTTGTACCCAGGATGAGGGCAGAAGTACTGGACAGAGGGAATTGCAGTCAGTACACAGGATGAGGGTAGGAGTACTGGGCAGGGAGAATTGCAGTTATTACACAGGATGAGGGCAGGAGTACTGGGCAGAGGGAATTGTAATCAGTACACAGGATGAGGGCAGGAGTACAGGGCAGAGGGAATTGCAGTCAGTGCACAGGATGAGGGCAGGAGTACAGGGCAGAGGGAATTGCAGTCAGTGCACAGGATGAGGACAGGAGTACTGGGCAGAGGGGATTGCAGTCATTGCACAGGATGAGGGCTGGAGTACTGGGCAGAGGGGATTGCAGTCAGTGCACAGAATGAGGGCAGGAGTACAGGGCAGAGGGAATTGCAGTCAGTGCACAGGATGAGGACAGGAGTACTGGGCAGAGGGGATTGCAGTCATTGCACAGGATGAGGGCTGGAGTACTGGGCAGAGGGAATTGCAGTCAGTGCACAGGCTGAGGGCAGGAGTACTGGGCAGAGGGAATTACAGTCAGTGCACAGGATGAGGGCAGGAGTACTGGACAGGTAGAATTGCAGTCAGTGCACAGGATGAGGGCAGGAGTACTGGGCAGAGGGAATTGCAGTCAGTACACAGGATGAGGGCAGGAAGAATTGCAGTCAGTGCACAGAATGAGGGCAGGAGTACTGGGCAGAGGGAATTGCAGTCAGTGCACAGGCTGAGGGCAGGAGTACTGGGCAGAGGGAATTGCAGTCAGTGCACAGGATGAGGACAGGAGTACTGGGCAGGGAGAATTGCAGTCAGTGCACAGGATGAGGGCAGGAGTACTGGGCAGAGGGAATTGCAGTCAGTGCACAGGATGAGGACAGGAGTACTGGGCAGAGGGAATTGCAGTCAGTGCACAGGATGAGGGCAGGAGTATAGGGCAGAGAGAATTGCAGTCGGTACATAGGATGAGGGTAGGAGTACTGGGCAGGGAGAGTTGCAGTTATTACACAGGATGAGGGCAGGAGTACTGGGCAGAGGGAATTGTAATCAGTACACAGGATGAGGGCAGGAGTATAGGGCAGAGAGAATTGCAGTCAGTACACAGAATTAGGGCAGGAGTACTGGGCAGAGGGAATTGCAGTCAGTGCACATGCTGAGGGCAGGAGTACTGGGCAGAGGGAATTGCAGTCAGTGCACAGGATGAGGGCAGGAGTATAGGGCAGAGAGAATTGTAGTCGGTACATAGGATGAGGGTAGGAGTACTGGGCAGGGAGAGTTGCAGTTATTACACAGGATGAGGGCAGGAGTACTGGGCAGAGGGAATTGTAATCAGTACACAGGATGAGGGCAGGAGTACAGGGCAGAGGGAATTGCAGTCAGTACACAGAATTAGGGCAGGAGTACTGGACAGGGAGAATTGCAGTCAGTACACAGGATGAATGCAGAAGTACAGGGCAAAGAGAATTGCAGTCAGTACACGGGATGAGAGCAGGAGTATAGGGCAGAGAGAATTGCAGTCAGTACACAGGATGAGGGTAGGAGTACTGGGCAGGGAGAATTGCAGTTATTACACAGGATGAGGGCAGGAGTACTGGGCAGAGGGAATTGTAATCAGTACACAGGATGAGGGCAGGAGTACAGGGCAGAGGGAATTGCAGTCAGTACACAGGATGAGGGCAGGAGTACTGGACAGGGAGAATTGCAGTCAGTACACAGGATGAGGGCAGAAGTACAGGGCAAAGAGAATTGCAGTCAGTACACAGGATGAGAGCAGGAGTATAGGGCAGAGAGAATTGCAGTCAGTACACAGGCTGAGAGCAGAGAGAATTGCAGCCAGTACTCAGGATGAGGGCAGGAATACTGAGCAGAGAGAATTACAATCAGTACATCGGATGAGGGAGGGAGTACTGGGCAAATGGAACTGCAGTCAGTACACAGGATGAGGGCAGGAGTACTGGGCAGAGGGAATTGCAGTCAGTACCCAGGATGAGGGCAGGAGTACAGGTCAGAGGGAATAACAGTCAGTACACAGGATGAGGGCAGGAGTACTGGGCAGAGAGAATTGCAGTCAGTACACAGAATGAGGGCAGGAGTACTGGGCAGAGGGAATTGCAGTCAGTGCACAGGCTGAGGGCAGGAGTACTGGGCAGAGGGAATTGCAGTCAGTGCACAGGATGAGGACAGGAGTACTGGGCAGGGAGAATTGCAGTCAGTGCACAGGCTGAGGGCAGGAGTACTGGGCAGAGGGAATTGCAGTCAGTGCACAGGCTGAGGGCAGGAGTACTGGGCAGAGGGAATTGCAGTCAGTGCACAGGATGAGGGCAGAGGGAATTGCAGTCAGTGCACAGGATGAGGACAGGAGTACTGGGCAGAGGGAATTGCAGTCAGACCACAGGATGAGGGCAGGAGTATAGGGCAGAGAGAATTGCAGTCAGTGCACAGGATGAGGACAGGAGTACAGGGCAGAGGGAATTGCAGTCAGTACACAGGATGAGGGCAGGAGTACTGGACAGGGAGAATTGCAGTCAGTACACAGGATGAGGGCAGAAGTACAGGGCAAAGAGAATTGCAGTCAGTACACAGGATGAGAGCAGGAGTATAGGGCAGAGAGAATTGCAGTCAGTACACAGGCTGAGAGCAGAGAGAATTGCAGCCAGTACTCAGGATGAGGGCAGGAATACAGAGCAGAGAGAATTACAGTCAGTGCACAGGCTGAGGGCAGGAGTACTGGGCAGAGGGAATTGCAGTCAGTGCACAGGCTGAGGGCAGGAGTACTGGGCAGAGGGAATTGCAGTCAGTGCACAGGATGAGGGCAGAGGGAATTGCAGTCAGTGCACAGGATGAGGACAGGAGTACTGGGCAGAGGGAATTGCAGTCAGCCCACAGGATGAGGGCAGGAGTATAGGGCAGAGAGAATTGCAGTCAGTGCACAGGATGAGGACAGGAGTACTGGGCAGAGGGAATTGCAGTCAATGCACAGGATGAGGACAGGAGTACTGGGCAGGGAGAATTGCAGTCAGTGCACAGGCTGAGGGCAGGAGTACTGGGCAGAGGGAATTGCAGTCAGTGCACAGGTTGAGGGTAGGAGTACTGGGCAGAGGGAATTGCAGTTAGTGCACAGGATGAGGGCTGGAGTACTTGGCAGAGAGAATTGCTCTCAGTTCACAGGCTGAGGGCAGGAGTACTGGGCAGAGGGAATTGCAGTCAGTGCACAGGATGAGGAAAGGAGTACTGGGCCGAGGGAATTGCAGTCAGTGCACAGGATGAGGACAGGAGTACTGGGCAGGGAGAATTGCAGTCAGTGCACAGGCTGAGGTGCCAGGGCAAAGAGAATTGCAGTCAGTACACAGGATGAGAGCAGGAGTATAGAGCAGAGAGAATTGCAGTCAGTACACAGGATGAGAGCAGGAGTATAGGGCAGAGAGAATTGCAGTCAGTACACAGGATGAGAGCAGGAGTATAGAGCAGAGAGAATTTTTGCCAGTACTCAGGATGAGGACAGGAATACAGAGCAGAGAGAATTACAATCAGTACATCGGATGAGGGAGGGAGTACTGGGCAAATGGAATTGCAGTCAGTACACAGGATGAGGGCAGGAGTACTGGGCAGAGGGTATTGCAGTCAGTACCCAGGATGAGGGCAGGAGTACAGGTCAGAGGGAATTACAGTCAGTACACAGGATGAGGGCAGGAGTACTGGGCAGAGAGAATTGCAGTCAGTGCACAGGATGACGGCAGGAGTACAGGGCAGAGGGAATTGCAGTCAGTACACTGGATGAGGGCAGGAGTACTGGGCAGGGAGAATTGCAGTCAGTGCACAGGATGAGGGCAGGAGTACTGGGCAGAGGGAATTGCAGTCAGTGCACAGGATGAGGGCTGGAGTACTGGGCAGAGAGAATTGCAGTCAGTACACAGGATGAGTGTAGGATTACTGGGCAGGGAGAATTGCAGTTATTACACAGGATGAGAGCAGGAGTACTGGGCAGAGGGAATTGTAATCAGTACACAGGATGAGGGCAGGAGTACAGGGCAGGGAGAATTGCAGTCAGTACACAGGATGAGGGCAGGAGTACTGGGCAAAGAGAATTGCTGTCAGTTCACAGGTTGAGGGCAGTACAGGGCACAAAGAATTGCAGAAAGTACACAGGACGAGGGCAGGAGTTCTGGGCAGAGGGAATTGCAGTCAGTACCCAGGATGAGGGCAGGAGTACAGGGCAGAGAGAATTGCAGTCAGTACACAGGATGAGAGCAGAGAGAATTGCAGTCAGTTCCCAGGATGAGGGCAGGGGTACAGTGCAGAGAGAATTGCAGTCAGTACACAGGATGAAGGCAGGAGTACAGGGCAGGGGGAATTGCAGTCAGTACACAGGATGAGGGCAGGATTACTGGGCAAAGATAATTGCTGTCAGTTCACAGGTTGAGGGCAGTACAGGGCAGAAAGAATTGCAGTCAGTACCCAGGATGAAGGCAGGAGTACAGGGCAGAGAGAATTGCAGTCAGTACACAGGATGAGAGCAGAGGGAATTGCAGTCAGTGCACAGGATGAGGGCAGGAGTACATGGCAGAGGGAATTGCAGTCAGTACACAGGATGGGGGCAGGAGTACAGTGCAGAGAGAATTGCAGTCAGTACACAGAATGAGGGCAGGAGTACTAGGCAGAGAGAATTGCAGTCAGTACACAGGTTGGGATCCACTGCCATAGTCTATAGGTCCAGGTTTTAGATGTTTGGATGAAGGAAGAGTCTTTAGGGGTCGCTTGCGCAGTGGGAGGAGACTGCAGCGTGTGACATGTGTTTGTAGATATTCCTCCTGTACATCTATGTGTGATGGTGATTCCCTGATATTACCTGTATCATTCTGTGTCCTCTCTGCTACGCCCTGTCCAGCTCCAGCTGGTGGCAATACGCCCGCCTCTCGCCACACGGGGGTGTAATGCCCACAGATGCCCTCTGCACGTAGGCCGCCATGCTGAGAGGGGCACCAGCAAGACGGGAGGAAGATGACTGGCGGACGGAGGCGGAGTCCAGCTCTCTGCCGGCCACTCGTTCCTCCATCCCCATCTTCGTCTTTCCGCCCTCCCTGGACTTCTACGCCGACGACCAGACCAGCCACAAGCAGGTTCTCACCCTCTACAACCCGTTCCCTAAGGTGCTGAGGTATAAAGGTGAGGTCACTGTATAAACGTGCGTTCTGCGGCAGGTCCGCGCCGACTGCAGAGCGCGGAGGCAGCTCAGATACTTCTCTTTGTCTCCTAGTCCTCTCCACGGCTCCCTCGCGCTATACGGTGGTGGACGCTGAAGGTCTGGTCAAGCCAAACTCCTGCATTGACATGTGAGGCTTCCGGCGTTGTCCGCATAGCCGTCTTCTCCCGCGAGGGTCCAGAACTCATTCTCCCCCCTCCCGTTACAGAGTCACCCGGCACCGTGATATCCGGGCACGCCATTACGGCAGCACAGATAAGTTCCGGGTGGAGATATGGGAAGAAGGTGGAGGAAAATCTACCGGAGGAAGAAAGGACATTCCCGCCACGCTACATCCCACGAAGCCAGAACCACGCGAGAGAGGCCTGTCCGAGACGCCGCACTGGCAGCCTCACTCACACATGTTCTCCCATGGTAGGTGAAACGCGTAGGGTGACTCTAGGGACCGGCGTGTCTGGCGTCATTCTATACCTGCGCTTTGTCTCGCCACGCAGGCATTCCACGACCCCTGTCTGCAGGACTCTTCAGCCTCTATGTTCTGGTGGGCCTGGCGTCCTTGGTGGTCCTGATGCTTCCTTTACACGGAGATCCTCATAGCCTTCTACACGAGAGCCTCCACGTGTCTGTCGTCCAGAAGCTTGTCGCTGCTTACGTGTTAGGTATGAGACCCAACGTCACGCCTGTTACACGGAGGGCTGGGACATACGTGATGGCATGCACAGGTGCTCACAGTAACTGCGGCCAGGCCTGTAGATGTAGAGTGACGGCGTTCTGCCGTGGGTGACATCACTGTACGGCTCGCGGTGGTCTCGTCAGCTCCTCACAGGTGACACTGGGCAGAGACGGGACGTCGTTAGCGGCATTCGTTTATTAATAATGACAGAATCTGACCGAGTTCTGTGAGGACACGAGATCCATAAATGTCCCCAAATAATCTAATCAGACATTCTGTACCCTGACGTCCCCGGAGCGTCCTCTCCCCCTCTGTCTCTCTCTGACATCCTGTCCTCTCCCCCTCTGTCTCTCTGACATCCCGTCCTCTCCCCCTCTGTCTCTCTCTGACATCCCGTCCTCTCCCCCCTCCGTCTCTCTCTGACATCCCGTCCTCTCCCCCTCCGTCTCTCTCTGACATCCCGTCCTCTCCCCCTCCGTCTCTCTCTGACATCCCGTCCTCTCCCCCTCCGTCTCTCTCTGACATCCCGTCCTCTCCCCCTCCGTCTCTCTCTGACATCCCGTCCTCTCCCCCTCCGTCTCTCTCTGACATCCCGTCCTCTCCCCCTCTGTCTCTCTCTGACATCCCGTCCTCTCCCCCTCTGTCTCTCTCTGACATCCCGTCCTCTCCCCCTCTGTCTCTCTCTGACATCCCGTCCTCTCCCCCTCTGTCTCTCTCTGACATCCCGTCCTCTCCCCCTCTGTCTCTCTCTGACATCCCGTCCTCTCCCCCTCTGTCTCTCTCTGACATCCCGTCCTCTCCCCCTCTGTCTCTCTCTGACATCCCGTCCTCTCCCCCTCTGTCTCTCTCTGACATCCCGTCCTCTCCCCCTCTGTCTCTCTCTGACATCCCGTCCTCTCCCCCTCTGTCTCTCTGACATCCCTGGAGTGTCCTCTCTCCCTCTGTCTCTCTGACATTCCTGGAGTGTCCTCTCCCCTTCTGTCTCTCTCTGACATCCCTGGAGTGTCCTCTCCCCCTCTGTCTCTCTGACGTCCCTGGAGTTTCCTCTCCCCCTCTGTCTCTCTGGCGTCCCTGGAGTCTCCTCTCCCCCTCTGTTTCTCTGACGTCCCCGGAGCGTCCTCTCCCCCTCTGTCTCTCTGACATCCCATCCTCTCCCCCTCTGTCTCTCTGACATCCCCGGAGTGTCCTCTCCCCCTCTGTCTCTCTGATATCCCTGGAGCGTCCTCTCCGCCTCTGTCTCTCTGACATCCCGTCCTCTCCCCCTCTGTCTCTCTGATATCCCTGGAGCGTCCTCTCCCCCTCTGTCTCTCTGACATCCCGTCCTCTCCCCCTCTGTCTCTCTGACGTCCCTGGAGTGTCCTCTCCCCCTCTGTCTCTCTCTGACAACCCCGGAGTGTCCTCTCCCCCTCTGTCTCTCTGACATCCCCGGAGTGTCCTCTCCCCCTCTGTCTCTCTGACATCCCAGGACACTCTCTCTCTCTCTGACATCCCCGGAGTGTCCTCTCCCCCTCTGTCTCTCTGATATCCCTGGAGCGTCCTCTCCCCCTCTGTCTCTCTGACGTCCCTGGAGTGTCCTCTCCCCCTCTGTCTCTCTGACATCCCGTCCTCTCCCCCTCTGTCTCTCTGACATCCCGTCATTTCCCCCTCTGTCTCTCTGACCTCCCCGGAGTGTCCTCTCCCCCTCTGTCTCTCTGATATCCCTGGAGCGTCCTCTCCCCCTCTGACATCCCCGGAGCGTCCTCTCCCCCTCTGTCTCTCTGATATCCCTGGAGCGTCCTCTCCCCCTCTGTCTCTCTGACATCCCGTCCTCTCCCCCTCTGTCTCTCTGATATCCCTGGAGCGTCCTCTCCCCCTCTGTCTCTCTGACATACCATCCTCTCCCCCTCTGTCTCTCTGACGTCCCTGGAGTGTCCTCTCCCCCTCTGTCTCTCTCTGACAACCCCGGAGTGTCCTCTCCCCCTCTGTCTCTCTGACATCCCCGGAGTGTCCTCTCCCCCTCTGTCTCTCTGACATCCCAGGACACTCTCTCTCTCTGACATCCCCGGAGTGTCCTCTCCCCCTCTGTCTCTCTGATATCCCTGGAGCGTCCTCTCCCCCTCTGTCTCTCTGACGTCCCTGGAGTGTCCTCTCCCCCTCTGTCTCTCTGACATCCCGTCCTCTCCCCCTCTGTCTCTCTGACATCCCGTCATTTCCCCCTCTGTCTCTCTGACCTCCCCGGAGTGTCCTCTCCCCCTCTGTCTCTCTGATATCCCTGGAGCGTCCTCTCCCCCTCTGTCTCTCTGACGTCCCTGGAGTGTCCTCTCCCCCTCTGTCTCTCTGACATCCCGTCCTCTCCCCCTCTGTCTCTCTGACGTCCCTGGAGTGTCCTCTCCCCCTCTGTCTCTCTGACATCCCCGGAGCGTCCTCTCCCCCTCTGTCTCTCTGATATCCCCGGAGCGTCCTCTCCCCCTCTGTCTCTCTGACATCCCCGGAGTGTCCTCTCCCCCTCTGTCTCTCTGACATCCCCGGAGTCTCCTCTCCCCCTCTGTCTCTCTGACATCCCCGGAGTCTCCTCTCCCCCTCTGTCTCTCTGACATCCCCTCTGTCTCCTCTCCCCCTCTGTCTCTCTGACATCCCCGGAGTGTCCTCTCCCCCTCTGTCTCTCTGACATCCCCGGAGTGTCCTCTCCCCCTCTGTCTCTCTGACATCCCCGGAGTGTCCTCTCCCCCTCTGTCTCTCTGACATCCCCGGAGTGTCCTCTCCCCCTCTGTCTCTCTGACATCCCCGGAGTCTCCTCTTCCCCTCTGTCTCTCTGACATCCCCGGAGTGTCCTCTCCCCCTCTGTCCCTCTGACATCCCCGGAGTGTCCTCTCCCCCTCTGTCTCTCTGACATCCCGTCCTCTCCCCCTCTGTCTCTCTGATATCCCTGGAGTGTCCTCTCCCCCTCTGTCTCTCTGACATCCCCGGAGTGTCCTCTCCCCCTCTGTCTCTCTGACATCCCCGGAGTGTCCTCTCCCCCTCTGTCTCTCTGACATCCCCGGAGTGTCCTCTCCCCCTCTGTCTCTCTGATATCCCTGGAGTGTCCTCTCCCCCTTTGTTTCTCTGACATCTCGTCCTCTCCCCCTCTGTCATCCCTGGATTGTCTCCTCTCCCTCTCTGTCTCTCTCACATCCCTGGATTGTCTCCTCTCCCCCTCTGTCTCTCTCTCACATCCCTGGAGTGTCTCCTCTCCCCCTCTGTCTCTCTCACATCCCTGGAGTGTCTCCTCTCCCCCTCTGTCTCTCTCACATCCCTGGAGTGTCTCCTCTCCCCCTCTGTCTCTCTCTCACATCCCCGGAGTGTCCTCTCCCCCTCTGTCTCCCTCTGACATCCCTGGAGTGTCCTCTCTCTCTCTCTCTCTGATATCCCTGGAGCGTCCTCTCCCCTTCTGTCTCTCTCTGACATCCCTGGAGTGTCCTCTCCCCCTCTGTCTCTCTGACGTCCCTGGAGTTTCCTCTCCCCCTCTGTCTCTCTGGCGTCCCTGGAGTCTCCTCTCCCCCTCTGTCTCTCTGACGTCCCCGGAGCGTCCTCTCCCCCTCCGTCTCTCTGACATCCCCGGAGTGTCGTCTCCCCCTCTGTCTCTCTGACATCCCATCCTCTCCCCCTCTGTCTCTCTGACATCCCCGGAGTGTCCTCTCCCCCTCTGTCTCTCTGATATCCCTGGAGCGTCCTCTCCCCCTCTGTCTCTCTGACATTCCCGGAGTGTCTTCTCCCCCTCTGTCTCTCTGACATCCCCGGAGTGTCCTCTCCCCCTCAGTCTCTCTCACATCCCTGGAGTGTCCTCTCCCCCTCTGTCTCTCTCACATCCCTGGAGTGTCCTCTCCCCCTCAGTCTCTCTCACATCCCTGGAGTGTCCTCTCCCCCTCTGTCTCTCTGACGTCCCTGGAGTGTCTCCTCTCCCCCTCTGTCTCTCTCACATCCCTGGAGTGTCCTCTCCCCCTCTGTCTCTCTGACGTCCCTGGAGTGTCTCCTCTTCCCCTCTGTCTCTCTCACATCCCTGGAGTGTCCTCTCCCCCTCTGTCTTTCTGACGTCCCTGGAGTGTCCTCTCCCCCTCTGTCTTTCTGACGTCCCTGGAGTGTCTCCTCTCCCCCTCTGTCTCTCTGACATCCCTGGAGTGTCCTCTCCCCCTCTGTCTCTCTGACATCCCTGGAGTGTCCTCTCCCCCTCTGTCTCTCTGACATCCCAGGACACTCTCTCTCTCTGACATCCCCGGAGTGTCCTCTCCCCCTCTGTCTCTCTGATATCCCTGGAGCGTCCTCTCCCCCTCTGTCTCTCTGACGTCCCTGGAGTGTCCTCTCCCCCTCTGTCTCTCTGACATCCCGTCCTCTCCCCCTCTGTCTCACTGACATCCCGTCATTTCCCCCTCTGTCTCTCTGACCTCCCCGGAGTGTCCTCTCCCCCTCTGTCTCTCTGATATCCCTGGAGCGTCCTCTCCCCCTCTGTCTCTCTGACGTCCCTGGAGTGTCCTCTCCCCCTCTGTCTCTCTGACATCCCGTCCTCTCCCCCTCTGTCTCTCTGACGTCCCTGGAGTGTCCTCTCCCCCTCTGTCTCTCTGACATCCCCGGAGCGTCCTCTCCCCCTCTGTCTCTCTGATATCCCCGGAGCGTCCTCTCCCCCTCTGTCTCTCTGACATCCCCGGAGTGTCCTCTCCCCCTCTGTCTCTCTGACATCCCCGGAGTCTCCTCTCCCCCTCTGTCTCTCTGACATCCCCGGAGTCTCCTCTCCCCCTCTGTCTCTCTGACATCCCCTCTGTCTCCTCTCCCCCTCTGTCTCTCTGACATCCCCGGAGTGTCCTCTCCCCCTCTGTCTCTCTGACATCCCCGGAGTGTCCTCTCCCCCTCTGTCTCTCTGACATCCCCGGAGTGTCCTCTCCCCCTCTGTCTCTCTGACATCCCCGGAGTCTCCTCTTCCCCTCTGTCTCTCTGACATCCCCGGAGTGTCCTCTCCCCCTCTGTCCCTCTGACATCCCCGGAGTGTCCTCTCCCCCTCTGTCTCTCTGACATCCCGTCCTCTCCCCCTCTGTCTCTCTGATATCCCTGGAGTGTCCTCTCCCCCTCTGTCTCTCTGACATCCCCGGAGTGTCCTCTCCCCCTCTGTCTCTCTGACATCCCCGGAGTGTCCTCTCCCCCTCTGTCTCTCTGACATCCCCGTAGTGTCCTCTCCCCCTCTGTCTCTCTGACATCCCCGGAGTGTCCTCTCCCCCTCTGTCTCTCTGACATCCCCGGAGTGTCCTCTCCCCCTCTGTCTCTCTGATATCCCTGGAGTGTCCTCTCCCCCTTTGTTTCTCTGACATCTCGTCCTCTCCCCCTCTGTCATCCCTGGATTGTCTCCTCTCCCCCTCTGTCTCTCTCACATCCCTGGATTGTCTCCTCTCCCCCTCTGTCTCTCTCTCACATCCCTGGAGTGTCTCCTCTCCCCCTCTGTCTCTCTCACATCCCTGGAGTGTCTCCTCTCCCCCTCTGTCTCTCTCACATCCCTGGAGTGTCTCCTCTCCCCCTCTGTCTCTCTCTCACATCCCCGGAGTGTCCTCTCCCCCTCTGTCTCCCTCTGACATCCCTGGAGTGTCCTCTCTCTCTCTCTCTCTGATATCCCTGGAGCGTCCTCTCCCCTTCTGTCTCTCTCTGACATCCCTGGAGTGTCCTCTCCCCCTCTGTCTCTCTGACGTCCCTGGAGTTTCCTCTCCCCCTCTGTCTCTCTGGCGTCCCTGGAGTCTCCTCTCCCCCTCTGTCTCTCTGACGTCCCCGGAGCGTCCTCTCCCCCTCCGTCTCTCTGACATCCCCGGAGTGTCGTCTCCCCCTCTGTCTCTCTGACATCCCATCCTCTCCCCCTCTGTCTCTCTGACATCCCCGGAGTGTCCTCTCCCCCTCTGTCTCTCTGATATCCCTGGAGCGTCCTCTCCCCCTCTGTCTCTCTGACATTCCCGGAGTGTCTTCTCCCCCTCTGTCTCTCTGACATCCCCGGAGTGTCCTCTCCCCCTCAGTCTCTCTCACATCCCTGGAGTGTCCTCTCCCCCTCTGTCTCTCTCACATCCCTGGAGTGTCCTCTCCCCCTCAGTCTCTCTCACATCCCTGGAGTGTCCTCTCCCCCTCTGTCTCTCTGACGTCCCTGGAGTGTCTCCTCTCCCCCTCTGTCTCTCTCACGTCCCTGGAGTGTCCTCTCCCCCTCTGTCTCTCTGACGTCCCTGGAGTGTCTCCTCTTCCCCTCTGTCTCTCTCACATCCCTGGAGTGTCCTCTCCCCCTCTGTCTTTCTGACGTCCCTGGAGTGTCCTCTCCCCCTCTGTCTTTCTGACGTCCCTGGAGTGTCTCCTCTCCCCCTCTGTCTCTCTGACATCCCTGGAGTGTCCTCTCCCCCTCTGTCTCTCTGACATCCCTGGAGTGTCCTCTCCCCCTCTGTCTCTCTGACATCCCTGGACTGTCTTCTGTGTCTCTCTCTCTCTTTCTCTCTGACATCCCTGGAGTGTCTCCTCTCTCTCTCTGACATCCCTGGAGTGTCTCCTCTCTCTCTCTGACATCCCTGGAGTGTCTCCTCGATCTCTCTGACATCCCTGGAGTGTCTCCTCGATCTCTCTGACATCCCCAGAGTCTCTTCTCTCTCTCTCTCTCTCTGACATCCCCAGAGTTTCTTCTCTCTCTCTCTCTCTCTCTGACATCCCTGGAGTGTCTCCTCTCTCTCTCTCTCTGACATCCCTGGAGTGTCTCCTCTCTCTCTCTCTCTGACATCCCTGGAGTGTCTCCTCGATCTCTCTGACATCCCCAGAGTCTCTTCTCTCTCTCTGACATCTCCAGAGTCTCTTCTCTCTCTCTCTCTCTCTCTCTCATATCCCCAGAGTCTCTTCTCTCTCTCTCTGACATCCCCAGAGTTTCTTCTCTCTCTCTCTCTCTCTCTCTCTGACATCCCCAGAGTCTCTCTCTCTCGCTGACATCCCCAGAGTCTCCTCTCTCTCTCTCTCTCTCTGACATCCCCAGAGTCTCTTCTCTCTCTCTCTGACATCCCCAGAGTCTCTCTCTCTCTTTCTCACATCCCCAGAGTCTTTTCTCTCTCTCTCTCTCTCTCTTTGACCTGGCTTTCCTGGAGTCTCCTGTCTCTCTCTCGGACATCCCTGGAGTGTCTCCTCTCTCTCTCTCTGACATCCCTGGAGTGTCTCCTCGATCTCTCTGACATCCCCAGAGTCTCTTCTCTCTCTCTCTGACATCTCCAGAGTCTCTTCTCTCTCTCTCTCTGACATCCCCAGAGTCTCCTCTCTCTCTCTCTCTCTCTCATATCCCCAGAGTTTCTTCTCTCTCTCTCTCTCTGACATCCCCAGAGTCTCTCTCTCTGACATCCCCAGAGTCTCTCTCTCTCTCTCGCTGACATCCCCAGAGTCTCCTCTCTCTCTCTCTGACATCCCCAGAGTCTCTTCTCTCTCTCTGACATCCCCAGAGTCTCTCTCTCTCTTTCTCACATCCCCAGAGTCTTTTCTCTCTCTCTCTCTTTGACCTGGCTTTCCTGGAGTCTCCTGTCTCTCTCTCTGACATCCCTGGAGTGTCTCCTCAATCTCTCTGACATCCCCAGAGTCTCTTCTCTCTCTCTCTGACATCTCCAGAGTCTCTTCTCTCTCTCTGACATCCCCAGAGTCTCCTCTCTCTCTCTCTCTCTCTCTCATATCCCCAGAGTCTCTTCTCTCTCTCTCTCTCTCTCTCTCTGACATCCCCAGAGTTTCTTCTCTCTCTCTGACATCCCCAGAGTTTCTTCTCTCTCTCTGACATCCCTGGAGTGTCTCCTCTCTCTCTCTCTGACATCCCCAGAGTCTCTTCTCTCTCTCTGACATCCCCAGAGTTTCTTCTCTCTCTCTCTGACATCCCTGGAGTGTCTCCTCTCTCTCTCTCTGACATCCCTGGAGTGTCTCCTCTCTCTCTCTCTGACATCCCTGGAGTGTCTCCTCTCTCTCTCTCTGACATCCCTGGAGTGTCTCCTCTCTCTCTCTCTGACATCCCTGGAGTGTCTCCTCTCTCTCTCTCTCTCTGACATCCCTGGAGTGTCTCCTCTCTCTCTCTCTCTGACATCCCTGGAGTGTCTCCTCTCTCTCTCTCTCTCTGACATCCCTGGAGTGTCTCCTCTCTCTCTCTGACATCCCTGGAGTGTCTCCTCTCTCTCTCTCTGACATCCCTGGAGTGTCTCCTTGATCTCTCTGACATCCCCAGAGTCTCTTCTCTCTCTCTGACATCCCCAGAGTCTCTTCTCTCTCTCTGACATCTCCAGAGTCTCTTCTCTCTCTCTGACATCCCCAGAGTCTCTTCTCTCTCTCTGACATCCCCAGAGTCTCTCTCTCTGACATCCCCAGAGTCTCTCTCTCTCTCTCGCTGACATCCCCAGAGTCTCCTCTCTCTCTCTCTGACATCCCCAGAGTCTCTTCTCTCTCTCTGACATCCCCAGAGTCTCTCTCTCTCTTTCTCACATCCCCAGAGTCTTTTCTCTCTCTCTCTCTTTGACCTGGCTTTCCTGGAGTCTCCTGTCTCTCTCTCTGACATCCCTGGAGTGTCTCCTCAATCTCTCTGACATCCCCAGAGTCTCTTCTCTCTCTCTCTGACATCTCCAGAGTCTCTTCTCTCTCTCTCTCTCTGACATCCCCAGAGTCTCCTCTCTCTCTCTCTCTCTCTCTCTCTCATATCCCCAGAGTCTCTTCTCTCTCTCTCTCTCTCTCTCTCTGACATCCCCAGAGTTTCTTCTCTCTCTCTCTCTCTCTGACATCCCGTCTCTCTCTCTGACATCCCCAGAGTCTCTCTCTCTCTCTCTCTCTCTGACATCCCCAGAGTCTCCTCTCTCTCTCTCTGACATCCCCAGAGTCTCCTCTCTCTCTCTCTCTCTCTGACATCCCCAGAGTCTCTTCTCTCTGACATCCCCAGAGTCTCTCTCTCTTTCTCACATCCCCAGAGTCTTTTCTCTCTCTCTCTCTCTCTCTTTCTCTCTTTGACCTGGCTTTCCTGGAGTCTCCTGTCTCTCTCTTACCTGACATCCTTGGAGTCTCCTCTCTCTGACACCCCTGGAGTCTCTTCTCTTTTTCTCTCTCTCTCTCTCTCTCTCTCTCTCATCCCTGGAGTCTCCTCTCTCTCTCTCTGACATCCCCAGAGTCTCTTCTCTCTCTCTGACATCCCCAGAGTTTCTTCTCTCTCTCTCTGACATCCCTGGAGTGTCTCCTCTCTCTCTCTCTGACATCCCTGGAGTGTCTCCTCTCTCTCTCTCTGACATCCCTGGAGTGTCTCCTCTCTCTCTCTCTGACATCCCTGGAGTGTCTCCTCTCTCTCTCTCTGACATCCCTGGAGTGTCTCCTCTCTCTCTCTCTCTGACATCCCTGGAGTGTCTCCTCTCTCTCTCTCTCTGACATCCCTGGAGTGTCTCCTCTCTCTCTCTCTCTGACATCCCTGGAGTGTCTCCTCTCTCTCTCTCTCTCTGACATCCCTGGAGTGTCTCCTCTCTCTCTCTGACATCCCTGGAGTGTCTCCTCTCTCTCTCTCTGACATCCCTGGAGTGTCTCCTTGATCTCTCTGACATCCCCAGAGTCTCTTCTCTCTCTCTGACATCCCCAGAGTCTCTTCTCTCTCTCTGACATCTCCAGAGTCTCTTCTCTCTCTCTGACATCCCCAGAGTCTCTTCTCTCTCTCTGACATCCCCAGAGTCTCTTCTCTCTCTCTGACATCCCCAGAGTCTCTTCTCTCTCTCTGACATCCCCAGAGTCTCTTCTCTCTCTCTGACATCCCCAGAGTCTCTCTCTCTCTTTCTCACATCCCCAGAGTCTTTTCTCTCTCTCTCTCTCTTTGACCTGGCCTTCCTGGAGTCTCCTGTCTCTCTCTTACCTGACATCCTTGGAGTCTCCTCTCTCTGACACCCCTGGAGTGTCTTCTCTTTTTCTCTCTCTCATCCCCGGAGTCTCCTCTCTCTCTCTGACATCCCCAGAGTCTCTTCTCTCTCTCTCTCTCTCTCATCCCCGGAGTCTCTATTCTCGCTTTCTCTGACCTGACATCCCCGGAGTCTGTTCTCTCTCTCTCTCTCTCTCATCCCCAGAGTTTTCTCTCTCTCACACATCCCAGGAGTCTCTACTCTCTCTCTCTCTCTGACATCCCCAGAGTCTCTTTTCTCTCTCTCTCTCTCTGTTTCTCTCTCTGACATCCCTGGAGTGTCTCGTCTCTCTCTGACATCCCTGGAGTGTCTCGTCTCTCTCTGACATCCCTGGAGTGTCTCGTCTCTCTCTGACATCCCTGGAGTGTCTCCTCTCTCTCTGACATCCCTGGAGTGTCTCCTCTCTCTCTGACATCCCTGGAGTGTCTCGTCTGACATCCCTGGAGTGTCTCCTCTCTCTCTGACATCCCTGGAGTGTCTCGTCTGACATCCCTGGAGTGTCTCCTCTCTCTCTGACATCCCTGGAGTGTCTCCTCTCTCTCTGACATCCCTGGAGTGTCTCCTCTCTCTCTCTCTCCCTGACATCCCCAGAGTCTCTTCTCTCTCTCTCTCTCTCTGACATCCCCAGAGTCTGTCTCTCTCTCACATCCCCAGAGTCTCTTCTCTCTCTCTTTGACCTGGCTTTCCTGGAGTCTACTGTCTCTCTCTTACCTGACATCCTTGGAGTCTCCTCTCTCTGATACCCCTGGAGTCTCTTCTCTTTTTTTCTCTCTCTCTCTCTCTCTCTCTCTCATCCCCGGAGTCTCTATTCTTGCTTTCTCTGACCTGACATCCCCGGAGTCTCCTCCTTGCCCTGGTCAGTGTATTACGTGACATGACGGTTACTGAAGCAGCAGAAGATGCATCATTAAATGTATGGGTATAATTTCCAGCATCTGATAGTGTCCTCTCTTTCTCCAGGCCTTCTCACCATGGTGTTCCTCCAGGGATGATGAGGTGGAGACACGTCCTGGGCTACAGACTGGAACGGGACCATTTCATGCAGAACATGAAGAAATTGTGGGGAACACGGAACATGTGTGTGCATTCATATGTACAGTGCAGGACGTTACATGTGTTTCTCTGCATCTTTCCATAGTGTTTTCTTTATATCACGCCATGTATGACATTACATATGTTGGGTGATGAGGTTTTGTCCCTGCTGGTCTTATTATCCTGTTTCATCAGCATCTGCCCCAACGGCCATGTATAAAATGTATGTACAAAGCAGCGTACTGCCAGTAATCTGGGTAATGTCAGCATTATCCACAGCCTTGGGATAATGAGAGTGGACATGAGCCAGGTAACTGTACCCTAGCTGATCCTGTCATATTAATCATGGATAAGAATATTAAGAAGTATTTGGGAATGTCCGCGTGGTATCAGGTGTGACAGGCAAACCTGCCCAGGTAACAGGTGCCCAGGTGTGACAGACGTACCTGGCCAGGTAACAGGTGCCCAGGTGTGACAGACGTACCTGGCCAGGTTACAGGTGACCAGGTGTGACAGACGTACCTGGCCAGGTAACAGGTGCCCAGGTGTGACAGACGTACCTGGCCAGGTAACCAGGTGTGACAGACGTACCTGGCCAGGTAACCAGGTGTGACAGACGTACCTGGCCAGGTAACAGGTGCCCAGGTGTGACAGACGTACCTGGCCAGGTAACAGGTAACCAGGTGTGACAGACGTACCTGGCCAGGTAACAGGTGCCCAGGTGTGACAGACGGACCTGGCCAGGTAACAGGTGCCCAGGTGTGACAGACGGACCTGGCCAGGTGACCAGGTGTGACAGACGGACCTGGCCAGGTAACAGGTGCCCAGGTGTGACAGACGTACCTGGCCAGGTAACAGGTGCCCAGGTGTGACAGACATACCTGGCCAGGTGACCAGGTGTGAAGACGTACCTGGACAGGTAACAGGTGACCAGGTTTGACAGACGTACCTGGCCAGGTGCCATACCACTGTGTCTTACAGATTGTACAGAGCTACGGAACGGAAGCTCCATGAAGTCTAGTCCGTAGCTCTGTAGGATTGGGACAGATATTGCGGCTGCTCTTCACGTGGCAGAGGAACAGGGTAACCAGGCAGAGGTACTGAATGTCGCCCGTCATGTCCCACTTTGTATTGGATTCTTCCCACTTTTTACAGCAGAAGCACTTTTTGTATTCTTTGTTGATTTTAGATAAGTGTAGGAACAAATGGACTTAAATTAAAGTGAAATATGAGCATTCTATATATCTTCATGGCAATCATTTGCGTACATTAAATGCACAGAGCCCATAGCCAACCATCCACACTACACCGGTCACTCCTCCCTCCGTTCCATGGTACCACCTCCGCCATGTTACACAGAGGAAGTGGTATGGGGATGGTCTGGTGATTACTCCTCCTTGTGTACCATGGGGGTCATTCCAAGTTGATCGCTAGCTGCTTTCGTTCGCGGCGTAGCGATCAGGCAAAAAAATCGGCACTTCTGCGCATGCATATACTCCACAATGCGTACGCGCGTCATACTATTACAACGAACGATGTCGTTTCACACAGGGTCTGGCGAAGCTTTTCATTCGCACTGCTGGCCGCAGAGTGATTGACAGGAAGTGGGCGTTTCTGGGTGTCAACTGACCGTTTTCAGGGAGTGTTCGGAAAAATGCAGGCGTGCCAGGAAAAACGCAGGCGTGGCTGGGAGAACGCAGGGCGTGTTTGTGACGTCAAAACAGGAACTGAATAGTCTGAAGTGATCGCAAGCGCTGAGTAGGTATTGAGCTACTCTAAAACTGCACAAGAAAACTTTGTAGCCGCTCTGCGATCCCTTCGTTCGCACTTCTGCTAAGCTAAAATACACTCCCAGTGGGCGGCGGCATAGCGTTTGCACGGCTGCTAAAGACGGCTAGCGAGCGATCAACTCGGAATGACCCCCCATAACTCTACGTCCACCACGTTACACAGAGGAAGCGCTATGGGGGATAGTCTGGTGATTACTCCTCCATACCATGACACTACCTCCACCACGTTACACAGAGGATGCGCTATGGGGTATAGTCTGGTGATTACTACTGTCTCCATACCATGACACTACCTCCACCACGATACACAGAGGAAGTGCTATGGGGGATAGTCTGGTAATTACTCCTCCATACCATGACACTACCTCCACCACGTTACACAGAGGAAGCGCTATGGGGTATAGTCTGGTGATTACTACTCTCTCCATACCATGACACCACCTCCACCACGTTACACAGAGGAAGTGCTATGGGGGATAGTCTGGTGATTGCTCCTCTCTCCATACCATGACACCACCTTCACCACGATACACAGAGGAAGCGCTATGGGGTATAGTTTGGTGATTACTCCTCCATACCATGACACTACCTCCACCACGTTACACAGAGAAAGTGCTATGGGGGATAGTCTGGTAATTACTACTCTCTCCATACCATGACACTACCTCCACCACGTTACACAGAGGAAGCGCTATGGGGGATAGTCTGGTGATTACTACTCTCTCCATACCATGACACTACCTCCACCACGTTACACAGAGGATGCGCTATGGGGTATAGTCTGGTGATTGCTCCTATCTCTCGATACCATGACACTACCTCCACCACGTTACACAGAGGATGCGCTATGGGGTATAGTCTGGTGATTACTACTCTCTCTTTACCATGACACTACCTCCACCACGTTAAACAGAGGAAGCGCTAAGGGGTATAGTCTGGTGATTGCTCCTATCTCTCGATACCATGACACTACCTCCACCACGTTACACAGAGGATGCGCTATGGGGTATAGTCTGGTGATTACTACTCTCTCCATACCATGACACTACCTCCACCACGTTACACAGAGGATGCGCTATGGGGTATAGTCTGGTGATTGCTCCTATCTCTCGATACCATGACACTACCTCCACCACGTTACACAGAGGATGCGCTATGGGGTATAGTCTGGTGATTACTACTCTCTCTTTACCATGACACTACCTCCACCACGTTAAACAGAGGAAGCGCTATGGGGTATAGTCTGGTGATTGCTCCTATCTCTCGATACCATGACACTACCTCCACCATGTTACACAGAGTAAGCGCTATGGGGGATAGTTTGGTGATTGCTCCTCTCTCCATACCATGATACTACCTCCGCCACGTTACACAGAGGAAGTGCCAGTGGGGATGGTCTGGTGATTACTCCTCCCTCTATACTATGACATCACTTCCACCATGTTACACAGAGGAAGTGCCAGTGGGGATGGTCTGGTGATTACTCCTCCCTCCATACTATGACATCACCTCCACCAGAAGCAATAATATGATTTTT
Source organism: Pseudophryne corroboree (assembly GCF_028390025.1). Lineage (NCBI taxonomy): Eukaryota > Metazoa > Chordata > Amphibia > Anura > Myobatrachidae > Pseudophryne > Pseudophryne corroboree. Next base: position 6,900,036 of record NC_086449.1, read on the forward strand.
ATTCACCTTAAAATCTCTTCCTTAAAGTCCATCTGGGGGATGCCATTACCTCTGGGATCTAGCAAAGCAAGCCAATTAAGGTGGTGGAGGGGGGGAAGCATCGGAGCCAGCTGCTCGAAGAATCACCCCACACTGGTGTCCGATGCTCCATATGCATGGAACTTTGTAAAAGTGGCTGCTCTACTGAGGTATCATGCCGCACAGCCCAAGAACCCACGACCGCACAAGCTGAGTGGGCCCGAATTGAAGCTGGAACAGTCACATTTGAAGACAAATATGCCTGCGGAATGGCGGCAGTTACCCATCTAGCAATGGACCCTTTGGAGGCTGGCCAGCCTCTCTTTAGTCATCAATCAGGACCAACAAGAAATGCGTATGTCTCAGAGAAGCACTACGTTCTAAATAAATGTGGAACGCATGTATCACATCCAACAGTGCTAAAGAGGCAACTTCATTAGTCTCTGAAGCCTGGCAAAAGGCTGGAGGAACTATGGCCCTCATTCTGAGTTGATCGCTCGCTAGCTGCTTTTAGCAGCTGTGCAAACGCTAAGCCGCCGCCCTCTGGGAGTGTATCTTAGCTTAGCAGAAGTGCGAACGAAAGGTTCGCAGCGCTGCTACAAAAAAAACATTGTGCAGTTTCAGAGTAGCTCGACACCTACTCCTAGCTTGCGATCACTTCAGACTATTTATTTAGTTCCTGTTTTGGCGTCACAAACATGCCCTGCGTTCGCCCAGCCACGCCTACGTTTTTCCAGCCACTCCTGCATTTTTATCTGGCACGCCTGTGTTTTTTCATACACTCCCCGAAAAACGGTCAGTTACCACCCAGAAACACCCTCTTCCTGTCAATCACTTTGCGGCCAGCAGTGCGACTGAAAAGCGTCGCTAGAGCTTGTGTAAAACTGCATCGGCTTTCGTGAAAGTACGTCGCGCGTGCGCACTGCGCCCCATACGCATGCGCAGAACTGCCATTTTTTGGCCTGATCGCTGCGCTGCGAAGGAAAGCAGCTAGCGAACAACTCGGAATGAGGGCCAATATCCTGATTGATGTGGAAAGCTCATACCAGCAAAGGATTGCGTACCAATGACGGTGCGACCTGTCTGGTGCCACCACAATCATTGGCCGCAGCACTGATCGAATCCGCTGAAGTACCCTTCGTAACATTACTAGAGGATAGATGTACTCCAACTGCAACACCCAAGAGATGCATGGGCATCCCAGGGACCGAGATCCATACCTTGGAGGTTTCCTGTTGAGACGGGAAGCCATTAGATCTGTCTGGAGACCCCCATCTGGACACTATTTCTGCAATCACTTCCTGGTGTAATTCCCATTTTCCAGGATGCACTCGGTGGCGACTTCCAGTTGACCCAATTTTCTGCCCAATGAAGGATGTGAGAAACCTCTCTCATTGCTCGCCAACTGCGTGTGCCACCCTGCTTGTTTCTATACGCAACTGCCTTGGCTCTCTCTGCACATGTTACATCTGCCCCCCCTGCAGTGCACATGGTTTTGCCCAACTGCTAACAAAATTCCTGCTGCGATCAACTTGGAATTACCCCCATAGTCTGGTGATTACTCCTCTCTCATACCATGACACTACCTCCACCACGTTACACAGGGGATGCGCTATGGGGGATAGTCTGGTGATTACTCCTCCCTCTATACCAGGGCTGGCCAAACCGGTCCTCGAGATCTACCAACAGTTCGCATTTTCCAGACCACCTAGATGGTGCACAGGTGTAGTCATTACTAATTAAGATGTGATGCATTCATTCCAAACTGACAATTCTACAGATCTCCAGGAGACCTGGAAAACATGAACTGTTGGTAGATCTCGAGGACTGGTTTGGCCAGCCCTGCTCTATACCATGACGCTACTTCCACATTACACAGAGGATGTGCTATGGGGTATAGTCTGGTGATTACTCCTCCATACCATGATGCTACCTCCACCAAGTTACACAGAGGAAGCGCTATGGGGGATAGTCTGGTGATTACTCCTCCCTCCAAACCATGGCACCGCCTCCACCATGTTACACAGAGAACGCACTATGGGGGATAGTCTGATTACTCCTCCCTCCAAACCATGGTACCACCTCCACCATGTTACACAGAGGATGCACTATGGGGGATAGGCTGGTGATTACTCCTCCCTCCAAACCATGGCACCGCCTCCACCATGTTACACAGAGGATGCTTTATGGGGGATGGTCTGGTGATTGCTCCTCTCTCCATACCATGACACTACCTCCACCATATTACACAGAGAACGCACTATGGGGGATAGTCTGATTACTCCTCCCTCCAAACCATGGTACCACCTCCACCATGTTACACAGAGGAAGCACTATGGGGGATGGTCTGGTGATTACTCCTCTCTCCATACCATGGTACCACTTCCACCACGTTACACAGAGGAAGCGCTATGGTGGATGATTACTCCTCTCTCCATACCATGACACTACCTCCGCCATGTTACACAGAGGAAGCGCTATGGTGGTCTGGTGATTACACCTCCCTCCATACCATGATACCACTTCCACCATGTTACACAGAGGATGCGCTATGGTGGATGATTACTCCTCTCTCCATACCATGATACCACTTCCACCATGTTACACAGAGGATGCGCTATGGTGGATGATTACTCCTCTCTCCATACCATGACACTACCTCCGCCATGTTACACAGAGGAAGCGCTATGGTGGTCTGGTGATTACACCTCCCTCCATACCATGATACCACTTCCACCATGTTACACAGAGGATGCGCTATGGTGGATGATTACTCCTCTCTCCATACCATGATACCACTTCCACCATGTTACACAGAGGATGCGCTATGGTGGATGATTACTCCTCTCTCCATACCATGACACTACCTCCACCATGTTACACAGAGGATGCGCTATGGTGGATGATTACTCCTCTCTCCGCCCCATGACCCTACCTCCGCCATGTTACACAGAGGAAGCGCTATGGTGGTCTGGTGATTACACCTCCCTCCATACCATGATACCACTTCCACCACGTTACACAGAGGAAGCGCTATGGTGGATGATTACTCCTCTCTCCATACCATGACACTACCTCCGCCATGTTACACAGAGGAAGCGCTATGGTGGTCTGGTGATTACACCTCCCTCCATACCATGATACCACTTCCACCATGTTACACAGAGGATGCGCTATGGTGGATGATTACTCCTCTCTCCATACCATGATACCACTTCCACCATGTTACACAGAGGATGCGCTATGGTGGTCTGGTGATTACACCTCCCTCCATACCATGATACCACTTCCACCATGTTACACAGAGGATGCGCTATGGTGGATGATTACTCCTCTCTCCATACCATGACACTACCTCCACCATGTTACACAGAGGATGCGCTATGGTGGATGATTACTCCTCTCTCCGCCCCATGACCCTACCTCCGCCATGTTACACAGAGGAAGCGCTATGGTGGTCTGGTGATTACACCTCCCTCCATACCATGATACCACTTCCACCATGTTACACAGAGGATGCGCTATGGTGGATGATTACTCCTCTCTCCATACCATGACACTACCTCCACCATGTTACACAGAGGATGCGCTATGGTGGATGATTACTCCTCTCTCCGCCCCATGACCCTACCTCCGCCATGTTACACAGAGGAAGCGCTATGGTGGTCTGGTGATTACACCTCCCTCCATACCATGATACCACTTCCACCACGTTACACAGAGGAAGCGCTATGGTGGATGATTACTCCTCTCTCCATACCATGACACTACCGCCGCCATGTTACACAGAGGAAGCGCTATGGGGGATAGTTTGGCGAATACTAATTTCTCCGTACCATCATCTATAATCATGGGAAATAATTTGCTGTGACTAGCTTGAGTCTCCATGGTTACAGTGTACTATGTTGCTGAACCTGCTAGAATGGTTTTAATTAGATGCAATTTATTTTTTTTATTTTTTGAGTGGGAATAGCATTAAAGCCGATTGCAGCGTGCAGTGTAATGTCTGTGCAGCTTCTCCGACAATGGCAGCCGGGTGTGCCTCACCACAGCTCAGGACTCACTGGGGAAAGAGTATTGGGGACAGTGTGCAGATCACACATCTATTACCAGTAACCACCCCCTGTGTGTGTTATGGTGACAAGCTCAGATAATTACAGTAACACTGAATACATTCTCCAGTAAGTGTTCTGGTGATCTGCAGCGAACAGTAACCGGAGACTCTTCCTCCGTGCCCTGCGGAGTTGTTGCTGATTGCATTGATGTTTTTTTTGCAGTTTTTTTTCACTGCACCTCTCATATTCCTATTTTCTTCTTCATGGTCCATAGGCATCCACAGGGATGACATTGGGGTATAATAGTGGAGACCAGGATCAGGCACCGAACAGTTAAGCTTTAAGTTCCCAAGCTGCACTGGTCCTTCTCCCTCATACCCCGCCCACAGCTCAGTGTTCGTTTAGTGCCAGCAGGAGCTGGGTCACCGTTAAACAGTGGAGCGGCTTTTCAGCAGCAAAAGCTTTATTTTAGGATTTAATATCTTTTTATTGTTTGTCACTTGAGCGAGCAGCACTAGGTAGCCCTCTGGACACCCCTACCGGCACGGCACTGTAAGCACTAGCTAGCAGAGGATCACAGAACGACCCCGGACTGCAACCGGAGCATTGTAGGCAGGTAAAGCAAGCTCCCGCTTGTGGATCCCGCGAGGTTGGCAGTCCATACCTCCAGTCCTGGGAGACGGAGTGGAGGAGCTAATGTGCACCCAGTTCATGGCTGCAGACTTGCATGGCATAATTGTACTGGCACTCCCCCAGCCCAGGGCACGGTCCTACAGTGGTCTTCCCGCCTCTGATCTGCTCCTCCCACACCCTCCTCCCTCTGTGAGACAGACAGCAACCATTTTCACACAGCTCTGCACAGGTCTCCGGGAACGCTGGGCCAATCTCCCTGTATACCTCTCCCAGAAATGAAGGTCACACAGCGCTATTTCCAGCCAGCCACTGCGGCTGAGTCGTTGAATTTAGCGCCCATCGCAGTTAATATGCATTGTATCTGACTTATGCTAGCTCTGCTGTCTGCTTTATCCTTTGTAACTAGTGTGCGCAGGGTTCACTGTGCTCCACATTTCACTGCATTTGTGGAGACATATTGTCACATACTGTTGTGTTACACACTGCTTGTTGTCATATTGCATGTTACACTCTCTACGCAGCTAAGTATAGCAAAGGAAAGGGAACGAAACAGGCTCTGGCTGCTACACTAGTGCCTGCAGGTCCTGTCAGCAGGCTTATCTCCGCAGGATGGTCAGTGTGCCTCTTGTTATTACCCACGTGGCTAGTCAGCCAATCCAATTCCAGCACAAGAACCCCCTTGGACGTCTTTTACTAAAATGCTGGCAGAAATAGTGGACCGCATTACAGCCCCAGCACTAGCTCCCCCTACGGGATTGCCTCACCAGGTCCATCCCGCTATACTGGTCACGCCTGTCCCTCCCACATGGGTGGACATATTCTCTTCCTCTGTACAGAGTTCTGCTGCTACTTTTCACCATATGCTGCAGGCCCAATGTCCATTGCCTAGTACCACTGCTAAGCGTGTTGTGACACCCTCACAGTCCATGACGCTTTGGATTCTGAGGAATCCTCTGGTGATGCAGAAAATGCAGGTCTCGCTGATGCTGAACCCCCATCTGGTGAGGAGGACCTTCCCTCTAAATTCAATGTAGCCGCTTTAGTGAGGGTGGTTAAGTTCACTCTTCAATTAGAGAACGAGGAACGAGCAACTAAGGCAAATAATCCTCTTTGCAACCGCCAGAAGTTAGTGGTGGCAGAATTCCCCCGCTCAGACCACTTTAAGGAGTGCCGTATGGAAAGCTTCTAGAAGAAAGTTCCATGTCCCTAAAAGGCCGAGTTCCTTTTCCAGCAGCGGATTGTACTAAGTGAGAGAATCCTCCTGCAGTGGATTCCCACGTGACACATTTGGTCAAAAGCTCAACCTTAACCTATCCCCACAGTATCCTCTCTGAAGGATAGACAGTTGGATGTATGTCTTAAATCTATATATTTCTCTTACCAGAGCTATTTCTTTCCCTGCCACGGCAACTGCCCTGGGTGGCTAAGGTTATTGAGAGCTGGGCAGATGCTACAGTGGAGCATGCGGCTTTTCATATTTGCGAAGCGGCTCTGAATACAACATTCCTCACCTTCAAAGCTTCGGCTACGTCAGTGATGATCCGCTCATGGAAAGCTGAAGCAGATTCTAATAAAACCCTTGAAGAACTCTCTTATACAGGAGAAATGTATTTTGGACCTGAGCTGGGCAAGACAGTCACTACTCTTACCACATCTAAAACAGTTTTCCTCCCCTAAGCCTCTTCTTCCTGGCCTCATACTTCCTCCTTTTGCCCCCAGGGCGAGGCCAGAGGTCAAGCCTTTCCTCGACTGTCTAAATCTGCAAAGGCCTCAAAGCCCAAAATCAAGCAGGCCTGGGATGCCAGACCGCCGAGCACCATGCCCTCCCGCAGGCCTCAGGAAAGCCCAGGCTCTCCAGATGGCTATTCCGTCCTTACTAAAGTCAGGCATGATAATTCTTGTCCCAACGGGGGAAGAGCTTATACTCAACACTCTTCTTAGTTCAGAACCCCATTAGATATAGTTACTGAACAAATATCTCAGAGGGACCAGGTTTTGTATGGAAACCCCCCTTTCCATTGTCCTAGCTATGCAGCCTGGGGACTTCATGGTCTCCCTGGACATCCAGGACGCTTACCTACATGTAGATATTGTGTCCTCTTATCAGCAATACCTTTGGTTTGCTGTCCTACAACAGCATTTCCAATTTCAGGCACTGCCTTTTGGACTTTCTACAGCTCCAAGGGTCTTTACCAACCTCATGGCTGTCATGGCGTCTGAACTTCATCATCAAGGAATCAGAATACTCCCTTACCTGGATGACCTGCTGCTTCTGGAACACTGTCCGGAGGTACTCGGCTGCCACATTCCAGGTAACCATAGCCTTCCTGCGGAAACATGGTTGGCTAATCAACTGGAAAAAGTCTTTCCTGATACCCTCTTAGCAGATGGTACATCTGGGAGCTCTTCTGGATGCTCACCTGCAGGGAATTTTCCTACCTATGGACTAGATTGAGGCACTGCACCTACGGGTGCACATGCTGCTTCAGTCGCAGAGTGTCCATTCACTCCACAATGCGGACCTTAGGATCCATGATATCCACCTTCGACATAGTGGAATACACTCAGTTCCACTCCAGGTCTCTACAGCACCTGATCTTATCCAGGTGGAATGGCCAACCCAAACAGATAAAATCCCAGACAATGATCCTCGCTCCAAATGTTCAGCTGTCCCTCTCGTTGTTGTTGCGGTTGCAAACCTCCCACCTTGAAAAGGTTCGTCCATTCTGGATTAGGTCCTTCTCACCATGGACACCAGCCTCTGCGGGTCGAGAGCAGTCACCAGAAGTCACATCTTTCAAGGTTGTTGGACTCCTGCAGAACAGAACCTACCAATCAACATTCTGGAACTTCGAGCGGTCTACAGGACCTTCACTCTGGGTCAGAATATTCTTTAGGGTTGTCCTATCCAAGTCCAGTCAGACAATGCCACGGCGGTGGCCTATCTCAATCACCAGGGAGGTACTTGCAGTGTCTCGGCAATGACAGAAGTGGCACAAATTCTCACCTGGACAGAACACCATTGCTGCGGTCTTCATACCAGGAATCAACTGGGAGGCAGACGTCCTCAGTCACCAGGATGTGCATGCCGGAGTGGTCTCTACATGCAGTAGTCTTTCAGCTTCTGGTGGACAAATGTGGTCTTCCGTAAGTGGATCTCATGGCCTCTAGCCACAACTACAAACTGCCAGGGATCCAGATGCAACCTTCGTGGATGCAGTGGTAGTCAAATGGCCTTTCCATCTGGCATACCTCTTCCCTCCGGTATCCCTCCTTCCCAGGATGCTTGGCAAATTCATGCAGGAAGGCGGCACCGTGATCTTGATAGCTCCAGCCTGGCCCAGGTGCCATTGGTTCACATATCTCCACTGTCTATTCATAGATGTCCCCATACCCATTCCTCTATGACCAGACTTAGTGGCTCAAGGTCCCTGTCTACACCTGGACCTAGCTTGCCTGTCTTTGAAGGCGTGGCTCGAGTCATCTCTCTTAAGGTCTAAAGGAAACTCCCATTCAGACAGCCGGGAGTGGAAGCCTACTTCAGCCAGTATCTATTACAGAGTGTGCTCAACGACACTATGATCCTCTGGTTTTTCAGATTTTCGGAATCCTTGCCTTTCTCCAGGTGGGTTTGGATCTCAGCCACCGCCTTGCTTCTCTTAAAGTGCAAGTCTCGGCTCTGTCAGTTTGGTTCCAGAAACGTATTGCTCCGTTGCTGGATATGCGTACCTTCCTTCAAGGAGTACTGCAGATTCAACCTCCCTTTGTCTCTCCGGTGGCTCCATGGGATTTGTCTCTAGTTCTACGTGCATTACAGCAGTCACCGTTTTAACCACTGAACTCTGTTGACCTCAAATGGTTAACAGCCATCGCAAGAAGGGTGTCAGACTTGGGAGCACGTTCCTGCAGCTATCCATTTTTGATCTTTCATCAGGACAGAGCAGTCCTGAAGACCAAACCGGGTTACCTCCCCAAAGTGGTATCCAACTTCCATGTTAACGAAAAAAATAGTAGTTCCGGCCTTCCACTCACCAAACTTCTAACCTCTAGGGGAAGCCTCCTTGGATGTGATCCATGCTCTTCGAATTTACATGGACCAATGTTAGTTCCATCAGGAAAATAAGAATTTACTTACCGATAATTCTATTTCTCGTAGTCCGTAGTGGATGCTGGGAACTCCGTACGGACCATGGGGAATAGCGGCTCCGCAGGAGACTGGGCACAAAAGTAAAGCTTTAGGACTACCTGGTGTGCACTGGCTCCTCCCCCTATGACCCTCCTCCAAGCCTCAGTTAGGATACTGTGCCCGGACGAGCGTACACAATAAGGAAGGATTTATGAATCCCGGGTAAGACTCATACCAGCCACACCAATCACACCGTACAACCTGTGATCTGAACCCAGTTAACAGCATGATAACAGAGGAGCCTCTGGATAGATGGCTCACAACAACAATAACCCGATTTAGTTAACAATAACTATGTACAAGTATTGCAGACAATCTGCACTTGGGATGGGCGCCCAGCATCCACTACGGACTACGAGAAATAGAATTATCGGTAAGTAAATTCTTATTTTCTCTGACGTCCCAGTGGATGCTGGGAACTCCGTAAGGACCATGGGGATTATACCAAAGCTCCCAAACGGGCGGGAGAGTGCGGATGACTCTGCAGCACCGAATGAGAGAACTCCAGGTCCTCCTCAGCCAGGGTATCAAATTTGTAGAATTTAGCAAACGTATTTGCCCCTGACCAAATAGCTGCTCGGCAAAGTTGTAAAGCCGAGACCCCTCGGGCAGCCGCCCAAGATGAGCCCACCTTCCTTGTGGAATGGGCTTTTACAGATTTTGGCTGTGGCAGGCCTGCCACAGAATGTGCAAGCTGAATTGTATTACAAATCCAACGAGCAATAGTCTGCTTAGAAGCAGGAGCACCCAGCTTGTTGGGTGCATACAGGATAAACAGCGAGTCAGATTTTCTGACTCCAGCCGTCCTGGAAACATATATTTTCAGGGCCCTGACTATGTCCAACAACTTGGAGTCCTCCAAGTCACTAGTAGCCGCAGGTACCACAATAGGTTGGTCCAGATGAAAACGCTGAAACCACCTTAGGGAGAAAATGAGGACGAGTCCTCAATTCTGCCCTGTCCGTATGAAAAATTAGGTAAGGGCTTTTATAGGATAAAGCCGCCAATTCTGAGACACGCCTGGCTGAAGCCAGGGCCAACAGCATTACCACTTTCCATGTGAGATATTTTAAGTCCACAGTGGTGAGTGGTTCAAACCAATGTGATTTTAGGAACCCCAAAACTACATTGAGATCCCAAGGTGCCACTGGAGGCACAAAAGGAGGCTGTATATGCAGTACCCCCTTGACAAACGTCTGAACTTCAGGAACTGAAGCCAGTTCTTTCTGGAAGAAAATCGACAGGGCCGAAATTTGAACCTTAATGGACCCTAATTTTAGGCCCATAGACAGTCCTGTTTGCAGGAAATGCAGGAAACGACCCAGTTGAAATTCCTCTGTAGGGGCCTTCCTGGCCTCGCACCACGCAACATATTTACGCCAAATACGGTGATAATGCTGTACGGTTACATCCTTCCTGGCTTTGATCAGGGTAGGGATGACTTCATCCGGAATGCCTTTTTCCTTCAGGATCCGGCGTTCAACCGCCATGCCGTCAAACGCAGCCGCGGTAAGTCTTGGAACAGACAGGGTCCCTGCTGGAGCAGGTCCTTTCTTAGAGGTAGAGGCCACGGGTCCTCTGTGAGCATCTCTTGAAGTTCCGGGTACTAAGTCCTTCTTGGCCAATCCGGAGCCACGAGTATAGTCCTTACTCCTCTCCTTCTTATGATTCTCAGTACCTTGGGTATGAGAGGCAGAGGAGGGAACACATACACTGACTGGTACACCCACGGTGTTACCAGAGCGTCCACAGCTATTGCCTGAGGGTCCCTTGACCTGGCGCAATACCTGTCTAGTTTTTTGTTGAGGCGGGACGCCATCATGTCCACCTTTGGTTTTTCCCAACGGTTCTGATTTTCCGCCCAGCGAAGAATCCTTGCAACTTCTGCCATTGCCCTCCTGCTTCTTGTGCCGCCCTGTCTGTTTACGTGGGCGACTGCCGTGATGTTGTCTGACTGGATCAGCACCGGCTGACCTTGAAGCAGAGGTCTTGCTAGGCTTAGAGCATTGTAGATGGCCCTTAGCTCCAGGATATTTATGTGAAGTGATGTCTCCAGGCTTGACCACAAGCCCTGGAAATTTATTCCCTGTGTGACTGCTCCCCAGCCTCTCAGGCTGGCATCCGTGGTCACCAGGACCCAGTCCTGAATGCCGAATCTGCGGCCCTCTAGAAGATGAGCACTCTGCAACCACCACAGGAGAGACACCCTTGTCCTTGGTGACAAGATTATCCGCTGATGCATCTGAAGATGCGACCCGGACCATTTGTCTAGCAGATCCCACTGGAAGGTTCTTGCGTGGAATCTGACGAATGGGATTGCTTCGTAAGAAGCCACCATCTTTCCCAGGACCCTTGTGCATTGATGCACTGAGACTTGGCCTGGTTTTAGGAGATTTCTGACTAGTTCGGATAACTCCCTGGCTTTCTCCTCCGGGAGAAACACCTTTTTTCTGGACTGTGTCCAGGATCATCCCTAGGAATAGAAGTCGTGTCGTCGGGATCAGCTGCGATTTTGGAATATTGAGAATCCAACCGTGCTGGCGCAGCACTATCTGAGATAGTGCTACTCCGACTTCCAACTGTTCCCTGGATCTTGCCCTTATCAGGAGATCGTCCAAGTAAGGGATAACTAAAACTCCCTTCCTTCGAAGGAGTATCATCATTTCGGCCATTACCTTGGTAAAGACTTGGGGTGCCGTGGACAATCCAAACGGCAGCGTCTGAAACTGATAGTGACAGTTCTGTACCACAAACCTGAGGTACCCTTGGTGAGAAGGGTAAATTGGGACATGTAGGTAAGCATCTTTGATGTCCAGAGACACCATATAGTCCCCTTCTTCCAGGTTTGCAATCACTGCCCTGAGTGACTCCATCTTGAATTTGAACCTTTGTATGTAAGTGTTCAAGGATTTTAGGTTTAAAATTGGTCTCACCGAGCCGTCCGGCTTCGGTACCACAAATAGTGTGGAATAGTACCCCTTTCCCTGTTGTAGGAGGGGTACCTTGATTATCACCTGCTGGGAATATAGCTTGTGAATGGCTTCCAATACTGCCTCCCTGTCTGAGGGAGACGTCGGTAAAGCAGACTTTAGAAAACGGCGAGGGGGAGACGTCTCGAATTCCAATTTGTACCCCTGAGATACCACCTGAAGGATCCAGGGGTCCACTTGCGAGTGGGCCCACTGCGCACTGAACTTCTTGAGACGGGCCCCCACCGTGCCTGAGTCCGCTTGTAAAGCCCCAGCGTCATGCTGAGGACTTTGCGGAGGCGGGAGAGGGCTTTTGTTCCTGGGAACTGGCTGTTTGTTGCAGCCTTTTTCCTCTCCCTCTGCCACGGGGCAGAAATGAGGCGCCTTTTGCCCGCTTGCCCTTATGGGGCCGAAAGGACTGCGCCTGATAATATGGCGTCTTCTTAGGTTGAGAAGCTACCTGGGGTAAAAATGTGGATTTTCCAGCAGTTGCCGTGGCTACCAGGTCTGATAGACCTACCCCAAATAACTCCTCCCCCTTATAAGGCAATACTTCCATGTGCCTTTTAGAATCCGCATCACCTGACCACTGCCGCGTCCATAAACCTCTTCTTGCAGAAATGGACAGCGCGCTTACTCTTGATGCCAGTCGGCAAATATCCCTCTGTGCATCACGCATATATAGAAATGCATCCTTCAAATGCTCTATAGTCAGTAATATACTGTCCCTATCTAGGGTATCAATATTTTCAGTCAGGGAATCCGACCACGCCAGGCCCGCACTGCACATCCAGGCTGAGGCGATTGCTGGTCGCAGTATAACACCCCTGTGAGTGTATATACATTTTAGGATATTCTCCAGCTTTCTATCGGCAGGTTCCTTTAGGGCGGCCGTATCAGGAGAGGGTAGTGCTACCTGTTTAGACAAGCGTGTGAGCGCTTTATCCACCCTAGGGGGTGTTTCCCAACGTGCCCTATCCTCTGGCGGGAAAGGGTACGATGCCAATAACCTTTTAGGAATTATCAGTTTTTTATCGGGGGAAACCCACGCCTCATCGCACACTTCATTTAATTCCTTGGATACAGGAAAAACTACAGGCAGTTTTTTCTCACCAAACATAATACCCTTTTTAGTGGTACTTGTATTATCAGAGATATGCAATACATTTTTCATTGCTTCAATCATGTAACGTGTGGCCCTAGTGGAAGTCACGTTTGTCTCCTCATCGACACTGGAGTCAGTATCCGTGTCTGTGTCTGCCATTTGTGGTAACGGGCGTTTTAAAGCCCCTGATGGCGTTTGAGACCCCTGGACAGGCACAAGCCGAGTAGCCGGCTGTCTCATGTCGTCAACTGTCACGCAATTCCTTCCATAAGCTCATCCACTCAGGTGTCGACTCCCTAGGGGGTGACAACTCTATAATAGGCAATTGCTCCGCCTCCATCTCATTTTCCTTCTCAAACATGTCGACACAATCGTACCGACACACCACACACACAGGGAATGCTCTGATAGAGGACAGGACCCCACTAGCCCTTTGGGGAGACAGAGGGAGAGTATGCCAGCACACACCAGAGCGCTATATATAGACAGGAATACCACTATAAAATGTGCTTTTCCCTTTATAGCTGCTGTTAGTATTAAAACTGCGCCAAATTAGTGCCCCCCTCTCTTTTTTACCCTTTTCTGTAGTGCAGGACTGCAGGGGAGAGTCAGGGAGACGTCCTTCCAGCGGAGCTGTGATGGAAAATGGCGCCCGTGTGCTGAGGAGATAGGCTCCGCCCCCTTCTCGGCGGCCTTTTCTCCCGCTTTTTGGTGAGTTCTGGCAGGGGTTAAAATACATCCATATAGCCCTGGGGGTTATATGTGGTGTATTTATGCCAGCCAAGGTGTTTACATTGCTGCTCAGGGCGCCCCCCCCTAGCGCCCTGCACCCTCAGTGACCGAAGTGTGCCTGAGTAACAATGGCGCACAGCTGCAGTGCCGTGCGCTACCTTGTTGAAGACTGATGTCTTCTGCCGCCGATTTTTCCGGACCTCTTCTTGTTTCTGGCTCTGTAAGGGGGCCGGCGGCGCGGCTCTGGGACCGAGCTCCGAGGCTGGGCCTGTGTTCGGTCCCTCTGGAGCTAATGGTGTCCAGTAGCCTAAGAAGCCCAATCCACTCTGCACGCAGGTGAGTTCGCTTCTTCTCCCCTTAGTCCCTCGATGCAGTGAGCCTGTTGCCAGCAGGTCTCACTGAAAATAAAAAACCTAAAACTAAACTTTCACTAAGAAGCTCAGGAGAGCCCCTAGTATGCACCCTTCTCGGCCGGGCACAAAAATCTAACTGAGGCTTGGAGGAGGGTCATAGGGGGAGGAGCCAGTGCACACCAGGTAGTCCTAAAGCTTTACTTTTGTGCCCAGTCTCCTGCGGAGCCGCTATTCCCCATGGTCCTTACGGAGTTCCCAGCATCCACTAGGACGTCAGAGAAATAGTAGTTCCGGCCTTCCACTCACCAAACTTCTAACCTCTAGGGGAGGCCTCCTTGGATGTGATCCATGCTCTTCGAATTTACATGGACCAATGTTAGTTCCATCAGGAAAATGGATTCACTCTTTGTTTTCTATGGATTCCACAAGCAGGGCTGGCCAGCTAACAAACAGACTCTGGCCAGATGGGTTCACTTGATTACCTCAAAGGCTTACACACAGACTGACTTACCTGTGCAGGATAGTCTCTGCTCACTGTATTCGATCTGTGGGACCTTCGTGGGCAGCCCGGCGTGGCGCATCTGCTGAACTATGCAAGGCAGCCACATGGTTCTCTGTCCATAAGTTTTTTAGGTTCTATGCCTTTGATACGTTTGCCTCTCAGGATGCCCCATTTGGACACAACATTCTCCTCTCAGGAGTGTCCCCTCCCTAGTTCAACTGCTTTGGGGCAACCCAACGGTCATTGGTGTGGATGGCTATGCATCTTGAAGTCGAAAATATTCTTTGTGGTAAAACTTACCGTTGATAACATTATTTCTTCTAAGTCCAGGATAACATTGGGATATGATGACACGACAGTGGATTTGCACCAAACGGTCAAAGCTTTCAGCCTCCCAGCATGTACCGAGCCCGTCCATATATCGCCGCCTCCTGGCTCAGACAAATCAGTTGTTTTTCCAAAGCTCAAGGCAGGAGCATCATAGAGAGCCCTAATCAGGCAAGAAGAACACACATGCACACCCAGAAGGAAGAGGTTAGCAAGTGATCCTCAAATCAGGTGCATCAGGGTGGGATCCCTGTGGACTTAGGAGAAATAACGTTATCAACGATAAATTTTACCATAACGAATATTTCTCTGGCAGGGTCCACAGGTTATCCACAGAATAACATTGCGATGTCCCAAAGCAATTCAGTGGTGGGGACGCTCCTGATTGGACAGGACAATCCTTCACCCGAATTCAGCATCCTGAGAGGCAAAGGTATTAAAGGCATAGGGGGTAATTCTGAGTTGATCGCAGCAGCAAGTTTGTTCGCAATTGGGCAAAACCATGTGCACTGCAGGGGGGGCAGATATAACATTTGCAGAGAGAGTTAAATTTGGGTGGGTTATATTGTTTCTGTGCAGGGTAAATACTGGCTGCTTTATTTTTACACTGCAATTTAGATTTCAGTTTGAACACACCCCACCCAAATCTAACTCTCTCTGCACTTGTTATATCTGTCCCCCCTGCAGTGCACATGGTTTTGCCCAACTACTAAAATATTTGCTGCTGCGATCAACTCAGAATTAGGTCCATAATGTCTAATGAATGTGTTAATGGAAGACCACGTGGCTGCTTTACAAATCTGTTTTGTTGAAGCATCACATTGTGCTGCCCATGAAGGACCTACCTTACGAGTAGAGTGAGCAGAGACATTAGCTGGAACAGGGAGATCAGCTTGAGAGTATGCTTCTGAAATTGTAATCCAGAGCCACCTCACCAGTGTCTACTTATCAGCAGGCCATCCTCTCTTGTGAAATCCGTAGAGAACGATGAGAGTGTCTGTCTTTCTGATGGCACTGGTATGATCCACGTCGATCCTTAAGGCACGGACTACGTCCAACGATGCATCGCCCGCAGAAAGGTCCGTCCACTAGAAGGCCGGGACTACAATTTCTTCGTTAAGGTGGAATTTAGACACTTTAGGAAGATATCCAGATTTGGTTCTGAGAACCGCTCTATCTGGATAAAAAAAAAAAAAAAAGAAATGGAGGGCAACATGCCCCTAAATCTGAAACTCTTCTAGTTAAAGCAATACCCAGTAGAAAGAGAACTTTAGCTGTCAACCATTTAAGATCCACTCTTTTAAGTGGTTCAAATGGGGCAACATGAAGGGCCTTTAGGACTAATCTAAAGTCCCAAGGCACTGAAGGTGGAACAAAAGGAGGTTGCATATGCAGTATTACCTGGAAAAAGTATGCACATCCTGTATGTTAGCAGTTTTCTTTTGGAACCAGTCAACGCTGGCACTTGCACTCTCAAGGAAGCCCCCCGTAGACCTTTGTCCTTTCGTGCCTGAAGGAATGCCAAGATTCTGGAAACTCCGAAAGACCTAGGGTCAAATTTCCATTAACTGCACCATTGAATACAGGCTTGCCATATTCGGTGATAAATACGAGCTGAGGAAGGTTTCCTTGCTCTGAGTATTGTTTCAATTACCTGTTGTGAGAATCCTCTTGCTTTCAGGATGGAAGTCTCAAGAGTCACGACGTCAAAGACAGTCGATCCAGGTGCTTATGATAGCAAGGACATTAACAGTAGATCTGGACGTTGAGGGAGTAGGAATGGAGCATCCATCGACATCCTCTGCAGATTTGTGTACCAATGTCTTCTGGGCCATGCTGGAGTTATTAGTATCACGGCGCCCATTCATTGTTTTGCCTTTTGCAGCACCCTGAGTAACAGGGTGATTGGTGGAAACACATAGGCCAGACAAAAGTCCCATCTCACTGACAGGGCATCCACAAAGATCACTTTGGGATCCTTTGTTCTTAATCTTAACCCATATGCAGGAACCTTGTTGTTCTCGCGGGATGGCATGAGATCCATCTCTGGTAACCCCCATTTGTCTACTAGAGTTTGGAAGACCTCGGGGCATAAAGCCCATTCGTTTGCATGAATGGCATGTTGACTGAGAAAGTCCGCTTTCCATTTTAGGACTCCCGGAATGAACACTGCGGACAAAGCTGAAACGTGAAGTTCTGCCCACTTTAACGTGTGACTTACCTCCTTCATTGCTTTTTGGCTGCGAGTCCCTCCCTGATGGTTGAGGGACGCTACTGCCGTTGCATTGTCCAAGTTCAAATCGGCTCGTTTTCCCTGAAGGATGTCCTTTGCCTGAATAAGTGCCATATATATGGCCCGAAGTTCCAATATATTTATTGGCAGGCAACTTTCTTCCTTGGTCCACTGCCCCTGGAAGCAATGTCTTCCTGACACCACTCGCCAGCCCT
Organism: Pseudophryne corroboree; assembly: GCF_028390025.1. Classification (NCBI taxonomy): domain Eukaryota; kingdom Metazoa; phylum Chordata; class Amphibia; order Anura; family Myobatrachidae; genus Pseudophryne; species Pseudophryne corroboree. The sequence goes on from NC_086449.1 coordinate 6,917,364, forward strand.
GAAGGCATGTCAAATGTCGACACCATCAATCCCATCACACGCATTGCTGCGTGGATGGATACCCTTTGACTGTGTGGCAGCTCCTGGACCCTCAAATGAATTTTGGATATTTTGTTCAGAGGTAAAATTACACTCTAAAGCCTCAAATCCAACACAGCCCCCAAGTGAGTCATCCTTTGTGACGGGACCAGGGACGATTTTGCCCAATTTATGAGCCAACCGTGTTTCTGTAAACAGTCTATTGTCTGCTGCAGATGACACAGAAGCAATTCCTGAGATTGTGCCAGGATTAATAAATCGTCGAGGTATGGAAAGACTCTCATCCCCTGCTGATGGAGATAAGCTGCCACTACCACCATAACCTTGGTGAATACTCTGGGAGCTGTGGCCAGTCCAAAAGGTAGGGCCTGAAACTGAAAATGCTGTTGGAGGATAGCGAAGCTGAGATAGTGCTGATGGAACAGTGCTATAGGAACAAGAAGGTAAGCATCCTGGATATGCAGGGATACCATAAAATCCTCTGGCTCCATGGCCAAAATAATGGAACGTAAAGTCTCCATATGAAACAGAGGCATCCAAATGTACTTGTTCAGCACTTTGAGATTGAGTATGGGCCAGAACAACCCATTTGGCTTCTGGTCTAGAAATAGGTTGGAATAAAAACCTTGTCCTCGTTGCGCAGGAGGAACCGGGATGATTACTCCTGACTGAAGCAACTTCTGAACTGCCTCTTGCAAAGCCCTGGCCTTCGTTTCCACTGAAGACGGGTTCATACTAAAAAACCTTTGAGGAGGGTATTTCTTTAAAGCAAACGCATAACCGTGAGATACCGCCTCTTGCACCCAGGCATCTGTGGTAGACTGCTGCCAGATCTGTGCAAACTGAAGAAGTCGGCCTTCCACCCTGGGCTCCCCCAGGTGGAGCCCGCACCATCAGACTGATGGCTTATCTTCAGATTTGGAAGCCGGTCCTCTGGTAGCCCAATACTTTTTAGTCTTACCAGAGTTGTTAGACTGGGACTGTTTGCCATCACCATTTCTTTTTGCTTTCCCTTGAGACCGAAAAGCTGGAAATCTAGGCTTGAATTTGTGTGTGGAGGGAAACTTCGCTTTCCTGGAGTCTGCTTCCGACTCCAAAAATAAGATTTTACTTACCGATCAATCTATTTCTCGTAGTCCGTAGTGGATGCTGGGACTCCGTCAGGACCATGGGGATTAGCGGCTCCGCAGGAGACAGGGCACAAAAATAAAAGCTTTAGGACTAGGTGGTGTGCACTGGCTCCTCCCCCTATGACCCTCCTCCAAGCCTCAGTTAGGATACTGTGCCCGGACGAGCGTACACAATAAGGAAGGATTTTGAATCCCGGGTAAGACTCATACCAGCCACACCAATCACACCGTACAACTTGTGATCTGAACCCAGTTAACAGTATGACAAACGTAGGAGCCTCTGAACAGACGGCTCACAACAATAACAACCCGATTTTTTTGTAACAATAACTATGTACAAGTATTGCAGACAATCCGCACTTGGGATGGGCGCCCAGCATCCACTACGGACTACGAGAAATAGATTTATCGGTAAGTAAAATCTTATTTTCTCTGACGTCCTAGTGGATGCTGGGACTCCGTCAGGACCATGGGGATTATACCAAAGCTCCCAAACGGGCGGGAGAGTGCGGATGACTCTGCAGCACCGAATGAGAGAACTCCAGGTCCTCTTTAGCCAGGGTATCAAATTTGTAGAATTTTACAAACGTGTTCTCCCCCGACCACGTAGCTGCTCGGCAGAGTTGTAATGCCGAGACCCCTCGGGCAGCCGCCCAAGATGAGCCCACCTTCCTTGTGGAATGGGCCTTGATAGATTTAGGCTGTGGCAGGCCTGCCACAGAATGTGCAAGTTGAATTGTGCTACAAATCCAACGAGCAATCGTCTGCTTAGAAGCAGGAGCACCCAGCTTGTTGGGTGCATACAGTATAAACAGCGAGTCAGATTTTCTGACTCCAGCCGTCCTTGAAATATATATTTTCAATGCCCTGACAACGTCCAGCAACTTGGAATCCTCCAAATCGCTAGTAGCCGCAGGCACCACAATAGGCTGGTTCAGGTGAAACGCTGAAACCACCTTAGGCAGAAACTGAGGACGCGTCCGCAGTTCTGCCCTGTCCGAATGGAAAATCAGATATGGGCTTTTATACGACAAAGCCGCCAATTCTGACACTCTCCTGGCTGAAGCCAGGGCCAGTAGCATGGTTACTTTCCATGTAAGATATTTCAAATCCACCGATTTGAGTGGCTCAAACCAATGGGATTTGAGAAAATCCAAAACTACATTAAGATCCCACGGAGCCACTGGGGGCACAACCGGGGGCTGTATATGTAGTACTCCTTTTACAAAAGTCTGGACTTCAGGAACTGAAGCCAATTCTTTCTGGAAGAAAATCGACAGGGCCGAAATTTGAACCTTAATGGACCCTAATTTGAGGCCCATAGACAATCCTGTTTGCAGGAAATGTAGGAATCGACCCAGTTGAAATTCCTCCGTCGGGGCCTTACTGGCCTCACATCACGCAACATATTTTCTCCAAATGCGGTGATAATGTTGTGCAGTCACCTCCTTCCTGGCTTTTACCAGGGTAGGGATGACCTCTTCCGGAATGCCTTTTTCCCTTAGAATTCGGCGTTCAACCGCCATGCCGTCAAACGCAGCCGCGGTAAGTCTTGGAATAGACACGGTCCCTGCTGAAGCAGGTCCCGTCTTAGAGGTAGAGGCCACGGATCTTCCGTGAGCATCTCCTGAAGTTCCGGGTACCAAGTTCTTCTTGGCCAATCCGGAGCCACGAGTATCGTTCTTACTCCCCTTTGCCGTATAATTCTCAGTACTTTTGGTATGAGAGGCAGAGGAGGAAACACATACACTGACTGGAACACCCACGGTGTTACCAGAGCGTCCACAGCTATTGCCTGAGGGTCTCTTGACCTGGCGCAATACCTGTCCAGTTTTTTGTTGAGGCGGGACGCCATCATATCCACCTTTGGTTTTTCCCAACGGTTCACAATCATGTGGAAGACTTCTGGATGAAGTCCCCACTCTCCCGGGTGTAGATCGTGTCTGCTGAGGAAGTCCGCTTCCCAGTTGTCCACTCCCGGAATGAACACTGCTGACAGTGCTATCACATGATCTTCCGCCCAGCGAAGAATCCTTGCAGCTTCTGCCATTGCCCTCCTGCTTCTTGTGCCGCCGTCTGTTTACGTGGGCGACTGCCGTGATGTTGTCCGACTGGATCAACACCGGCTGACCCTGAAGCAGGGGTTTTGCCAGGCTTAGAGCATTGTAAATCGCTCTTAGCTCCAGTATATTTATGTGAAGAGACATCTCCAGGCTTGACCACACTCCCTGGAAGTTTCTTCCCTGTGTGACCGCTCCCCAGCCTCTCAGACTGGCATCCGTGGTCACCAGGACCCAGTCCTGTATGCCGAATCTGCGGCCCTCTAACAGATGAGCACTCTGCAACCACCACAGAAGAGACACCCTTGTCCGTGGAGACAAAGTTATCCGCTGATGCATCTGCAGATGCGATCCGGACCATTTGTCCAGCAGATCCCACTGAAAAGTTCGTGCGTGGAATCTGCCGAATGGAATCGCTTCGTAAGAAGCCACCATTTTTCCCAGGACTCTTGTGCATTGATGCACAGACACTTTTCCTGGTTTTAGGAGGTTCCTGACAAGTTCGGATAACTCCCTGGCTTTCTCCTCCGGAAGAAACACCTTTTTCTGAACCGTGTCCAGAATCATTCCCAGGAACAGCAGACGTGTCGTCGGGGTCAATTGAGATTTTGGAAAATTCAGAATCCACCCGTGCTGTTGCAGCACTACTTGGGTTAGTGCTACTACGTCCCCCAGCTGTTCTCTGGACCTTGCCCTTATCAGGAGATCGTCCAAGTAAGGGATAATTAATACGCCTTTTCTTCGCAGAAGAAACATCATTTCGGCCATTACCTTGGTAAAGACCCGAGGTGCCGTGGACAATCCAAACGGCAGCGTCTGAAACTGATAATGACAGTTTTGCACCACGAACCTGAGGTACCCTTGATGTGAAGGGCAATTTGGGACATGCAGGTAAGCATCCTTGATGTCCAGGGACACCATAAAGTCCCCTTCTTCCAGATTCGCTATCACTGCTCTGAGTGACTCCATCTTGAACTTGAATTTTTGTATGTACAGGTTCAAAGATTTCAGATTTAGAATAGGTCTTACCGAGCCGTCCGGCTTCAGTACCACAAATAGTGTGGAATAATACCCCTTTCCCTGTTGTAGGAGGGGTACCTTGACTATCACCTGCTGAGAATACAGCTTGTGAATGGCTTCCAATACCGTCACCCTGTCTGAGGGAGACGTTGGCAGAGCAGACTTTAGGAACCGGCAAGGGGGAGACTTCTCGAATTCCAACCTGTAACCCTGAGATACTACCTGCAGGATCCAGGGGTCCACCTGTGAGTGAGCCCACTGTGCGCTGAAATTCTTGAGTCGACCCCCCACCGCCCCTGAGTCCGCTTGTAAAGCCCCAACGTCATGCTGAGGGCTTTGCAGAAGCCGGGGAGGGCTTCTGCTCCTGGGAGGGAGCTGCTTGGTGCACTCTCTTACCCTTTCCTTTGCCTCTGGGCAGATATGACTGTCCTTTTGCCCTCTTGTTCTTATAGGAACGAAAGGACTGCGGCTGAAAAGACGGTGTCTTTTTCTGTTGGGAGGGGACCTGAGGTAAAAAGGTGGATTTCCCGGCTGTTGCCGTGGCCACCAAATCCGATAGACCGACCCCAAATAATTCCTCCCCTTTATACGGCAATACTTCCATATGCCGTTTGGAATCCGCATCACCTGACCACTGTCGCGTCCATAAACTTCTTCTGGCAGATACGGACATCGCACTTACTCTCGATGCCAGAGTGCAAATATCCCTCTGAGCATCTCGCATATAAAGAAAAGCATCCTTTAATTGCTCTATAGTCAATAAAATACTGTCCCTATCCAGGGTATCAATATTTTCAGTCAGGGAATCCGACCAAACCACCCCAGCACTGCACATCCACGCAGAGGCGATGGCTGGTCGCAGTATAACACCAGTATGAGTGTATATACTTTTCAGGGTAGTTTCCAGCCTCCTATCAGCTGGATCCTTGAGGGCGGCCGTTTCAGGAGACGGTAACGCCACTTGTTTTGATAAGCGTGTGAGTGCCTTATCCACCCTAGGGGGTGTTTCCCAGCGCGCCCTAACCTCTGGCGGGAAAGGATATAATGCCAATAACTTCTTTGAAATTAGCAGTTTTCTATCGGGGTTAACCCACGCTTCATCACACACTTCATTCAATTCCTCTGATTCAGGAAAAACTACAGGTAGTTTTTTCAGACCCCACATAATATCCCTTTTTGTGGTACTTGCAGTATCAGAGATATGCAAAGCCTCCTTCATTGCCGTGATCATATAACGTGTGGCCCTACTGGAAAATACGTTTGTTTCTTCACCGTCGACACTAGATTCGGTGTCCGTGTCTGGGTCTGTGTCGACCGACTGAGGTAAAGAGCGTTTTACAGCCCCTGACGGTGTCTGAGACGCCTGGACAGGTACTAACTGGTTTGCCGGCCGTCTCATGTCGTCAACTGATTTTTGTAACGTGCTGACATTATCACGTAATTCCATAAACAAAGCCATCCATTCCGGTGTCGACTCCCTAGGGGGTGACATCACCATTACCGGCAATTGCTCCGCCTCCACACCAACATCGTCCTCATACATGTCGACACACACGTACCGACACACAGCAGACACACAGGGAATGCTCTTATCGAAGACAGGACCCCACTAGCCCTTTGGGGAGACAGAGGGAGAGTTTGCCAGCACACACCCAAGCGCTATAAATATATAGGAACAACCCTACAGAAGTGTTGTTTCCTTTATAGCAGCTTAATATATCAATATCGCCAAAAAAGTGCCCCCCCTCTCTGTTTTTTTACCCTGTTTCTGTAGTGCAGTGCAGGGGAGAGTCCTGGGAGCCTTCCTCGCAGCGGAGCTGTGCAGGAAAATGGCGCTGTGTGCTGAGGAGATAGGCCCCGCCCCCTATTTCGGCGGGCTCTTCTCCCGATGTTTGTGAGACCTGGCAGGGGTTAAATACATCCATATAGCCCCAGGGGCTATATGTGATGTATTTTTAGCCAGAACAAGGTATTATCATTGCTGCCCAGGGCGCCCCCCCCCAGCGCCCTGCACCCTCAGTGACCGCTGGTGTGAAGTGTTTTGACAACAATGGCGCACAGCTGCAGTGCTGTGCGCTACCTCATGAAGACTGAAAAGTCTTCTGCCGCCGGTTTCTGGACCTCTTCACTTTTCGGCATCTGCAAGGGGGTCGGCGGCGCGGCTCCGGGACCGGACTCCATGGCTGGGCCTGTGTTCGATCCCTCTGGAGCTAATGGTGTCCAGTAGCCTAAGAAGCCAATCCATCCTGCACGCAGGTGAGTTCACTTCTTCTCCCCTAAGTCCCTCGTTGCAGTGAGCCTGTTGCCAGCAGGACTCACTGAAAATAAAAAACCTAATAACTTTTTCTAAGCAGCTCTTTAGGAGAGCCACCTAGATTGCACCCTGCTCGGACGGGCACAAAAACCTAACTGAGGCTTGGAGGAGGGTCATAGGGGGAGGAGCCAGTGCACACCACCTAGTCCTAAAGCTTTTATTTTTGTGCCCTGTCTCCTGCGGAGCCGCTAATCCCCATGGTCCTGACGGAGTCCCAGCATCCACTAGGACGTCAGAGAAATACTGTTTAATTCTTTACCAAAAAGAATATCTCCGGTAAAAGGTAAAGACTCCAGAACCTTCTTGGATTCTGAATCAGCTTTCCATGTACGTAGCCAAACCACTCTGCTACTGCTGAAGCCTGAGAGGCAGTTGTACCCATATCTAAGACTTCTTCCATAAACATTGCCGCCTGTCTGATATGTGCAATATGGGATTTTTGCTCTCTAGATGCCAATGAAAGATCCTCTTCCAGTGCATCAGCCCAGGCTTGCACTGATTTCGCCATCCAAGCTGAAGCCATGGCTGGTCTTATGATTGCCCCAGACAAGGAAAATATGGTCTTTAAAAAAATCAACTCTCCTATCCGTGACATCATTTAAAGATGTTGAAGGCAGAGGTAATGTAGATTTTCGCAACAATCAAATGACATGCCCATCTACCTTGGGATTTTTAAACAGCCGGAAGAGGATAATTGGAATTCAGTTTATTTGGAATTCTAAACTTCTTACTGGGTGTAAGCCAAGCCTCTTGCATAATTTCCGTCAGCTGTTCTGACCCAGCAAACGCAGTCCTGTTTTGAGACGTTTAAGCACAGGTGCCTTAGATTTTAACAAAGGCTCTGCTGCCTCCTCTAAGGATAGAATGGGCTTCATTGCACTAATTAGCTCAGATATGTCAACTGAACCGAGGCTTTCCTCCTCTTCTCCGAATATGACAAGTCCTCATATGAAACATGTGTAGACTGTGAAGATGTTGTTTCATGTCTATGTGATTTACTTACCACTGGTTTTTCAGCCTGTTTTTTTTTTTAGAGAGCTGCCGCTTTCCCTGCTGGATGTGATAAACCCCAGGAGGAATGTTGCATGTAAGGGTTAATAGTGTAACCTATACCTGGTACAGAAGCTGGCATTATCCGTTCAGCTATGCTGGATAATGTCTGTGCAAAAGTAGCCCATGGGGGATCCACTTGCACCTATGACTGCCTTGGATTATTTAAGAGGCTTTGGTGGAAGCTAGAATAATTTGCACACAAACCATTCTGAACCAGATCCTGAGAGGTTAACCCAGCTTTGAGGATCGGAATACACAGAAAACTGACAGAAATTTAGTAAAGTCAGCAATAACACTAGCAATCGGTCACAGGTTATACATTAGTATAATAAGCAATATGAGCACATAATCAACTACAAAATACATTTCAAGGATGTAGGAAAACATTACTGTAGACCTTATATAGGAGTTTTAAATGTATTCAGTTGCACAGCGAAAGAAAACAGCAGCAGTATTTATCAGACCTCATGCATCAGGCACTTATCCAACTATTCGTACTCAAAGGTAGATAGAGACTTAGGGGGTCATTCAGACCCGATCGCTGCTGTGTGTTTTCGCTCAGCAGCGATCGGGTCTGAACTACGCATGCACCGCAATGTGCAAGCGCGTCGCCCCCCTGCGACGGGGATCGCCGGACAGCGATGGGATTAGCGATGAAAGCGATCGCACTGGTGATCGCAAGGAGATTGACAGGAAGAGGCCGTTTGTGGGTGGCAACTGACCGTTTCCAGGGAGTGTCCGGAAAAACACAGGAGTCTTCTCCTGTTGGAAGGGAGGGTTTTTGACGTCAGCACCAGCCTTTATCATCACACTGGAAGAGTAAATCCTGGGCTGTGCAGGCTGCACAAACTTTTGTTTTTGCATCTCTCTGCACATCCGATTGCACCACCGCACAGGGAATACCCCCTCCTCTGTAGGCGGCGACTTCCTGGTCGCAGCATTGCAAAAAACACTGCTTGCGATCAGGTCTGAATGACCCCCTTAGTGCTGTATCACCCAGCGCAGGAGAGTGGGATACAGGGAGACTTTACCCCGCTTCCAGGATCGATCAATTACGTTAGCGAACGCCAAGTGGATCCAGACGCTATTAGTGTACGCACTAGCCCCGTGAACCTACAGTGAACACAGATGCACCAGTCACACAGTCGCCTGAGCTGCGACTGGGTCCTTTTATATACACAGTCTCTCACCCGGAAGCGGGAACTCAGTTCATGGCGGGAAACGCTGAGGAAACTGGTCATGAACCAGGGGGAGGGACAACCAAGGGAGCGTCTGATTCCCTGCTGCCGACATCAACCCCAGGAATCTCGGCCTCAAACTACCCCCCTGGAGCCTCTGATCCCTAAGGCCTAGCACTGGGGCACTCGCGGTGGCAGCTGCATCAGTGACTGTTCAGTAGTCTCCTCTCGAAACAGTGCGGCTGTGTCCGTGTTCCCCTACTAAGCGGAACCGATGCCTTACCTTCTCCCCGTGCCCCAGCCTGGTAACGTCTGCTGGACCTGCTAGTATATCCGACACAGACGCTCGCCGAAACAGCACTGTACTTGTGGGTAAGCATTGTCACGACCCGACGGAGAGATGTTGGAGCGACTCTTTCTAAGGTACACACAAGACGCTGTTTAGAAAGATCACTCAGAAAAATTAGTAAGACTATAAAAATAAAATAAAAAAAGCTTATGGCTGCTAAAAACCAGCAGCCCTCTGACCATGGTCCAGCTCCTGCCGCACCAAACAAAATACTGATTTGCCCGAGCCAGGCAGCGGGGATATATGGGCAGGCCCGTTGCATGCTGGGAGGCTGAAAGGCTTTGACCGTTTCGAGCAAATCTGCTGTCGTGTCATCATATCCCAATGTTATCCTGTGGATACCCTCGGCATTACAGTTGTGCCGAGCAGCTACTTGGTTGGGGTCAAACACCTTTGCAAAGTTCTATAAGTTTGATACCCTGGCTGAGGAGGACCTCCTGTTTGCTCAATCGGTGCTGCAGAGTCATCCGCACTCTCCCGCCCGTTTGGGAGCTTTGGTATAATCCCCATGGTCCCTACGGAGTCCCCAGCATCCTCTAGGACGTTCGAGAAAATAAGATTTTACTTACCGGTAATTCTATTTCTCGTAGTCCGTAGAGGATGCTGGGCGCCCGTCCCAAGTGCGGATTACTTCTGCAATACTTGTATATAGTTATTGCTTCAATAAGGGTTATGTTATGGATGCATCGGTCATGTACTGATGCTATGTTGTTCTTTCATACTGTTAACTGGGTAGTGTATCACAAGTTATACGGTGTGATTGGTATGAATCTTGCCCTTGGATTAACAAAAATCCTTTCCTCGTACTGTCCGTCTCCTCTGGGCACAGTTTCCCTGAGGTCTGGAGTAGGGGCATAGAGGGAGGAGCCAGTGCACACCCAGAATCCTAAAGTCTTTCTTAAAGTGCCCTATCTCCTGCGGAGCCCGTCTATTCCCCATGGTCCTTACGGAGTCCCCAGCATCCTCTACGGACTACGAGAAATAGATTTACCGGTAAGTTAAATCTTATTTTTTCTGAACCTCAATGCTGGTGCTTGGGTTGGGGATCAGATTGATATCACTTTTTAAGCAATATAAAGTGTGTTCAGTCACAGATTGTGTAGTACTGTGGATGAGTTGATTATTTATCATGTCTAAGAGCAGCAAAGGTAACGAGGTTAATACAGTAACACCAGCGCTTAAAACATGTTTATCCTGCAAGGTTGGGTTAATAACTCAATCCTTGGGAAATAATGGGTTGTGTGCAAATTGCTTTTCATTTCAGCAGACTACTAGGCAGATCCCTGTTCAACAAATAGATCCACCTTGGGCCATATTTGCACAGACTCTATCCAGTATAGCTGACAGGTTGACCCCTGCAGCTCCTATCACAAGAATAGGTTACACGATTAACCCTTACATGCAGCTCCCATCTTATGGTATAGACCCTACAGCTTCTACAAGTCAACAAGCTGATAAACCCGAAGGTAAATATATCATCCAATTCGGAAGCTACACAGGAGGATACAACAGATGATGACTCCATATACTCTGCTTCACCTTATGAAGAACAAATAGAGGGCTTCAGTTCAGAAGATGTAGCTGAGTTAATTGGAGCAATGAAGGCTATTCTGTCACTTGAAGATTCAGTTGAGCCAGTAGTAAAAACTAAAGCACCTATGTTTAAACGTCCAAGAACAGTGAGGGTAGAATTTCCAGGGTCAGAGGAATTGACGGAAATTGTGGAGGAACCTTGGGCTACGCCCAATAAGAAATATAAAATCCCAAGGAAATGGGATTCGTACTACCCTTTTCCAACTGGGGACTGTTTAAAAAGAGAAGTGCCTCCTACGGACTACGAGAAATAGATTTACCGGTAAGTAAAATCTTATTTTCTCTAACGTCCTAGAGGATGCTGGGGACTCCGTAAGGACCATGGGGATTATACCAAAGCTCCCAAACGGGCGGGAGAGTGCGGATGACTCTGCAGCACCGATTGAGCAAACAGGAGGTCCTCCTCAGCCAGGGTATCAAACTTATAGAACTTTGCAAAGGTGTTTGACCCCGACCAAGTAGCTGCTCGGCACAACTGTAATGCCGAGACCCCTCGGGCAGCCGCCCAAGAAGAGCCCACCTTCCTAGTGGAATGGGCCTTAACCGATTTAGGCAATGGTAATCCTGCCGTAGAATGCGCCTGCTGAATCGTGTTACAGATCCAGCGAGCAATAGTCTGCTTTGAAGCAGGAGCACCAACCTTGTTGGCCGCATACAGAACAAACAGAGCTTCAGTCTTCCTGATCCTAGCTGTTCTGGACACATAAATCTTCAAAGCCCTGACCACATCCAGGGACTCGGAATCCCCCAAGTCCAGCGTAGCCACAGGCACGACAATAGGTTGGTTCATATGAAAAGATGAGACCACCTTTGGCAGAAATTGAGGACGAGTCCTCAATTCTGCCCTATCCACATGAAAAACCAGGTAGGAGCTTTTATACGACAAAGCCGCCAATTCCGAAACACGCCTTGCAGAAGCCAAGGCCAATAACATAACCACTTTCCAAGTGAGATATTTCAATTCCACCATCTTGAGTGGTTCAAACCAAGGTGACTTGAGGAAACTTAATACCACGTTAAGATCCCAAGGTGCCACCGGAGGTACAAAGGGAGGCTGAATATGCAGTACCCCCTTCACAAATGTCTGTACTTCAGGAAGAGAAGCCAATTCTTTTTGGAAGAAAATGGATAAGGCCGAAATTTGGACCTTTATGGACCCTAATTTTAGGCCCAAATTCACTCCCGTTTGCAGGAAGTGAAGCAGACAGCCCAAATGGAACTCCTCCGTAGGAGCAGTTCTGGCCTCACACCAAGACATATATTTTAGCCATATACGGTGATAATGTTTCAATGTTACGACCTTCCTAGCCTTGATCAGGGTAGGAATGACCTCCTCCGGAATACCTTTTTCGCTAGGATCCGGCGTTCAACCGCCATGCCGTCAAACGCAGCCGCGGTAAGTCTTGGAACAGACAGGGCCCCTGCTGCAGCAGATCCTGCCTTAGGGGAAGAGGCCACGGATCTTCTGTGAGCAACTTTTGCAGATCCGGATACCAAGTCCTTCGTGGCCAATCCGGAACCATGAGGATCGTTCTGACTCCTCTTAGCCTTATTATTCTCAACACCTTGGGTATGAGAGGTAGAGGAGGGAACACATAGACCGATCTGAACACCCAAGGTGTCACTAGAGCGTCTACCGTTACCGCCTGAGGGTCCCTGGACCTGGCGCAATACCGCTTTAGCTTTTTGCTGAGACGGGACGCCATCATGTCTATCTGAGGCAGTCCCCACCGACCCACGATCTGTGTGAAAACTTCTGGATGAAGTCCCCACTCTCCCGGATGCAGGTCGTGTCTGCTGAGGAAGTCCGCTTCCCAGTTGTCCACCCCCGGGATGAATACTGCTGATAGGGCGCTTACATGGCCTTCAGCCCAGCGAAGAATCCTGGTCGCTTCTGCCATGGCCACTCTGCTCCTTGTGCCGCCTTGGCGGTTTAAATGAGCCACTGCCGTGACATTGTCTGACTGAATCAGAACCGGTTTGTCCCGAAGCAATGCCTCCGCTTGGCGTAGGGCGTTGTATATGGCCCTCAACTCCAGGACGTTGATGTGGAGACCAGTCTCCAGATTTGACCCGAGACCTTGGAAATTTCTTCCCAGTGTGACCGCTCCCCAACCTCGGAGGCTTGCATCCGTGGTCACCAGGATCCAGTCCTGAATTCCGAACCTGCGGCCTTCTAGGAGGTGAGCACTGTGCAGCCACCACAGGAGAGATACCCTGGCTCTGGGAGACAGGGTGATCCTTTGATGCATTTGTAAATGGGACCCGGACCATTTGTCCAGTAGATCACATTGAAAGGTCCTCGCATGGAACCTGCCGAAGGGGATGGCCTCGTACGATGCCACCATCTTCCCCAGGACACGTGTGCAATGATGCACTGAAACCGTTTTTAGCTTTAATAGGTTCCTGACCAGAGCCATGAGCTCCTGAGCCTTTTCCATCTGAAGAAAAACCTTTTTCTGGTCTGTGTCTAGAATCAGACCCAGAAAGGTCAGGCGCGTTGTAGGGACTAGCTGGGACTTCGGTAAATTGAGAATCCAGCCGTGCCCCTGCAACATCCTCACAGACAGCGACACGCTGTCCAGCAACTTCTCCCGAGATCTCGCCTTTATGAGGAGATCGTCCAAGTATGGGATAATTGTGACCCCCTGCTTGCGCAGGAGCACCATCATTTCCGCCATTACCTTGGTGAAAATTCTCGGGGCTGTGGAAAGCCCAAACGGCAACGTCTGAAATTGGTAATGACAGTCCTGTACTGCAAATCTCAGGAACGCCTGATGAGGAGGGAAAATCGGAACATGAAGGTATGCATCCTTTATGTCCAGGGACACCATCCAATCCCCCCCCTCCAGGCTGGCGATGACCGCTCTGAGCGATTCCATCTTGAACTTGAACTTTTTCAAGTACAAGTTCAGGGATTTTAGATTCAAAATGGGCCTGACCGAACCGTCCGGTTTCGGGACCACAAACAGGGTTGAGTAATACCCCTTTCCTTGCTGGAGAAGAGGAACTTTGACTATCACCTGTTGAAGATACAATTTTTGAATCGCAGTCAACACTAACTCCCTCTCTGACGGGGAAGCTGGCAGAGCCGATTTGAAAAACCGGCGAGGAGGCAAGTCTTCGAATTCCAGCCTATATCCCTGAGAAACAATCTCTATTGCCCAGGGATCCACCTGTGAGTGAACCCAGACCTGGCTGAAAAATCGAAGACGCACCTCCACTTGAGCTGACTCCCCCCGGGAAGCCCCAGCGTCATGCGGTGGACTTTGCAGATGTAAGGGAGGACTTCTGCTCCTGGGAACTAGCTGCATGCAGCTTTTTTCCCTTGCCTTTTCCTCTGGCAAGGAAGGACGATCCCCATATCTTCTTGCTTCTATTGGAACGAAAGGACTGCATTTGATAATGAGGTGCCTTTTTAGTATGCTGCGGGGGGACATAAGGTAAGAAATTCGATTTACCGGCCGTAGCAGTAGAGACAAGGTCCGAGAGGCCTTCTCCAAACAACTCCTCCCCCTTGTAAGGCAACGACTCCATATGCCGCTTTGAGTCGGCATCCCCCATCCACTGTCGGGTCCACAGGAGTCGCCTAGCAGAAATAGACATAGCATTTATTCTGGAGCTTAGTAAACAAATGTCTATTTGAGCATCCCTCATATACAAAGCAGCATCTTTGATATGCTCTAGGGTCATTAGAATGGAATCCTTATCTAGGGTTTCAAGTTCCGTAGATAAGGAATCTGTCCATGCTGCGATAGCACTACACACCCAGGCCGATGCTATAGCCGGTCTAATGATAGTACCGGAATGTGTGTAAATGTGTTTCATGGTAACCTCCTGCTTACGATCAGCAGGATCCTTGAGGGAAGCTGTATCCTGAGAAGGCAGTGCCACCTTCTTGGATAAGCGTGTCAGCGCCTTGTCTACCTTCGGCGAAGATTCCCATCGTATCCTGTCCTTTTGTGGAAAGGGATACGCCATAAGAATCCTTTTGGGAACTTGTAGTCTCCTATCTGGAGATTCCCAAGCCTTTTTGCACAAGTCGCTTAGTTCAAATGAGGACGGAAAAGTGACCTCAGGCTTTTTCCCTTTATACATGTGTACCCTCGTGTCAGGGACAGGGGGTTCCTCAGTGATATGCAAAGCCTCTTTAATGGCCATAATCATGTAACGAATACCTTTCGCCACCTTTGGCTGTAATTTTGCATCCTCATAGTCGACACTAGAGTCAGTCTCTGTGTCGGTATCTGTGTCAGTGATCTGGGATATGGTGCGTTTTTGAGACCCCGAAGGTCCTGGTGCCACCGGGACAGGCATGGTCTGACTACCTGACTGATCCCTAGCTTCAGCCTTGTCTAATCGTTTATGCAGTAAATTTACATTTGCATTCAAGACATTCCACATATCCACCCAGTCCGGTGTCTGCGTTGCCGACGGCGACCTGACCATCATGCACTCCCCCTCCTCCTTAGGTGAGCCTTCCTCGTCAAACATGTCGACACACACATACCGACACACTTCACACACACAGGGAATCTCTTTTCTGAAGACAGGTTCCCCCTGAGGCCCTTTGGAGAGACAGAGAGAGAGTATGCCAGCACACACCCCAGCGCTATATGACCCTGGAGAAAAACACTGAATGTTTACCCAGTAGCGCTGCTGTAGTGTATAAACGCCAATAATGTGCCCCCCCCCCCCCCCCCCTCTACTTTAAAACCCCCTTTCACCGTGTGTCAAGCAGGGGAGAGTCCGGGGAGCTTCCTCTCAGCGGTGTTGTGTAGAGAAAATGGCGCTGGTGAGTGCTGAGGGTGAAGCCCCGCCCCCTCGGCGGCAGGCTTCTATCCCGCTCAAACTTATTAAAAAATAGCGGGGGCTCTTTTATATACATGTACAGTGCCCACCTGTACATGTATATACACTTTTGCCATAGGAGAGGTGTTTTATTGCTGCCCAGGGCGCCCCCCCTGCGCCCTGCACCCTTACAGTGACCGGAGTGTGTGAGGTGTAGCGGAGCAATGACGCACAGCTCCAGTGCTGTGCGTTACCTCTGTGAAGCACCGAAGGCTTCTGCCGCCTGAGACGTCTTCTGTCTTTGTTTCTTCTGGCTCTGTGAGGAGAATGGCGGCGCGGCTCTAGGGGTGAACGCCCAGGACGAACCTGTGTTCACCCCCTCTGGAGCCAATGGTGTCCAGTAGCCGAGGAAGCAGAGCCTAACATTTAAGTAGGTCTGCCCCTCTCTCCTCAGTCCCTCGATGCAGGGAGCCTGTTGCCAGCAGTGCTCCCTGTAAAAGAGAAAAAATCCAAACAAAAATGCTTTCTAAGCAGGAAGCTCAGGAGAGCTCCCTGCAGTGCACCCATTCTCCTCTGGGCACAGTCTAAAACTGAGGTCTGGAGGAGGGGCATAGAGGGAGGAGCCAGTGCACACCCAGAATCCTAAAGTCTTTCTTAAAGTGCCCTATCTCCTGCAGAGCCCGTCCATTCCCCATGGTCCTTACGGAGTCCCCAGCATCCTCTAGGACGTTAGAGAAAGAAACACTGACAAACATATATAAAGACAGCAATCACACTAGCAGTCAGCCACATGATAATATGCTCATATGACTAATAATATCAACTACAAACACATTTTAAGTATGTAGGCGTACATTTACTGTTTCCTGTACTATACAGTTATTTTAATGTATTCAGACGCAATTGCGGAGAAAACTACAGCATTGTACAAAAACTCATATGCAATAGGCACTAAACTTAACTATTCATACTAACATAGTAGATAGAATTTTAGTGCTGTATAACCCTAACTCTGTAGAGTGGGATACAGAGAGACTCACCCCCACTTCCAGGATCGATCAATACGTTAGCAAACCGCTGAGTGGATCCAGACGCTACTAGTGTACACTGCCGCTCCAGTATTTTTATTGGACACAGACGCTCAGCGAACGTTAGTGCATGCAGACGCTCGTGTCTGCGACCCAGTCTCTTAGTGGTCAAACTTTAGTGTATACAGATGCAGTGCCACGGTGCGACCGAGTTCACTTGTGGTAACGTCTGAGACGGAAGTGAGGCAATCAGTTCATGGCGGGAGACGCTCAGAAACTGGTCATGAACTGGGGGGAGGGGCGACCAGGAGAGCATCTGACTCCCCACTGCTGACATCAACCTTAGGGATCGCAGCCTCAAACTATTCCTGGCGCCTTCTGATCCCTAAAGCCTAGCGCTAGAGCACCCGTGGTGTTGGCGCGCCAGCTACTGTTTGGTAGTCTCCTCCCAAATCAGTGCGGCTGTGTCCGTATTCCCTTTCTAAGCGGAACCGATGCCTTACCTTCTCCCCGTGCTCCGGCCACAGCTTGGTAACGTCTGCTGGACCTGCTATTAACATCCGACACAGACGCCCGTCGAGACAGCACTTGTACCGTGGGTAAGCGTTGTTGCGACCCGGCGGAGAGTTGTTGGAGCGACTCTTTCCAATATGCGTGTAAGACGCTGTTAGGAAAGATCACTCAAAAAAAGGTAAGACTATAAAAATAAATCAAAAAAAGCTCTTAGGGCTGCCCGACACAGCAGCCCTGTGACCATGGTCCGACTCTTGCCGCACCAAACAAAAAACTGATTTGACCGAGTCGGTGGGCGGGATTATATGGACGAGCCCGGTGCATCCTGGGAGGCCACAAAGCTCGTGATCGATTTGGTGCCAATCCGCTGACGCTCAAGCATATCCCAATGTTATCCTGTGGACCCAGCCGGAGAAAACTGAGGTGCCTGAGCTGTGGGCGGGGTATGAGGGAGAAGGACCAGTGCATATTGGGAGCTTACAGGCTTAACTGTTCAGTACCTGATCCTGGTCTCCACCATCATACCCCCAAGGTCATCCCTGTGGATCCCACAGACCTCAAAGAAAGAGTTAACAAAGGTAAGTTTTACTAGAACTCTTATTATCCACCTGCATTCTTCTGCCAACCTGATGGATAAGCCAGTGGTGATATTCTCTCTCTCCCTTCTGTCACCCTGCAGGGGGAGGGACAGGCTCATAGCTCCCTTCTGTCTGTGTCACCCTGCAAGGGGAGGGACAGGCTCACACGTCCCTTCTGTCACCCTGCAGGGGCAGGCTCAAAGCATCCTTGTGTCTGTGACCCTGCAGGGGGAGGGACAGGCTCATAGCTCCCTTCTGTGTCACCCTGCTGCGGGATGCACAGTCTCATAGCCCCCTCCTGTCACCCTGCAGGGGGAGGGACAGACTGATCTCCACCTATTTTAACACCCCATGACGCAGCGCCCAGTATAACGTTACCCTACAGCCACATGATGAGAAGACACTTCTACAAGACACAAGAATGACACACAGTGCAGCAATGGGCAGTTTATTTTCTTCAGTGATAGGAAGACAGCCGGGGGCCAGCTAACACGGCACTCACGATCCAGCCCAGCCACGTATGAGCCGCAGCTGTACCGTGTCCCCATCTGTACACACCTTCATGGAATCCTCTCTTCATAACCCACGTTGTAGTGCGACAATGAATGTAAGCGTAAGAGAGCAGACGGTAAGGAAACGCTCCCTTACCACCGACAGTGATTACACATCATCCCCACACTGAGAACATAAGGCAAAAGATAAATAGTCCTATATAAGTGTTCCACGCTGGCAGTGCAAGTCCGTACACGCTGCTAGTGTCAAAGTAATGCCGTAAGGAGAAAGCAAAAAGGTTCCGGGATCACGGAAAGATATGGGGGAAGGAGAAAAGACTTCAGAACGCTATCGCTAGGGGCTCAGCAGCAACGCTCATTATAGACTGAGGGCCTTAGGACCCTGTAGAAGCATCGCAGCAGACATATCGTCAGCACGAAGCATTGGCCACTCACAGGTAAGGGGTTATAAGTATCTACTCAATGAGTGCAAGTGATCTCCACCCAGAACAGCGGCGGAGACACGACAGCGGGGCCCGGAACGGACATTGCCTATAGCTCAGAAGCCTCTTCAGTGTGACACCCAATGTACATATACACACACACACACACACACACCGGTGTATACATATATATATGCAGTTATACAAATACCTGTGTGTGTAGGTAGGTATATCTATCTCACGTCCTTATAAATACACCTCTGTACACACACACAATTATAAACACATATATACACACACACAGATAATCGTATATCCCATACACAGAGTATACGTTCTGTGCGTACAGTAATCTCAGGTTGCAGGGTGTAAATATATACACCCCGGGGCTTGTAGGCCAGATAGGAAACCATACGCCCCAGGCGGGTGACAGTGATCTCCTGTAGTGTTGTGGTCCTCAGATAGCAGCTGGTTTTGTCAATGGACCAATTTCTCAACGTCCAAAAGTAAAAACAGGAACAAAAAAACATAAAAATATCATAAACAAAAAAAACAAAACAAAATAATAGGAGTAAAATGAAACCATACGCATCAAAATGTTCAGAATAAACCTCATCACATCCCACCAGATAACCTTCAGAACTCTTCTACTGTAGTAACCGATTCTTCGTCCTTCATGTGTCCACATTCTCGTACCCTCTCTCAACCTACTGGTTTCCTCTGTCCCGACCGCGCTCATTCCTACTGACGCACGAGCATTCCATCTTCATACTTGCGTCTCCCTGTCGCACAGGTCTGGGGCGGAGTTCTGCCGACGCATTCGCGGAGGGGCGGTATATGGGTGGTACTTGTAGGGCCTCTCCTGCGGGGAAGACTGGTGAGGTTTTTGCTGACCATGGCCTTCCCTGCCTTGCGATCTTCTCCCAGGCTTTTGACCTTCGTCTCGGTTGTGGCGATGATTGGTTCTCCTCCCCCTGTTGGAACCCCCATCCAGAGAGTTTCTTCTCTGCCTGGGATGGTCATTCTCCCCCTGTCGCCTTTGCGGGGGCCCGTTCCGTCGGTCGCCATCGTCTTCCCCGCCCCTTCTTTCCACTGTCCAGGGACAAGACACTTCTTCTACCACGTAAGTAGCCCCCGGCGCCCAGGAGAAGCGGTGCTGTGGATTGCTCTTGAAGGGGAAGCGGAGCTTGCAGTCCAGTGGTGGGATGAATTTTCCAGTGCCGGGGGGCCGCCGGAGGCAGCGAGTTATCTGCTGTTGCTGTAGATTCTGGATCTTGGTCTGTTCCTGCTTTATCCAACGCATCCTTCCCCGCCGGAAGGTCGGGTCACCCTCCATAAGCTGCGTCACGCGCTGCTCCTCCTTCGGGGAATGGTCGGGAGAATCTTCATCCCGCTCGTTATTCAAGGGTTCATTATCATTCAAGCACCAGGAGAAAGACTGTTCATCTGAATAATCATCAGCCGCGTCATCCTAGGGAGAGAAGGAGCACGCGTTAAGAGGAGTGCGTTACAGCGCAACACATGGCAGAACTCTATAGGAGAGAAACGCAGATCTGCATTGGTCTCTTCAGTATAAGGGGCAGACTGGAACCAACCGCACGGTGTGGGGGTCTCAGAAGAAGCCCCCCAAGCCAGTAAGCTGCACCTATCAGACTTTGGGCATGGGTCTCCAACCTGCGGCCCCCCAGCTGCTGTGGAACTACACATCCCAGTATGCCCTGCCACAGTTGCTATTACGGCATGCTAGAACGGAAGCAGGGCATGCTGGGATGTGTAGTTCCACAACAGCTGGAGGGCCGAAGGTTGAAGACCCATGCTTTATAGCAACACTTCTTGGGGAAACCCAATAAAACTCTCCAAATGGAAAAACAACTCTACAGCAACGCACTGGCCTACAAGTGTCATGACGCAACGTTAGGAGATATACAATTATAGTAATATGAACGTAAACCACAATAAAACCGCAGGAAAAAATAAAATCGGGATAACGATAGCCGTATCGCAGGACCTCCCACCTGTGTCACCGGCATAACACGCTCCATCTTCATCATCCTATCCCGTAAGGCCCGGATCTCCTCGTCCTTCATGTTGTTCTCCAGTTTCACCTCCTGCAGTATGTCAGTCAGCTTGTCTATGTGCGCCTTCAAATCCTGTACTCCGCCTTTACCGTCATCCTCTTCTCCGACCCCGACCGTGTCCCACACGTCACGAGCCACCGCTTTCACCCACTCCTTCTCGTTGCCGTCGCGCTTGCCGTAGGTCCGGCACAGCTCCTTCATCTTGATGACCGACATGGCCTCGATCTCCTGCCGGCTGTGCTTGAAGTCGTTCAGCGCAACTTCGTAGCAGATTTCCTTCACCGCCTGCATTTTTAAATCCGCCAGAGTCAGCCACCGCGGGTCTTTAGTTAGCCGCCGGCGCTGGGGAATCTGGTAGACCCTGATGGGCTCCCGCCTCTTACCGCTGCTAGGCAGCCCGCAGCGCCTCACGATGCACTGCACCCGGCCCGCTGGGACCTTCTCCCGCAGCGAGGAAATGAGGCGCCAGCTTTCCTCGCAGGACCGTTTGTCGGAGTCGTCTCCGCTGTCCGAGTCGCCGTACTATCGTGAGAAAAAGGGAGGAGATTGAGATAAGCGCGTGGCACAGAAGCTCTCCGGCAAGCACATCTGTACTGTAGGAGCGGGGCATCATACCAGTCTCTGCTGTTCCAGGGTCAGGTCCGCTTCCTCTTTCTCTCGCTTATACTGGAACTCCAGATCTTGTAGCCTGAGCGGGTGAAACAAGAACCACCCATTAGATGGAGCAACGACGACGACTAACCTACGCAGTGATCATACATGATCTGGTGACGGCTAGATATTTATTACAGCAGCGGTGGACACGGTGTACGGAGAAGTAAGTAACTGTAGTGTAATTACGCGGCGCCAGACTTACCGCTTCTCCATCTCCAGCTTGATATCGATGCCCTGCTTCTCCAGCAGCTCCCGCTGTGCAAAGTTCCAGTCCACGGGCTCCGCCTGGTTCTCAGCCGCCGCTGTGCTCCTCTCCCGCTCCAGGCGCGCCTGCTCAGGGTGATTGAAGCGGAAAACGTGGTTCTTTCCCATAACGATTCTGTTACCTGCAGAGAACCAGAGACACTGGTGGTGTAGCCCCATTCTGTGTAACCCCCCACGGAGCGGAGGGACAAGCCGAAAGCTCCCTATGGCGTCACCAACCTGATTTTAAAACCAAGAGGTCGGTAACTTGCTTCCCGTTGACATAGGTCTCTGCCCCCTCGCAAGACTCCAAGGTGACAATCACTGCAGAGGAAAAAGCAGGAGACACGGTTAGAGAGCACACGGACACCAAGGCCCAAGCGTGTATCTCTCGGTTATGCGCACCTTCTCCGTTAACGTTGGTGTTGCAGTGAAATAAGCAGTGCTGTTCCCTGATGAACTGTCCCGTTAGCTTTATGTCGACGTCCACCTGACCAACCCTGCAAGAAAGTCACAACTGCATGAGCCGCGGGAGCGCCAAGACCAGGAGGGAACCACGAGCGTTGTACAAAGGACAGAAGGGACGTACGGGCAGTAACAGAAGCAGCAGAGACAGAGAGAGGGAAAAGCAGAAGAGGCCTCGCAGCCAGAGAAGCCATCAGCACAGAGAGCTGGGCAGAATTACTAGTGGACTCAACCCAGAGGCACAGTAGACAGACCACTCATCGCTGAGGGATAAGGCGGGGACAGAACCACCAGTTCAGTCCTGATGGGTATCCATGGTACACGCCTACATATATAAACATATACCTAAACTAAACTATAAAACACCAAATCTATCCTCATAGGTACTGTACAAGTAACTAAGTGGTGAACCAGTCATTCTGAAAAACTGAGGCACGAGGAGGTGTGAGAGAGAGAGAGAGAGAGAGAGAGAGACCAGAGGAGGCCGAGATGAAGACGAAGGAGAAGAAGATGATGGAGAAGACGAGGAGGCTCAGATCAGACAGAGGGGGACAGACAGACAGACCAGAGGTAGCAGATAACACAGAGGGAGGGAGGGAGGGAGGGAGGGGGAGAGAGAGAGAGAGAGAGAGA
The DNA here is from genome assembly GCF_028390025.1 of Pseudophryne corroboree. NCBI lineage: Eukaryota > Metazoa > Chordata > Amphibia > Anura > Myobatrachidae > Pseudophryne > Pseudophryne corroboree. The sequence goes on from NC_086449.1 coordinate 6,940,017, forward strand.
GAGAGAGAGAGAGAGAAGGGGAGAGAGACCACAGGAGGCTGGGAGCAGAGAACGCAGAGTGAGAGAGAGACCGAGAAGGCAATGCTGAGAGAGAGAGAGAGAGAGACCGGAGGAGATGATCAGACAAAGACCAGAGGAGGCCGAAATGAGAGAGCGAGAGAGAGAGAGACCGACCAGAGGAGGCCGAGATGAAGACGATGATGAAGAAGACAGGGAGGCTCAGATCAGACAGAGAGGGACAGACAGACCAGAGGTAGCAGAAGAGAGAGAGAGAGAGAGAGAGAGAGAGAGAGAGAGAGAGAGAGAGAGAGAGAGAGAGAGAGAGGGAGAGAGAGAGAGGGGGAGAGGGGGAGAGGGAGAAGGGGAGAGAGACCACAGGAGGCCGAGAGCAGAGAACGCAGAGTGAGACAGAGACCGAGAAGGCCATGCTGAGAGAGAGAGAGAGAGAGACCGGAGGAGGAGATCAGACAAAGACCGGAGGAGGCCGAAATATGAGAGAGAGAGAGAGAGAGACACACACACACACACACACACACACAAGAAGGTCAAGATCTGAGTGAGGAAGAGGTCTAACAACGAGAGGCATTGGGAGGCCACATAGAAGGAGAGGGAAGGGTGGAGGGAGGTCCTCAGTGACACCAAGGCAGACAAGTGATGAGATGTAACAGGGAAAGGAAAATACTCTGACCTCGTCACGCCCTCCTTTATGTGATACAGGAGACACTCCGACATGAGCGGATCTTCATTTAGATTGACCAGATGAGGGATCTGTACAGAACACAGGTATTATGAGACCAATCCTCCTATATACATCACAGAGAAACACACAGGTAACGGCTGTGACTGCCTTATGTACTAAGAACTCACCTTTTTGGGTGAAAAGACTCCCACCGTTCCTCCGTCTTCTCGTACAGCAACACCCATTTCTGCCAGCAGAGATTCCCTAGAACAAGGCAGATTCCTGATCAGTCTCTCATCCGTTCTGGTCACTACGCAGCTCTCCCCGTCCTCCACCTACCTCTCCATCCTGATGGTCTCCGTCTTCCGCAGCTTCTCCTCCCAGGTCTCGTTGAGCTCTGCAATGATTTTCTCCGTCTCCTGGAGCCTCTCCATGGCTTCCTCTGTACAGATCTCAGTCTCATCTGCATCCTCGGGGAAGGGCTCTGACTGGCCATTCATGATGGGAGGGGACAGAGGAGGAGGAGGAGGGGATCCCGGCTCAGGTGGTGGGGAGACGGGCACAGAAGATGGTGGAAGGGAATTGGGCACAGATATGCCGTCATCTAAAGCAAGGTCTGTCAAAATGGATAGAAAAAAGAAAAGAAAAGAAACTGATGGAAGAACGTAGCAGAAGGAATGAACATCTATTCTACTGGCTCTCAGCCACCGAGAGGAAAGTCCACTTACTTACCATGCTCGCTTACATCTAGCCACATAGTACCAGCACTCACTATCCAGGCCAGGGAACCACCCACCAGCCAGGGACCATCTACCAATATACTACCACCTCTCACCCTCCAGGATAAGGAACGATCCCACCATTCCACCCACCAGCCAGGGACCATCTACCAATATACTACCAGCACTCACCATCCAGACCAAGGAATGTTCCCACTACTCCACCCACCAGCCAGGGACCATCTACCAATATGCTACCACCACTCGCCATCCAGACCAAGGAATGTTCCCACTACTCCACCCACCAGCCAGGGACCATCTACCAATATGCTACCAGCACTAACCATCCAGGCCAGGGAATGATCCCACCACTCCACCCACCAGCGAGGGACCATCTACCAATATACTACCAGCACTCACCATCCAGACCAAGGAATGTTCCCACTACTCCACCCACCAGCCAGGGACCATCTACCAATATGTTACCAGCACTCACCATCCAGGCCAGGGAATGTTCCCACCACTCCACCCACCAGCCAGGGACCATCTACCAATATACCACCAGCACTCACCCTCCAGGCCAAGGAATGTTCCCCACCATTCCACCCACCAGCAAGAGATTATATACCCTTCTACTACCCCCTCTCACCCACCAGACAGGAAACGCTCCCCGTCATGCCACCCCCAGTCAAGGAACATCCGCCCTTTCCATTCTGCCGGCACTCACCTGCCAGGCCCTGGCTGTACAGGAGCTGCCTCAGTCTGGCCACTTCCTCTTTCAGTTCTCGGATTAATCTAGCGTTGGGATCCTCGTTAATGACAGCGTTACACTTTATCTGCTTCGCACGGTCAGCGTACCTGGAATAGACGCAGCAGTCAGGTCTATCTGCTCTGTCCCTGCATGGAAGCTGTGTGATGGGGATATCCCGCATAACTGCCTTGCTACAGCATACTGACCCAGATACGTCAGGAGTATTATCCCTTTACCATCCCCTCCGTCACACAGCTCCACATTCTACGTCAGTATTATCCCTTTACCATCCCCTCCGTCACACAGCTCCGCATTCTACATCAGTAGTATTATCCCTTTACCATCCTCTCCGTCACACAGCCCCGCATTCTACATCAGGAGTATTACCCCTTTACCATCCCCTCCATCACACAGCTCCGCATTCTACGTCATGAGTATTACCCCTTTACCATCCCCACACAGCTCCGCATTCTACGTCAGGAGTATTATCCCTTTACCATCCCCTCCGTCACACAGCTCCGCATTCTACATCAGGAGTATTATCCCTTTACCATCCCCTCCGTCACACAGCTCCGCATTCTACATCAGGAGTATTATCCCTTTACCATCCCCTCCATCACACAGCTCCGCATTCTACATCAGGAGTATTATCCCTTTACCATCCCTTCCATCACACAGCTCCGCATTCTATGTCAGGAGTATTACCCCTTTACCATCCCCTCCGTCACACAGCTCCGCATTCTACGTCATGAGTATTAACCCTTTACATCCCCTCCATCACACAGCTCCGCATTCTACGTCATGAGTATTACCCCTTTACCATCCCCACACAGCTCCGCATTCTACGTCAGGAGTATTATCCCTTTACCATCCCCTCCATCCAACAGCTCCACATTCTACATCAGGAGTATTATCCCTTTACCATCCCCTCCGTCACACAGCTCCGCATTCTACATCAGGAGTATTATCCCTTTACCATCCCCTCCATACAACAGCTCCGTATTCTACGTCAGGAGTATTATCCCTTTACCTTCCCCTCCATCACACAGCTCCGCATTCTATGTCAGGAGTATTACCCCTTTACCGTCCCCTCTGTCACACAACTCCGCATTCTACGTCAGTATTACCCTTTACCATCCCCTCCGTCACACAGCTCCGCATTCTATGCCAGGAGTATTATCCCTATACCATCCCCTCCGTCACACAGCTCCGCATTCTACATCAGGAGTATTATCCCTTTACCATCCCCTCCATCACACAGCTCCGCATTCTACATCAGGAGTATTATCCCTTTACCATCCCCTCCATCACACAGCTCCGCATTCTATGTCAGGAGTATTACCCCTTTACCATCCCCTCCGTCACACAGCTCCGCATTCTACGTCATGAGTATTAACCCTTTACCATCCCCACACAGCTCCGCATTCTACGTCAGGAGTATTATCCCTTTACCATCCCCTACGTCACACAGCTCTGCATTCTACGTCCGGAGTATTATCCCTTTATCATCCCCTCCATCACACAGCTCCGCATTCTACATCACGAGTATTACCCCTTTACCATCCCCTCCATCACACAGCTCCGCATTCTACGTCAGGAGTATTATCCCTTTACCATCCCCTCCGTCACACAGCTCCGCATTCTACATCAGGAGTATTATCCCTTTACCATCCCCTCCATACAACAGCTCCGTATTCTACGTCAGGAGTATTATCCCTTTACCATCCCCTCCATCACACAGCTCCGCATTCTATGTCAGGAGTATTATCCCTTTACCATCCCCTCCGTCACACAGCTCCGCATTCTACATCAGGAGTATTATCCCTTTACCATCCCCTCCATACAACAGCTCCGTATTCTACGTCAGGAGTATTATCCCTTTACCATCCCCTCCATCACACAGCTCCGCATTCTATGTCAGGAGTATTACCCCTTTACAGTCCCCTCTGTCACACAACTCCGCATTCTACGTCAGTATTACCCTTTACCATCCCCTCCGTCACACAGCTCCGCATTCTATGCCAGGAGTATTATCCCTATACCATCCCCTCCGTCACACAGCTCCGCATTCTACATCAGGAGTATTATCCCTTTACCATCCCTACACAGCTCCGCATTCTACGTCAGTATTACCCTTTACCATCCTCTATGTCACACAGCTCCGCATTCTATGTCAGGAGTATTATCCCTTTACCATCCCCACACAGCTCCGCATTCTACATCAGTATTACCCTTTACCATCCCCTACGTCACACAGCTCCACATTCTACATCAGGAGTATTATCCCTTTACCATCCCCTCCGTCACACAGCTCCGCATTCTACGTCAGTATTATCCCTTTACCATCCCCTCCCACACACAGCTCCGCATTCTACGTCAGGAGTATTATCCCTTTACCATCCCCTCCGTCACACAGCTCCGCATTCTACGTCAGCATTATCCCTTAACCATCCCCTCCATCACACAGCTCCGCATTCTATGTCAGGAGTATTATCCCTTTACCATCCCCTCCGTCACACAGCTCCGCATTCTACATCAGGAGTATTATCCCTTTACCATCCCCTCCATACAACAGCTCCGTATTCTACGTCAGGAGTATTATCCCTTTACCATCCCCTTCATCACACAGCTCCGCATTCTATGTCAGGAGTATTACCCCTTTACAGTCCCCTCTGTCACACAACTCCGCATTCTACGTCAGTATTACCCTTTACCATCCCCTCCGTCACACAGCTCCGCATTCTATGCCAGGAGTATTATCCCTATACCATCCCCTCCGTCACACAGCTCCGCATTCTACATCAGGAGTATTATCCCTTTACCATCCCTACACAGCTCCGCATTCTACGTCAGTATTACCCTTTACCATCCTCTACGTCACACAGCTCCGCATTCTATGTCAGGAGTATTATCCCTTTACCATCCCCACACAGCTCCGCATTCTACATCAGTATTACCCTTTACCATCCCCTACGTCACACAGCTCCACATTCTACATCAGGAGTATTATCCCTTTACCATCCCCTCCGTCACACAGCTCCGCATTCTACGTCAGTATTATCCCTTTACCATCCCCTCCCACACACAGCTCCACATTCTACGTCAGGAGTATTATCCCTTTACCATCCCCTCCGTCACACAGCTCCGCATTCTACGTCAGCATTATCCCTTAACCATCCCCTCCATCACACAGCCCCGCATTCTACATCAGGAGTATTACCCCTTTACCATCCCCTCCGTCACACAGCTCCGCATTCTTTATCAGGAGTATTATCCCTTTACCATCCCCTCCATCACACAGCTCCGCATTCTACGTCAGGAGTATTATCCCTTTACCATCCCCTCCCTCACACAGCTCCGCATTCTATGTCAGGAGTATTATCCCTTTACCATCCCCTCCATCACACAGCTCCGCATTCTACATCAGGAGTATTATCCCTTTACCATCCCTACACAGCTCCGCATTCTACGTCAGTATTACCCTTTACCATCCTCTAAGTCACACAGCTCCGCATTCTATGTCAGGAGTATTATCCCTTTACCATCCCCACACAGCTCCGCATTCTACATCAGTATTACCCTTTACCATCCCCTATGTCACACAGATCCGCATTCTACATCAGGAGTATTATCCCTTTACCATCCCCACAGCTCCGCATTCTACGTCAGGAGTATTATCCCTTTACCATCCCCTATGTCACACAGCTCCGCATTCTACATCAGGCGTATTATCCCTTCACCATCCCGCCCATCACACAGCTCCGCATTCTACGTCAGGAGTATTATCCCTTTACCATCTCCTCCGCCACACAGCTCCGCATTCTACGTCAGGAGTATTATCCCTTTACCATCCCCTCCGCCACACAGCTCCGCATTCTACGTCAGGAGTATTGTCCCTTTACCTTCCCCTCCGTCACACAGCTCTGCGCATTCTACGTCAGGAGTATTATCCCTTTACCATCCCCTCCGCCACACAGCTCCGCATTCTACGTCAGGAGTATTGTCCCTTTACCATCCCCTCCGTCACACAGCTCCGCATTCTACGTCAGGAGTATTATCCCTTTACCATCCCCTCCGTCACACAGCTCCGCATTCTACGTCAGGAGTATTATCCCTTCACCATCCCGCCCATCACACAGCTCCGCATTCTACGTCAGGAGTATTATCCCTTCACCATCCCCTCCATCACACAGCTCCGCATTCTACGTCAGGAGTACTATCCCTTTACCATCCCCTCCGCCACACAGCTCCGCATTCTACGTCAGGAGTATTGTCCCTTTACCTTCCCCTCCGCCATACAGATTTTGACTCATACCGGAGTGTGCTTAGCGTCTCCTCGTAGTTCATGTCGGCTGGGCTGAGCGCTGCGATCATGGCGGTGCGCGAGTTCCCGCCTACAACAAAGACGCATTTCACCGTCAGTCACGTAGAACAATAAATAAAAGACCGGTGAGCGACGACCCTTTCTGCCGAGTGTGATCTATACACCACATGCCTGATTGGAGGCTGCACACCCCGGACTCTGGTATCAGAATACTGATGGACATAAACAGTGGTTGGTGACTGCAGCTTTTCCTAATGTGGTAAAAAGTTTATTTCTTTTAATGTGCAAAAAATATATTACACCAAAACTCCGACACCATCTAGAAACCCCTGGGGTAAAACTCACCTAAATTCTCCTTCAGGAGCCAGGTAAGAGCAGAGTCCCGGTACGGAATGAAGTCCGATTTTTTCTTCTTGGATTGCTGCAAAAGAGAAAATCCCAGAAAAACGTAAAATTAATCGGTGGGAACCAGCGGTGGGGTGTCCCGGCCTCTCACGCTAGGACATTATAGGGCGTGACCCTGGAGATACTTACAGCTGTGGGAGCGCAGATGTCTCTGCTTTGCGGCATGCAGCATTAGGGAGAGAGAGAGGTGAGAAAGGCTTGTTCCTAATAATGTTATATTTACACACCGGTCAGGCATACGGGGATAATCAGCATATAGCATGGGACGCAGCCGGGATTAATATCATTAGAACACAGAAAACAGGGCGTCACTTCTAATACACCCCGTCCGGTTTCTCATTTACGTTTGTGATGTTTTTGTTCAATCACAGAGATACAAAAAAAAATAAGATTTTACTCACCGGTAAATCTATTTCTCGTAGTCCGTAGTGGATGCTGGGAACTCCGTAAGGACCATGGGGAATAGACGGGCTCCGCAGGAGACTGGGCACTCTTAAAAGAAAGATTAGGTACTATATCTGGTGTGCACTGGCTCCTCCCTCTATGCCCCTCCTCCAGACCTCAGTTAAGGAAACTGTGCCCGGAAGAGCTGACATTACAAGGAAAGGATTTTGGAACCCAAGGTAAGACTCATACCAGCCACACCAATCACACCGTATAACTTGTGATAAACTTACCCAGTTAACAGTATGAACAACAACAGGGCATCAACAATGGATGCCAACATAACATAACCCTTTAGTTAAGCAATAACTATATACATGTACTGCAGAAAGTCCGCACTTGGGACGGGCGCCCAGCATCCACTACGGACTACGAGAAATAGATTTACCGGTAAGTAAAATCTTATTTTCTCTAACGTCCTAGTGGATGCTGGGGACTCCGTAAGGACCATGGGGATTATACCAAAGCTCCCAAACGGGCAGGAGAGTGCGGATGACTCTGCAGCACCGAATGAGCAAACTCAAGGTCCTCCTCAGCCAGGGTATCAAACTTGTAGAATTTTGCAAAGGTGTTTGAACCTGACCAAGTAGCAGCTCGGCAAAGCTGTAATGCCGAGACCCCTCGGGTAGCCGCCCAAGATGAGCCCACCTTCCTAGTGGAATGGGCTTTCACCATTTTGGATGCGGCAATCCAGCCACAGAATGAGCCTGCTGAATCGTGCTACAGATCCAGCGGGCAACGGTTTGCTTTGAAGCAGGAGCACCCAACTTGTTGGATGCATACAGGATAAACAGCGAGTCAGTCTTTCTGACTCCAGCCGTTCTGGTTACCTAAATCGTCAAAGCCCGGACTACGTCAAACAGCTTGGAATCCTCCAAGTCCCTAGTAGCCGCAGGCACCACAATAGGTTGGTTCAAATGAAAAGATGACACCACCTTCGGCAGAAATTGCGGACGAGTCCGTAATTCTGCCCTGTCCATATGGAAAACCAGATAGGGGCTTTTATGTGACAAAGCCGCCAATTCTGATACACGCCAACAGCATGACCACTTTCCACGTGAGATACTTTAGCGCCACAGTCTTAAGTGGCTCAAACCAGTGGGATTTCAGGAAACCCAAGACCACGTTAAGATCCCAAGGTGCCACTGGAGGCACAAAAGGGGGCTGGATATGCAGCACTCCCTTAACAAACGTCTGAACCTCAGGCAGTGAAGCCAGTTCTTTTTGAAAGAAAATGGATAGGGCCGAAATCTGGACCTTTATGGACCCTAATTTTAGGCCCATAGTCACTCCTGACTGTAGGAAGTGCAGGAATCGACCCAGTGGGATTCCTCTGTAGGGGCCTTCCTGGCCTCACACCAAGCAACATATTTTCGCCATATACGGTGATAATGCTTTGCTGTCACGTCCTTCCTAGCCTTTATCAGCGTAGGAATAACTTCATCCGGAATGCCTTTTTCCGCTAGGATCCGGCGTTCAACCGCCATGCCGTCAAACGCAGCCGCGGTAAGTCTTGAAACAGACAGGGCCCTTGTTGCAACAGGTCCTGTCTGAGAGGCAGAGACCATGGGTCCTCTGTGAGCATTTCTTGCAGTTCCGGGTACCAAGTCCGTCTTGGCCAATCCGGAACAATGAGTATTGTTCTCACTCCTCTTTTTCTTACAATTCTCAGCACCTTTGGTATGAGAGGAAGAGGAGGAAACAAATAGACCGACTGGAACACCCACGGTGTTACTAGTGCGTCCACAGCTATCGCCTGAGGGTCCCTTGACCTGGCGCAATACCTTTTTAGCTTTTTGTTGAGGCGGGACGCCATCATGTCCACCTGTGGCAGTTCCCATCGATTTGCAATCTGCGTGAAGACTTCCTGATGAAGTTCCCACTCTCCCGGGTGGAGGTCGTGCCTGCTGAGGAAGTCTGCTTCCCAGTTGTCCACTCCCGGAATGAACACTGCTGACAGTGCGCTTACGTGATTCTCCGCCCAGCGAAGAATTCTGGTGGCTTCTACCATCGCCACCCTGCTCCTTGTGCCACCTTGGCGGTTTACATGAGCCACTGCGGTCTGACTGGATCAGAACAGGTTGGTCGCGAAGCAGGGTCTCCGCTTGACTTAGGGCGTTGTATATGGCCCTTAGTTCCAGGATATTGATGTGAAGGCAAGTCTCCTGCCTTGACCACAGCCCTTGGAAATTTCTTCCCTGTGTGACTGCCCCCCACCCTCGGAGGCTTGCATCCGTGGTCACCAGGACCCAGTCCTGAATGCCGAATCTGCGACCTTCGAGAAGGTGAGCACTCTGCAGTCACCACAGGAGAGACACCCTGGCTCTGGGGGATAGGGTGATTAACCGATGCATCCGAAGATGTGATCCGGACCACTTGTCCAGTAAGTCCCATTGGAAGGTCCTCCTATGGAACCTGCCGAAGGGAATGGCCTCGAATGATGCCACCCTCCTTCCCAGGACTCGAGTGCAGTGATGCACTGACACCTGTTTTGATTTTAATAGATTCCTGACCAGTGTCACGAGCTTCTGAGCTCTCTATCGGGAGATAAACCCTTTTCTGGTCTGTGTCTAGGATCATGCCTAGGAGAGGCAGATGAGCTGTAAGAACCAACTGCGACTTTGGAATATATAGAATCCAGCCGTGTTGCCGTTTCACTTCCAGAGAAAGTGATACGCTGTTCAGCAACTGCTCTCTTGATCTCGCTTTTATGAGGAGATCGTCCAAGTACGTGATAATAGTGACACCTTGCTTCCGCAGGAGCACCCTCATTTCCGCCATTACCTTGGTGAATATTCTCAAGGCCGTGGAGAGACCAAACGGCAACGTCTGAAATTGGTAAATGACCATCCCGTACCGCAATTCTGAGGTAAGCCTGATGAGGTGGATAAATGGGGACATGAAGGTATGCATCCTTTATGTCCCGAGTCACCATAAAATCTCCCCTTTTCAGGCTTGCAATAACCGCTCTTAGCGATTCCATCTTGAACTTGAACCCTTTCAGGTATATGTTCAGGGATTTTAAATTCAATATGGGTCCGACCGAACCGTCTGGTTTCGGGACTACAACATGGTCGAATAATAACCCCCTCCTTGTTGAAGGAGGGGAACCTTGACCACCACCTGTTGAAGATACAATTTATGAATTGCAGTTAACACTGTTTCCCTCTCGTGGGGGGAAGCCGGCAGGGCCGTCGGTGAGGGGGCATCTTCTCAAAGTCCAGCTTGTATCCCTGAGACACAATATCTATTGCCCAGGGATCTAACAGGGAGTGAACCCACTTGTGGCTGAACTGACGAAGGCGTGCCCCCACCGGGCCTAGCTCCGCCTTGCGGTGGATTTTTGTAGAGGCCGGGGAGGACTTCTGTTCCTGGGAAATAGCTGTGTTGTGTAGCTTCTTTCCTGTGCCCCCGCCTCTGGCAAGAAAGGACGCACCTCAGACTTTCTTGTTTCTTTATTCGAAAGGCTGCATTTGATAATGTCGTGCTTTCCTAGGCTGTGCAGGAATATAAGGCAAAATATCAGAATTACCAGCTATAGCTGTGTAGACCAGGTCCGAGAACCCTTCTCCACACAATCCTCAGCCTTCCACATGCCTCTTAAGTCGGCATCATCTGTCCATTGCATATTCTACAGGACACGTCAAGCTGAAATCGACATAGCTTTGACTCTGACGCTGTGCGTTCCACCGCCGTTACGGGTGGAACGCACGGCGTTACAGAAGAGGATAATCTTTTTATCCTCGATCATCCTCCTCTCTGGGCTTAATTAAATAAGAAATGGGGGAATCAATAAAAATGCCCAGTGAGGCTGCCCTGATCCTAACTAATACCGGGGGGGATAATTATACGGTACACCGTGGAAATAATTGGAATAAAAGGCGGAAGTAGTATTAGATTTAATTAGGCTTTATGAACACTAGCCTTTTAGACATAAACATCTGTAGAATTAGATTGATCCATATATATAGGTATAGGCTTCATACTGGCTCATTAATGGTAAAATGTCATATAATTGACTCATCAGATCTAACCTATCAACAGAGGGAGGAAGTGATGTAAACTCCCTAGGGGTATAAATAGGCCTCAGAAATCTCTTCCAAATCACTTGATATACAGGAAAGGAGGCAGCAACACAGGTCCTGAATCTCTTATTGTAAGTACTCCTGATGCTCTTTAATAGGTTAAAATCAAATTATGCTTATAGTATAATATCATTTATTTAGTTCTAGTTGGATGTTATATCTTACCGGCCACTGTGGAGCTCAGAACTTACTTGTTGTCGAACTCTAAAGAATTTTTATTGTAAGTAATAATTAAGACTCTGTATTAAGTGCTTATATTGGTCACCAATTAGGTCCTTATTTTAATTTATTTTGATTCCAGTCAGAAGATGCATCTTATTGGATTCTGATGAGCTTTTTAACCCAATTTGTTATCACCGTGCTGAACTTTAAGTAAGTTCTAATAAAGTTCAGTATTTAACTATACCAATTAAATACTTTGGATACCAATTATCATCTCTAATTAATTTCTTAGGCTGGCCCATCCAGTTAAGATTAGACCATCTGTCAGCAGGCGAATTTTTATTGGAAAGTAAGTATGGTTACATATTCCAATAACATTCTAAATGTCTTGAGGCATTCAGCCTGTAATACTGTTGAATTTCTTATTTAGACATATTGAACATTGACTGACTATAATATAGGAGTATTTGATCGCTAATGAAGATTATTCCCAGATACAGCCAAGTGAGTGATCCATTTTAATTAGATGTAATTCTATTTTCAACCTTTCAGTACCATTCAAAACAATATATATTTTATTTTTAGAATCACAGATAATAAATTACCGTATCATAAAGAAGAAATAATCTACTCAGAGCAGTTTTATTTGCACAGTAAGTAGTTATTTTCTTTGGAAATAAGACAATTAGGATAATTAAGGCCTAAATTGATTATTGGAGAGTATCTTCTTTTTTCAATGTCTACTAAAGAATTTAAGTATTCTCTCTCTATGGAAAAAACTGTGATGTAAAAGTTATTGCAAACATTTTTTTTCTTCTATTGTATAAACAATGAAAGCGTTACTTATTGAATATATATCTGTATATCATGACGATTTATATTGATTCTTCTTTTTTGCTCTCTTGTTCTTTCCTCTTCTCCATTTGATTAACACCAGCGAAGACCCATACCCCTGATGAAGTCCTTAACGGACGAAACGCGTTGGGTTTTATGAAATATTGTTTTATGAATTCACTGTATAAATTATTATATTGATGTATTACTGCACAATATTTTAGACATTATATTTATATCAAATTAAATTGCGTAATTTAGGTCAAGCTGGTTTCGGATTTCATTTGAACAATTATGTTATTGAGCGCCCTCTGAGTATTGTATTTGTATCACTATTTCTGTCACCGACTAGCAAGGTGATTACTATAGAGGTGCAGCTGATTTGTACAGCGCGAATTAAGGGTATATTCTTTTTGATATCTATATATATCTATATATATATATATATATATCTATCTATATCTATATATCTATATATATATATATATATATATATATATATATATATATGCATACTAGGGTCTCAATCTCTGCTGATAAGGTACCTGTCCACGCTGCCACAGCACTATAAACCCATGCCGACACAATCGCCGGTCTGAGTAGTATACTAGAATGTGCACGCTATCTGCAGGATACCTGAGAATAGCTAGTGCTACCTTCTGTGCAAACAGGACACCCTAGAGGAAGATTCCCAACACATCCTGGTCCTAGTGGGGAAAGGATACTGCCTGAGAATTCTTTGTGGGAAGCTGCAGTCTCTTGTCTGGAAATTCCCGCTCTTTTTCCTCATGAGAGGAGGGAAATTTACCTCAGCTTTCTTCCCCTTAACATGTGTACCCTTGTGTCAGGGACATGAGTCATCAGTGATATGCAAAACATCTTTTATTACAATAATCATATATTGAATACCTTTCAGCCATCTTGGCTGTAACTTTGCATTATCGTAGTCGACACTGGAGTCAAACTCCGTGTCGATATCAGTGTTTATTATTTTGGATAGTGAGCATTGTGAGACTCTGAAGGTCTCTGTGACACAGGGACAGACATGGGTAGATTTCCTGTCTGTTCTCTAATCTTTTGTGCAATAAATTCACCTCAGCACTTACACATATCCAAACAGGTGTCGGCGTTGTCGACGGAGACACCCTCTCTCACACATATTTGCTCTATCTCTATCGACACACACGTACCGACACACCACACACACAGGGGATGCTCTATTTGAAGACAGTTCCCCCACAAGGCCCTTTGGAGAGACAGAGAGAGAGTATGCCAGCACACACCCCAGCGCTATATGACCCAGGAATCACACAGTAACTTAGTGTTAACCCAGTAGCTGCTGTATATATTGTTTTTACGCCAAATTTATGTGCCCCCCCTCTCTTTTTCACCCTCTCTATCGTGCAGGGGAGAGCCTGGGGAGCTTCCTCTCAGCGGAGCTGTGGAGAGAAAATGGCGCTGGCGAGTGCTGAGGAAGAAGGCCCCGCCCCCTCAGCGGCGGGCTTCTCCCGCGATTTTGTGTAAAATTAATGGCGGGGGCTCATGCATATAACAGTGTCCAACTTTATATATGCTGCTTTTGCCAGGAGGTACTTAATTGCTGCCCAGGATGCCCCCCCCTGCGCCCTGCACCCTACAGTGACCGGAGTGTGTGGGTTAGTGTTTTGATAGCAATGGCGCACAGCTGCAGTGCTGTGCGCTACCTCATGTGAAGACAGGAGTCATCTGCCGCCGATTTCGATGTCTTCTTGCTTCTGCCGGCTTCTGTCTTCTGGCTCTGCGAGGGGGACGGCGGCGCGGCTCCGGGAACGGACGACCAAGGTTAAGATCCTGTGTTCGAACCCTCTGGAGCTAATGGTGTCCAGTAGCCTAAGAAGCGCAACCTAGCCGCAGTTAGTAGGTTTGCTTCTCTCCCCTCAGTCCCTCGTAGCAGAGAGTCTGTTGCCAGCAGAAGCTCTCTGAAAATAAAAAACCTGACAAAATACTTTCTTATTAGCAAGCTCAGGAGAGCCCACTAAAAGCACCCAGCTCTGGCCGGGCACAGATTCTAACTGAGGTCTGGAGGAGGGACATAGAGGGAGGAGCCAGTGCACACCAGTAGTACTAAATCTTTCTTAAGAGTGCCCAGTCTCCTGCGGAGCCCGTCTATTCCCCATGGTCCTTACGGAGTCCCCAGCGTCCACAGCATCCACTAGGACGTTAGAGAAATAATAAAAATCTATAAATTCCCAATAACGTCGTCCATCCAATATGGATTTATTATAATGTGAATTTGGAATAAATTAGATACTATTGCAACATAGAAGAGACCACACATCACCCTCTGGATCGGCAAGAGCGTAACAAAATAACCCCCCACCGGGTAGTGCTCCATCCCCATAGCGGTGCTCTGCAGCGAGAAGAGCACCGCGTGACGCAATGTGTGGAGAGAAAGCACCGCCCACAGCCAATCGCCTGCTGTTTGAGCTGCGCTAAAGAATTTAGCAAAGGAGGATTTATCATATTCATAATCTGTAATAAGGTGGAATTTGTTTCCACCAGTAAACTGTAGAGATGATTGTAGATGGACACACGGCCATAGTACAGCAAGCACGCAGGCTACACGGTACAGCGGTCCTCACCATTTCAGCCAGCGCGGAGATGACCTTTCCCAGCGTAGTCAGCGACTTGTTGATATTTGCCCCTTCCTGCAACAAGAAACGCAGACTGGTCAAGAGACACATATACTGTACTCTAATATCCTTACAAAGGAACTAGAAGATATCATAACACGGGGGAGGGGGGCTGCCTGTAGATACATGAACTTCCAGTAGAGGGACCCCCGGAACCAGCCATCACAATGTACACTAACACACACACACACACACACACACGTATCTATATCAACATAAATACACACACACACACACACACACACACACACACACACACACGTATCTATATCTACATAAACACACACACACACACGTATCTATATCAACATAAATACACACACACACACACACACACACACACACACACACACACACACACGTATCTATATCTACATAAACACACACACACACGTATCTATATCAACATAAATACACACACACACACGTATCTATATCTACATAAATACACACACACACACACGTACCTATATCAACATAAATACACACACGTATCTATATCTACATAAATACACACACACACGTATCTATATCTACATAAATATACACACACGCACACACACACGTATCTATATCAACATAAATACACACACACACGTATCTATATCTACATAAATACACACACGTATCTATATCTACATAAATACACACACACACACACACACACATCTATATCTACATAAATACACACACACTTACTTCCCTTCTGTCTGCGTCACTCTGCACCTTTCTTATTGGATCTTACCTTTAGACGAGTTCCTTTTGCACCAGAGGAATCTGCTCTTTCACTTCCAGCTAAATCCACCAGACTTATCTTACTGACCTAGGTAACAAATAAAAAACAAAACCAATTTATAAACAAACTTTTAACTTATATCACTGACCCTATAACGTATACGTATCCTGTGTGTGTGTGACACTATTATCCCATCAGAGGGGTCACTGACCCTATAACTTTTATGTATCCTGTGTGTGTGTGACACCATTATCCCATTAGAGGGGTCACTGACCCTATAACTTATAGGTATCCTGTGTGTGACACTATTATCCCATCAGAGGGGTCACTGACCCTATAACTTATAGGTATCCTGTGTGTGTGACACTATTATCCCATCAGAGGGGTCACTGACCCTATAACTTATAGGTATCCTGTGTGTGTGACACTATTATCCTATCAGAGGGGTCGCTGACCCTATAACTTATAGGTATCCTGTGTGTGCGTGACACTATTATCCCATCAGAGGGGTCACTGACCCTATAACTTATAGGTATCCTGTGTGTGTGACACTATTATCCCATCAGAGGGTCACTGACCCTATAACTTATAGGTATCCTGTGTGTGTGACACTATTATCCCATCAGAGGGGTCACTGACCCTATAACTTATAGGTATCCTGTGTGTGTGACACTATTATCCCATCAGAGGGGACACTGAACCTATAACTTATATTAATCCTGTGTGTGTGACACTATTATCCCATCAGAGGGGTCAATGACCCTATAACTTATAGGTATCCTGTGTGTGACACTATTATCCCATTAGAGGGGACACCGACCCTATAACTTATAGGAATCCTGTGTGTGTGTGACGCTATTATCCCATCAGAGGGGTCACTGACCCTATAACTTATAGGTATCCTGTGTGTGTGACACTATTATCCCATCAGAGGGGTCACTGACCCTATAACTTATAGGTATCCTGTGTGTGTGACACTATTATCCCATCAGAGGGGTCACTGACCCTATAACTTATAGGTATCCTGTGTGTGTGTGACGCTATTATCCCATCAGAGGGGTCAGTGACCCTATAACTTATAGGTATCCTGTGTGTGTGACACTATTATCCCATCAGAGGGGTCACTGACCCTATAACTTATAGGTATCCTGTGTGTAACACTATTATCCCAACAGAGGGGTCACTGACCCTATAACTTATAGGTATCCTGTGTGTGTGACACTGTTATCTCATCAGAGGGGTCACTGACCCTATAACTTATAGGTATCTTGTGTGTGTGACACTATTATCCCATCAGAGGGGACACTGACCCTATAACTTATAGGTATCCTGTGTGTGTGACGCTATTATCCCATCAGAGGGGTCACTGACCCTATAACTTATATGTATTCTGTGTGTGACACTATTCTCCCATCAGAGGAGTCAACGACCCTATAACTTATAGGTATCCTGTGTGTGTGATGCTATTATCCCATCAGAGGGATCACTGACCCTATAACGTATACGTATCCTGTGTGTGTGACACTATTATCCCATCAGAGGGGTCACTGACCCTATAACTTATAGGTATTCTGTGTGTGACACTATTATCCCATCAGAGGGGTCACTGACCCTATAACTTTTAGGTATCCTGTGTGTGTGACACTATTATCCCATCAGAGGGGTCACTGACCCTATAACTTATAGGTATCTTGTGTGTGTGACGCTATTATTCCATCAGAGGGGTCACTGACCCTATAACTTATAGGTATCCTGTGTGTGTGACACTATTATCCCATCAGAGGGATCACTGATCCTATAACTTATAGGTATCCTGTGTGTGTGATGCTATTATCCCATCAGAGGGGTCACTGACCCTATAACTTATAGGTATCCTGTGTGTGCGTGACACTATTATCCCATCAGAGGGGTCACTGACCCTATAACTTATAGGTATCCTGTGTGTGTGACGCTATTATCCCATCAGAGGGGACACTGACCCTATAACTTATAGGTATCCTGTGTGTGTTACACTATTATCCCATCAGAGGGGACACTGACCCTATAACTTATAGGTATCCTGTGTGTGTGACACTATTATCCCATCAGAGGGGTCACTGACCCTATAACTTATAGGTATCCTGTGTGTGTGACACTATTATCCCATCAGAGGGGTCACTGACCCTATAACTTATATGTATTCTGTGTGTGACACTATTATCCCATCAGAGGAGTCAACGACCCTATAACGTATACGTATCCTGTGTGTGTGAAGCTATTATCCCATCAGAGGGGTCACTGACCCTATAACTTATAGGTATCTTGTGTGTGTGACACTATTATCCAATCAGAGGGGACACTGACCCTATAACTTATAGGTATCCTGTGTGTGTGACACTATTATCCCATCAGAGGGGTCACTGACCCTATAACTTATAGGAATCCTGTGTGTGTGTGACACTATTATCCCATCAGAGGGGTCACTAACCCTATAACTTATAGGTATCCTATGCGTGTGACACTATTATCCCATCAGAGGGGTCACTGGCCCTACAACTTATAGGTATCCTGTGTGTAACACTATTATCCCATCAGAGGGGTCACTGACCCTATAACTTATAGGTATCCTGTGTGTGTGACACTATTATCCCATCAGAGGGGTCACTGACCCTATAACTTATAGGTATCCTGTGTGTGTGACACTATTATCCCATCAGAGGGGTCACTGGCCCTATAACTTATAGGTATCCTGTGTGTGTGACACTATTATCCCATCAGAGGGGTCACTGGCCCTACAACTTATAGGTATCCTGTGTGTAACACTATTATCCCATCAGAGGGGTCACTGACCCTATAACTTATAGGTATCCTGTGTGTGTGACGCTATTATCCCATCAGAGGGGACACTGACCCTATAACTTATAGGTATCCTGTGTGTGTTACACTATTATCCCATCAGAGGGGACACTGACCCTATAACTTATAGGTATCCTGTGTGTGTGACACTATTATCCCATCAGAGGGGTCACTGACCCTATAACTTATAGGTATCCTGTGTGTGTGACACTATTATCCCATCAGAGGGGTCACTGACCCTATAACTTATATGTATTCTGTGTGTGACACTATTATCCCATCAGAGGAGTCAACGACCCTATAACGTATACGTATCCTGTGTGTGTGAAGCTATTATCCCATCAGAGGGGTCACTGACCCTATAACTTATAGGTATCTTGTGTGTGTGACACTATTATCCAATCAGAGGGGACACTGACCCTATAACTTATAGGTATCCTGTGTGTGTGACACTATTATCCCATCAGAGGGGTCACTGACCCTATAACTTATAGGAATCCTGTGTGTGTGTGACACTATTATCCCATCAGAGGGGTCACTAACCCTATAACTTATAGGTATCCTATGCGTGTGACACTATTATCCCATCAGAGGGGTCACTGGCCCTACAACTTATAGGTATCCTGTGTGTAACACTATTATCCCATCAGAGGGGTCACTGACCCTATAACTTATAGGTATCCTGTGTGTGTGACACTATTATCCCATCAGAGGGGTCACTGGCCCTATAACTTATAGGTATCCTGTGTGTGTGACACTATTATCCCATCAGAGGGGTCACTGGCCCTACAACTTATAGGTATCCTGTGTGTAACACTATTATCCCATCAGAGGGGTCACTGACCCTATAACTTATAGGTATCCTGTGTGTGTGACACTATTATCCCATCAGAGGGGTCACTGACCCTATAATTTATAGGTATCCTGTGTGTGTGACACTATTATCCCATCAGGAACGGTTCCGAGCTCTCGCACCTTCTCAGTGTCCAGGTTGGTCATCTCATCGTGTCTCTTCTGGGTGAAGACGATGGTGAAGACGGCATGTGAGCGGCTGCTGGTCTCGTTCATGTTCGTGGCAGCGACCGTCCTGTAGAGAGAAGGACACACAGGCTGCAGTAGGTACACCGTGTGATACAGCACCCGCAGGCGTCACCCCTCTTGTGAACGTGTATGGGGGGGGGGGGGGGATTACCTGGCCCTGTTCCCACAGTCCATGAGGTCAGCGATGTCATGATACGAGGTCACAGCTAGTTTGGACAAGTCCTCCACGTACGGCCCCATGATAGGGTGCTCCCTCACCCGCAGGTTGCCTTTACTTTTGGGGCTCAGCAGGTCACGCACTCTCTCACAGTAGATTTCCATGTAGCTGACCTGGTTATCGGATATAAATGCACTAATGTATGGGGTGCAGATAAGACGGGAGAGGAAGCAGCGGTGCATGCTGGGATACTGAGGGGAATGAGGGGGGGGGGGGGGGGGGGGGGAGAGTGTAGATGTGGCAGGAATACGTACGACTCTACATCTTCCGTAAGAGCATGCCATGCGCTGCATAAACTGGGAGCAGGGTAGGTACAAGGTGTATATGTGGTACATACTAGAGATGAGCGGGTTCAGTTCGTCGAGATCCGAACCCCACCGAACTTCACGTGGTTTACACGGGTCCGAGGCAGCCTCGGTTCTTCCCGCCTTACACGCAAAACATCATCCCGCTGTCGGATTCTCGCAAGATTCGGATTCCATATAAAGAGCCGCGCGTCACCACCATTTTCACTCGTCCATTGTCGAGATAGAGAGAGGACGTGGCTACGGTCTCTGCCCGAATAGCCCAATATCAGCAAATCTCAGCTCAATATCTGTGCTCGGTATCATTGCTGCATTGTGGTGACCAGTATATGGTAGTACAGTATAGTAGTCCAGTGCTGTTCTCGCTGCCCAGTGTCACTCAGTTCTATTATCCTGAACAGTGCACAGTGTTTCTGTGCTCATTATATTATCATTGCTGCATTGTGGTGACCACTGACCAGTATATAGTAGTACAGTAGTCCAGTGCTGTTCTCGCTGTCCATTGTCACTCAGTTCTATTATCCTGAACAGTGCACAGTGTATCTGTGCTCATTATATTATCATTGCTGCATTGTGGTGACCACTGACCAGTATATGGTAGTACAGTACAGTAGTCCAGTGCTGTTCTCGCTGCCCAGTGTCACTCAATTCTATTATCCTGAATAGTGCTCAGTATCTGAGCTCATTATTATCATTGGTGCATTCTGTTGACCACTGACCAGTATTTAGTAGTACAGTACATTAGTCCAGTGCTGTACTCGCTGCCCAGTGTCACTCAGTTCTATTATCCTGAACAGTGCAGTGTATCTGTGCTCATTATATTATCATTGCTGCATTGTGGTAACCACTGACCAGTATATGGTAGTACAGTACAGTAGCCCAGTGCTGTTCTCGCTGCCCCATGTCACTCAGTTCTATTATCCTGAACAGTGCAGTGTATCTGTGCTCATTATCATTGCTGCATTGTGGTGACCACTGACCAGTATATGGTAGTACAGTACAGTACAGTCCAGTAGTCCAGTGCTGTTCTCACTGCCCAGTATCACTCAGTTCTATTATCCTGAAAAGTGCACAGTGTATGTCACTGTGCATAGGTCACCATAATTCCAGTCACAGTGGTATCTGGTATCTATCTAGTGGTATCTAATTCCAGACATTACTGCCGTCTAATTCCAGATATATTACTGGCATATAATTCCACACATTAAAAAAATGGAGAACAAAAATGTGGAGGGTAAAATAGGGAAAGATCAAGATCCACTTCCACCTAGTGCTGAAGCTGCTGCCACTAGTCATGGAAGAGACGATGAAATGCCATCAACGTCGTCTGCCAAGGCCGATGCCCAATGTCATAGTAGAGAGCACGTAAAATCCAAAAAACCATAGTTCAGTAAAATGACCCAAAAATCTAAATTAAAAGCGGCTGACAAGCGTAAAGTTGCCAATATGCCATTTACGACACGGAGTGACAAGGAACGGCTAAGGCCCTCTCCTATGTTCCTCATGGCTAGTGATTCAGCTTCACATGAGGATGGAAGCACTCATCCTCTCGCTAGAAAAATTAAAAGACTTAAGCTGGCAAAAGCACAGCAAAGAACTGTGCGTTCTTCTAAATCACAAATCCCCAAGGAGAGTCCAATTGTGTCGGTTGCTATGCCTGACCTTCCCAACAGTGGACGGGAAGAGGTGGCTCCTTCCACCATTTGCACGCCCCCTGCAAGTGCTGGAAGGAGCACCCGCAGTCCAGTTCCTGATAGTCAGATTGAAGATGTCAGTGTTGAAGTACACCAGGATGAGGAGGATATGGGTGTTGCTGGCGCTGGGGAGGAAATTGACCAGGAGGATTCTGATGGAGAGGTGGTTTGTTTAAGTCAGGCACCCGGGGAGACACCCGTTGTCCGTGGGATGAATAAGGCCATTGACATGCCTGGTCAAAATACCCCCAAAAAATCACCTCTTCGGTGTGGAATTATTTCAACAGAAATGCGGACAACTGGTGTCAAGCCGTGTGTTGCCTTTGTCAAGCTATAATAAGTAGGGGTAAGGACGTTAACCACCTAGGATCATCCTCCCTTATACGTCACCTGGAGCGCATTCATAAGAAGTCATTGACAAGTTCAAAATCTTAGGGTGACAGCGGAAGCAGTCCACTGACAACTAAATCCCTTCCCCTTGTACCCAAGCTCCTGCAAACCACACCACCAACTCCCTCAGTGTCAATTTCTTCCTTAGACAGGAACGCCAATAGTCCTGCAGGCCATGTCACTGGCAAGTCTGACGAGTCCTCTCCTGCCTGGGATTCCTCCGATGCATCCTTGAGTGTAACGCCTACTGCTGCTGGCGCTGCTGTTGTAGCTGCTGGGAGTCGATCGTCATCCCAGAGGGGAAGTCGGAAGACCACTTGTACTACTTCCAGTAAGCAATTGACTGTCCAACAGTACTTTGCGAGGAAGATGAAATATCACAGCAGTCATCCTGTTGCAAAGCGGATAACTCAGGCCTTGACAACTATGTTGGTGTTAGACGTGCATCCGGTATCCACCGTTAATTCACAGGGAATTAGAGAATTTCTTGAGGTAGTGTGTCCCCAGTACCAAATACCATCTAGGTTCCACTTCTCTAGGCAGGCGATACCGAGAATGTACACGGACGTCAGAAAGAGTCACTAGTGTCCTAAAAAATACAGTTGTACCCAGTGCCCACTTAACCACGGACATGTGGACAAGTGGAGCAGGGCATACTCAGGACTATATGACTGTGACAGCCCACTGGGTAGATGTATTGCCTCCCGCAGCAAGAACAGCAGCGGCGGCACCAGTAGCAGCATCTCGCAAACGCCAACTCGTTCCTAGGCAGGCTACGCTTTGTATCACTGCTTTCCATAAGAGGCACACAGCTGACAACCTCTTACGGAAACTGAGGAAGATCATCGCAGAATGGGTTACCCCAATTGGACTCTCCTGGGGATTTGTGACATCGGACAACGCCACCAATATTGTGCGTGCATTACATGTGGGCAAATTACAGCACGTGCCATGTTTTGCACATACATTGAATTTGGTGGTACAGAATTTTAAAAAAAAAACTACAGGGGCGTGCAAGAGATGCTGTCGGTGGCCAGAAGAATTGCGGGCCACTTTCGGCATTCAGCCACCGCGTGCCGAAGACTGGAGCACCAGCAAACACTCCTGAACATGCCCTGCCATCAGCTGAAGCAAGAGGTGGTAACGAGGTGAATTTCAACCCTCTATATCCTTCAGAGGATGGAGGAGCAGCAAAAGGCCATTCAAGCCTATACAGCTACCTACGATATAGGCAAAGGAGGGGGAATGCACCTGACTCAAGCGCTGTGGAGAATGATTTCAACGTTGTGCAAGGTTCTGCAACCCTTTAAAACTTGCCACACGTGGGGGGCGTGGCCACGGCGGCTAGCAGATAGGCAGCAGGGTTGTGGAGCTCCCCGGCCTATTAATCCTTAAGAGATCCTGGGGCCCTCTCTGAGGCTCACTTTCGGCCGGGCCGCGCTGTATCGCCGTGGGGGAGCGGCGGCCGTCTCCTGCCGGAGCTGACAGCCTGCGCCAGCTGCCGCCCGAGTCTCGGGCCTAGGCCGCTGGGAAATCCCCGGCCTCGATTTCTGGAGCTCCGCTGTGCTGCCGCGGGCGCGCGCGAACCCGCGGTGAAGATCCGGTCACCCGGCGCCTGGGGAGTGCGGCGCCCACCACCTACACCTGCTGGGGAACCCGCCAGGCCGCTTCTAACCCCCGAAATTGGGGTGAATATACTGAGGGGAGTGAGACTGCGAGTTCGGCGGCCATCTTGGCTGCAGCTGCTGCTTCCACTGCAAATGCTCTGTGTGACCTGTGAAAGGGCTGCAGAGCTGGAAGATTTGCCCCAGCACAGGTTGTCCCACCTTTTGCCCCTTGCCTATTTCTGAGTAGCACATCCTACAAAATCACCCCCAGACCCCTCTGCCCCCCCCCCCCCCCCCCCCTTCTCTGTGCTTCACTGCTGGATGTCCTGTGCTCTGGAGTGTTGCTGATACTGCACCTCACCCCTACTGCTGTGCTTTCTGACACTGAATATCGGGACTCTGAGCGCTGCTCGGACCTTGTTGCTATGGTGAGGGGTGGTCAGAGCGCAGCTGTGGCTAAATTGGAGAAGTTTGCCCGCCAGCCTGCTGCCCAGCCGATGCAGTCGTCCCCTAAGCCCTCTCCTTCTACCAAACCGACTCCCCCGGCCGGGACCGGCTCGGGCGCAGACATGCAGCCATCTACGCCTTCCATTCAGCACGTCCTGGAGGCCATAGCGGCCAGCGAACAACGTCTGTCGGACAAAATGGAGAAGGTGCAGTGCGACTTATCACTGTTGCGCCAGGACGTCCAGCGAGTACGGGAGAGGGTCGGCGAAACGGAAACACGGGTCTCTAATCTGGAAGACCTCAGCGGCCCCCTACAACGGTCTGTCTCAGCGGTTACACAACAAGTCTCGTCACTGCAAACTGCAAACTAAACTCATGGATATGGAGGGGCGACTTCGCAGAAATAATGTGAGATTCGTGGGCCTGCCTGAAAAGGAAGAGGGGGCGCACCCTGAAGACTTCCTAGAATCCTGGCTGAAAGAGGCGTACGGCGCTGAATCCTTTACATCCCAATTTGCGGTGGAGCGGGCGCACCGGGTGCCTTTCCGGCCTTTGCCCCCGGGCGCACCGCCGCGAACATTTATTGCCAAGTTTCTACACTATAAAGACCGGGACTCCGTCCTGCGCCTGGGCCGTGCGAAGGGCCCCCTGCTTCGAAATGGTGTCCGGGTGTCGGCGTTTCCGGATTTCGCAACGGATGTCCAGAAAGATCGGGCCCAGTTTCTGCCCATCAAGCGCCTCCGTGACCTGAGCCTTCCATATTCAATGCTGTTTCCCTCTAGGCTACGCGTGGTGGCGGACGGGGAAACTAAGTTCTTCAACTCTCCGAGGGAGGCGGCAGCCTGGCTGGACAGGTACGCTCCGGGCGCCCGCCAGATGGCTCCGGACTGATTGACATCCAGTTTTCTCTCTACATGGGCCTACAATATGCAAGTATAAGTCCGGGGAGCTTCCTTTTGCATTAGTTGTTCTGGACTTTACCGGGTAGTGACTTTTACGCATTAGTTTCTTGTAGTGGGGTTTTTTTTGTTTGGATCTGTGTGCTACGCATAGCACTGCCGTAGGCTTTCAGATCACCAAGGTTGGAGCTTTGTTAGGGATAAAGGTATGCCACAGTTCAGGCAGGTATACGGGGAGGGGGGATGTTGTTGGGATGCTGTCAGTTTTTCTATGTTTCTCTCTTTTAAGTTTTTGTTTTCCATATGTCTATTTATTGAATTGTGCGATGATGTTGTGCTATTTAGGGGGGTTTGGCTCGGGGCTCGGGGCCCGGGGCCTGCGGACGATATGGTTTTTGGGATAGTACTCTGCACAGGCAGGTGGATACCCGGATAATGTTGATAGGCGGGGGGGTCTTTACATGCCTGCCTTAAAGATTTTGGCATGGAATGTCCGGGGCATTAATAATAAAGTAAAGCGGTCCCTAGTATTCCAAATGATAAAGAAATATGGCCCGGATATTATCTGTCTGAGCGAGACCCACCTGGAGGAAAATAGACTATTGTCGCTCCGCAGGCCTTGGGTAGGCTGGGCGTATCATTCCTCTCACTCCTCCTCTTCCAGGGGGGTGTCGGTCATGATAAAGAGAACTGTACAGTTTGAATTAATCACGGTAAATACGGATCCATATGGTAGATTTGTGTTTCTAGAATGCAAGCTGAGCTCCCGTAACTTCTTTAATCTTGTCTGTTTATGTTCCTCCCCCATTCTCGTATGACGTCCTGCAGAAGGCGGCTTCATTTATTGCTTCCTCTCCACACACTCCTGTTATTTGTCTAGGGGACTTTAACAACGTGTTGGATGCCTCTCTGGATAGGTGGAGGTCTTCTCGGGATCCGGGGGCGGGGGGTGGCCAATCTATATCTCGATCTAAGTTTGCGGATTATATAGATAGCATGCAGTGGGTAGATGTCTGGAGGGCTCGCTACCCTACGCTTAGGCAATACTCATGTTTCTCTAGTACGTATGGCTCCTTCTCCAGAATCGACCTGGCCCTGGTCTCGCCCTTGCTCCTACCTAGCATAACGGATGTTCATTATGAGGCACGGGGGGTGTCAGATCATTCGCCCCTAATGCTGTCTTTTGATGTGGAGTGCCGGAGGGGACAGTCATACTGGAAGCTGCACCCATCCTGGCTGGTTCAGCTGGGAGAGTGCCCGGATTTGCCGCTTAGGTGGGAAGGGTTCTTTGCGGATAACGCGGGCTCGGCCCCGACACCGGTTATATGGGATGCATTTAAAGCTTGTCTACGTGGTACGCTGATAGGCAAAATAGCCGCCCGCAAGATAGAGTACAGGGCGACGGAGAGACAGCTCGAATCTGAATATAGGGACCTGGAGACCCGCTATTTGGCTCAGGGAACTCCTGCGCTGAAGGCAAGTTGGCTATTAGCTCAGGAGGCCTGGCTAGCTCACCTTTCGGATAAAAACGCAAACTCCCTTTTGTTCAGGCACACCAACATATATATGCAGGCGGACAGGCCAGGTAGTTTATTGGCCCACTTGGTGCACTACGACCGTCCTGGGTCCACGATAGTGCAGATGACTGGCCCTGACGGCTCCATAGTAGATAATACCCCCGACATAGCGCAGATGTTCCTTTCATACTTTAAAGAGGTCTATGGCTCAGTCGACATGCTCCATGGAAGACTTAGATCTGTACCTGTCCAATATACCCCTCTCTAAGCTTTCCCCCGAGGCTAGGGATATCCTAGACGCCCCCTTAACCTTGGAAGAGGTGACGGCGGCGGTGGGAATGTCCCCCAGTGGCAAGTCTCCAGGAAGCGATGGCATCCCCACTGAGCTGTATAAACAACACATACAGTTCTTTGGTTCCAAGCTGCATGAGACGTATACCGACATATTTGCCACCAATCAACTTCCTCCCTCAATGTCCGAGGCCGTAATTATAGTACTGCCAAAGCCCGGTAAGGATCTCAAACTAGTGGAGTCCTATAGGCCGATTTCCCTTATCCCCACTGATGCCAAGATCCTGGCAAAAATCCTTGCGGTCCGGCTCAACTCGGTCATTACATCTATCATACACCAGGATCAGTCTGGCTTTATGCCAGGGAAATCCACGTCCATTAATTTGCGCAGGCTTTACACTATTTTGCAGGCTCCCCACGATGTCCCCTCGGACGCGGTTGTAATTTCACTGGACGCGGCTAAGGCATTCGAATGGCCGTATCTGTGGGGGGTCATGACATGTATGGGCTTCGGCCCTAATTTTATACGATGGATCAAACTGCTATATCAAAGCCCACGCGCCAGGATCTTGGTTAATGGCTATGTCTCTTCCTCCTTTACTTTGACTCGGGGCACCAGACGGGGATGCCCCCCCTCTCCCCAGCTTTGTTTGCCATAGCCACTGAACCCTTGGCTTGTTTAGTCAGATCGCACCCGGACATTGGGGGAGTTGAATCGGGCCCATGTACTGACAAAATAGCCCTTTATGCGGACGACCTGTTACTTTTCTTACACGACTACAGTGTGGATATGCCTATGGTGTTGCAGGTCATAGAGACCTTCAGCAGATTCTCTGGTCTCTGCATAAACTGGTCCAAATCATTTATAATGCCCATTATGGGCTCTCCTCCCCGGGTCCCAAAGATTTCCCTGCCGCTAAGCTGGACAGGCCAGTTTAAATATCTTGGGATCCAGGATACTAACGACCCTTCGGATTTCATATCCTTGAACCGCTTGTACAGCTGATTGTACGCAAGTCAAGGGCTTGGTGTAAACTCCCGCTGACAATGACAGGTAGGGTTAGCCTTGTTAAGATGATAATTTTGCCCAAGCTACTGTATGTACTTTCATAATCCCCTGTATACATATTCCCGGCCTTCTTTAAGAAATTAAATAGTATACTAACATCTCTGATATGGGCCAATAAAAGACCTAGAATAAAGTTATACACCCTCACTAGACAAAAAGTTGATGGCGGCTTGGCCTTACCTCACTTCCAACTATACTACTATGCGGCCCAGCTGACACACATCAGTATCTGGTTGCGGGGAGGAGATGAGGCTGGTCTATGCTGGGCGTATCTCCGATGTTACTACCCGGACCTCTCTCCGACGCAGATTCTGGGTGGGGGGGGGGGGGGAGCACTTCCCGGCTGTCCCCTCCTATTGTTTTTCAGGCCATGAAGATCTGGCAGGCTTTGATACGAATGCTCGGGTACGATAGTATGGATCCGGATACTCCCCTTTGGCACTCCGCATCACTTCCTGAACTGGGGTCTCTCGAAGGGGGGGGAGGTTTGGGCCCCGTATTCAGTAACTTCCATATCTCAGTTGTACAACAATGGTACAATGAAGTCCTTTCAACAACTAAAGGAGGAGTTTGGTCTCCCAAACTCTTACTTCTACAGATTTTTACAGCTCAGGCACGCTTTACAATCACAGTTCGGGGACTCTCCCCCGGCGCTCCTCCCTTTCCCCATAAAGGCCTTTCTATGCGCACTGGGTCGAGTTAAGGTGATCTCCTTCACTTACTCGTACCTTATAAAAATAATTCATGCGGACCCGCTCTCGAACCTTCGGGAGCGCTGGGAGCGTGATCTGGGCCCCATAGATGTTGAGGACTGGGAGGTGGCGCTGGGGAACTCGAGCCAGGTCACCAAATCACTACGGTTCCAGCAAATCCAACTCTTTATATTACATAGATCATATATGACACCGAATAGGTTGGCCAGATTTGGGGCTGGTGGCGCAGCCGCCTGTCCTAAATGCGGAGCCGCTGGCGGATCGTTTTGGCACCTGGTGTGGGAGTGTCCATCCTTACAGGCGTTCTGGGCTGGGGTCGGGTCGATTCTAGAACGTACGGGGATACCAAGAGGAATGTTGACTCCGGGATTTTGCATTCTGGGAATAGGGGGGGGGGACCTGAATCTAGGTCTAGGTGGGAGGACTTATATGCTCGCAGTATCTGCGCCCTCACCAAGGTGTGTATTGCGCGGACATGGATGGCCCCACATTCCCCTACGATGTCTGCTTTAAAGGCCCTGGTGAATGACACAGTACTGAAGGATCGATATATCTATATGAAAAATAATGCCCTTCCTAAACATGAGACGATATGGTCCCATTGGATTAATTCTACATATTCTTCCCCTGCCCTTAGAATTTAAAGAATTCATTAATTGACATGCCGCACGCCCTCTACGACAGCCCGGCTGCCTGGGTCCCGGGGGGACGAGCCGGGCTCCTCTCCCGTATTACACACTATAGGGATTACGCACCTCACCTCGCACAACTGTATGACTCTAGGCTAGATGGAGTTGTTTTGATTTGCTCTGTTTATGGTTTGTAGGCTTTATCAGGCCTTATAGTTGGGGGGGGGGGGGGGGTTATTGTAGTATTTCGGGGAGAAAACAAGAAATGTTAGTATGTGTTTGACATTTGATTGCAGACTTCAGAGGACCTGGTATATGTAGAATGACAACATACGGTCCTGCGATTACCAGTTTCATCATGCAGTATATATATTGTTTGAGAAGGATATGGGCGTGAACATAGTGTAATAATAATTGCAGTTCCCAGTGTACACTGAAATGTCTGTAACGATTTTATCATTGTTGAATAAAAATACTCTATTAAAAAAAAAAAAAAAAACTTGCCACACGTGAAGTCAGTTCAGACACTGCCAGCGTAAATCAGGTCATTCCCCTCATCAGGCTTTTGCAGAAGAAGCTGGAGAGATTGAAGGAGGAGCTAAAACAGAGTGATGCCGCTAGGCATGTGGGACTTGTGGATGGAGCCCTTCATTCACTTAACCAGGATTCACGGGTGGTCAATCTGTTGAAATCAGAGCACTACATTCTGGCCACCGTGCTCGATCCTAGGTTTAAAGCCTATGTTGTATCTCTCTTTCCGGCAGACACAAGTCTGCACATGTTCAAAGACCGGCTGGTGAGACACTTGTCAAGTCAAGCGGAACGTGACCCGCCAACAGCTCCTCCTTCATTTTCTATCGCCACTGGAGCTGCCAGGAAAAAGATCAAATTTCCAAAACCACCCGCTGGCGGTGATGCAGGGCAGTCAGGAGCAAGTGCCGACATCTGGTCCGGACTGAAGGTCATGTCGTCTACTGTCACTGCATATGATTCTCTAACCATTGAAAGAATGGTGGAGGATTATATGAGTGACCGCATCCAAGTAGGCACGTCAGACAGTCCGTACGTATACTGGCAGGAAAAAGAGGCAATTTGGAGGCCCTTGCACAATCTGGCTTTATTTTACCTAAGTTGCCCTCCCACAAGTGTGTACTCCGAAAGAGTGTTTAGTGCAGACGGTCACCTTGTCAGCGATCGGTGTACGAGGTTACATCCAGAAAATGTGGCGAAGATTAATTATAATCAATTCCTCCGTGGAGACATTTACCAGCAATTGCCTCCAGAAAGTACACAGGGACCTGAGATGGTGGATTCCAGTGGGGACAAATTAATACTCTGTAAGGAGAGGGATGTACACAGTGAAAGGGGTGAGGAATCGGACGATGAGGAGAAGGTAGACATCTTGCCTCTGTAGAGCCAGTTTGTGCAAGGAGAGATTGATTGGTTTGGGCCCCCACCAAAAAAGAAGCAACCAGTCATTTTCAGCCACAGTCGTGTGGCAGACCCTGTCGCTGAAATGATGGGTTTGTTAAAGTGTGCATGTCCTGTTTATACAACATAAGTAAGGGCCCAAGGATAATTCCATCTTGTACCTCTTTTTTTTTTTTATCTATCTTTGCATCGTGTGATGTTTGGGGCCAATTTTTTAAGAGCCATCCTGTCTGACACTGCAGTGCCACTTCTAGATGGGCCAGGTGTTTGTCCACCCACTTGGGTCGCTTAGCTTAGTCATCCAGCGACCTCGGTGCAAATTTTAGAACTAAACATAATATTGTGAGGTGTTCAGAATAGACTGGAAATGAGTGGAAATTATGGTTATTGAGGTTAATAATACTATGGGATCAAAATTACCCCCAAATTCTATGATTTAAGCTGTTTAAAAAAAACAACAACAAAAAAAAAAAAAAAACCACCCGAATCCAAAACACACCCGAATCCAACAAAAAATTTTAAGGGACGTTTTGCCAAAACGCATCAGAATCCAAAACACAGCCGCGGAACCGAATCCAAAACCAAAACCCAAAAAAGGTCCGGTGCACATCTCTAGTACATACAGTGAGTGGGGTAGGTACAGGGTGTATACGTGGTGTACATACAGGGAGCAGGGTAGGTACAGGTTGTATACGTGGTACACACATAGGGAGCAGGGTAGGTACAGGGTGTATACGTGGTACACACACAGGGAGCAGGGTAGGTACAGGGTGTATACGTGGTACATACAGGGAGCAGGGTAGGTACAGGGTGTATACGTGGTACACACACACAGGGAGCAGGGTAGGTACAGGGTGTATACGTGGTACACACACACAGGGAGCAGGGTAGGTACAGGGTGTATACGTGGTACATACAGGGAGCAGGGTAGGTACAGGGTGTATACGTGGTACATACAGGGAGCAGGGTAGGTACAGGGTGTATACGTGGTACACACACAGGGAGCAGGGTAGGTACAGGGTGTATACGTGGTGTACATGCAGGGAGCGGGGTAGGTACAGGGTGTATACGTGGTACATACAGGGAGCAGGGTAGGTACAGGGTGTATACGTGGTACACACACAGGGAGCAGGGTAGGTACAGGGTGTATACGTGGTACACACAGGGAGCAGGGTAGGTACAGGGTGTATATGTGGTACACACAGGGAGCAGGGTAGGTACAGGGTGTATACGTGGTACATACAGGGAGCAGGGTAGGTACAGGGTGTATATGTGGTACATACAGTACAGGGAACGGGGTAGTTATGTGGTACATACAGTGAGGGGGGTAGGTACAGGGTATATAAGCAGTATGTAGGAGTGTCACTCACCTCCACAGAGTAAGATAAGTCTGGACTCCGATTATCACTGACTCGGGCAAACAAATCCTCGCAGAGCTGCAGAGATGGCAGGAGAGACGTCCACCGATTACACAGCACTTATACTGCCTGGTATACAGCTAGCACCCCTCCCCTGTGGCCCTCATACTGCCTGGTACACAGCTAGCACCCCTCCCCCGTGGCCCTCATACTGCCTGGCACATGGCTAGCACCCCTCCCCTGTGGTCCTCATACTGCCTGGCACATGGCTAGTACCCCTCCCCCGTGGTCCTCATACTGCCTGGCACATGGCTAGTACCCCTCCCCCGTGGCCCTCATACTGCCTGGTACACAGCTAGCACCCCTTCCCTGTGGCCCTCATACTGCCTGGCACATGGCTAGTACCCCTCCCCCGTGGTCCTCATACTGCCTGGCACATGGCTAGTACCCCTCCCCCGTGGCCCTCATACTGCCTGGTACACCGCTAGTACCCCTCTCCCGTGGCTCTCATACTGCCTGGCACATGGCTAGTACCCCCTTCCCTGTGGCTCTGATCCTGTATAACACACTGCTAGTACCCCTCCCCCGTGGCTCTCATACTGCCTGGCACATGGCTAGTACCCCCTTCCCTGTGGCTCTGATCCTGTATAACACACTGCTAGTACCCCTCCCCCGTGGCTCTCATACTGCCTAGCACATGGCTAGTACCCCTCCACCGTGGCCCTCATACTGCCTGGTACACAGCTAGCACTCCTCCCCTGTGGCTCTCATACTGCCTGGTACACAGCTAGCACCCCTCCCCCGTGGCTCTCTACCTGGTACACAGCTAGCACTCCTCCCCTGTGGCTCTCATACTACCTGGAGCATGGCTAGTACCCCTCCCCCGTGGCTCTCATACTGCCTGGCACATGGCTAGTACCCCCTTCCCTGTGGCTCTGATCCTGTATAGCACACTGCTAGTACCCCTCCCCTGTGGCTCTCATGCTACCTGGCACATGGCTAGTACCCCCTTCCCTGTGGCTCTGATCCTGCTTAGAAAACGTACGCCCACGTTAGTGTCCTGTGGTTACCACATCAGAGTATAATTATTGCCCTTTAATGATACCATGACCAGTATCTGCTGAAAAACCCTGCACTGCCCCCACGTGGTGGCAAAGTGTCAGTACATCAGAGATAACTCTGCGCTGCCCCCAGAGGTGACAATATGTCAGTACATAACATGCAATACCTGAGGGATGATCCCATGTTGCTCTGCCTCCGGCTTCCCCATCATGGTATAAGATTTTCCAGCCCCAGTTTGTCCATAGGCAAAAATGCAAACATTATATCCCTCAAAGGCATGCAGGAGCATCTCCTCCCCGATGTCCTTGTACACCTGCCGCTGGGACGCAAAGTCTGGGTCTTCCGTCTGAAGGAGAAAAGGAAAGCTGAATACTCATTCTCCGCAAATCTGCCCGAACCACAACCATGGTAAGCAGCGGTCACCACCAGGTGGCTCTCATCACCTAATGGGAACCCCACGGCTCCTCACCGGCGCCGGGTCACACAGGAAGGGACATGACATTACCGTATCATCTCGCACAGAGAGGCGACCTTTCTTAGCTTTATACACCACCTACTGATCACTGAGAAACAGAGCACAGCACTCTAAAAAAGGATGAACTAGTATTACTTGCTGGTACGTGTAGTTCCATCATAGGCAGGCAGTCTTTAGTTCCTCACCCAACCATCAAATGATAGGCTGAGCAAATACAATCCAGAACACGGGCTGTGGAGTCGCAGTGTTCAAAACAATTTCAAGTGGAGATTGAGGAAATGTGCCAAATCTAGCTTCAGAAGGAGTGGAGTACTAATACTGCTGTGACAGTACAGGGGATGGGTGAGGAGGACTAATAATGCTGGTTGTGGAGTGGTATAGTACAGGGGATGGGTGAGGAGGACTAATAATGCTGGTAGTGGAGTGGTACAGTAGAGGGGATGGGTGAGGAGGACTAATGCTGGTAGTGGAGTGGTACAGTACAGGGGATGGGTGAGGAGGACTAATAATGCTGGTAGTGGAGTGGTACAGTACAGGGGATGGGTGAGGAGGACCAATAATGCTGGTAGTGGAGTGGTACAGTACAGGGGATGGGTGAGGAGGACCAATAATGCTGGTAGTGGAGTGGTACAGTACATGGGATGGGTGAGGAGCACTAATAATGCTGGTAGTGGAGTGGTACAGTACAGGGGATGGGTGAGGAGCACTAATAATGCTGGTAGTGGAGTGGTACAGTACATGGGATGGGTGAGGAGTACTAATAATGCTGGTAGTGGAGTGGTACAGTACAGGGGATGGGTGAGGAGTACTAATAATGCTGGTAGTGGAGTGGTACAGTACAGGGGATGGGTGAGGAGGAGTAATAATGCTGGTAGTGGAGTGGTACAGTACAGGGGATGGGTGAGGAGGACCAATAATGCTGGTAGTGGAGTGGTACAGTACAGGGGATGGGTGAGGAGGAGTAATAATGCTGGTAGTGGAGTGGTACAGTACAGGGGATGGGTGAGGAGGACCAATAATGCTGGTAGTGGAGTGGTACAGTACAGGGGATGGGTGAGGAGGACCAATAATGCTGGTAGTGGAGTGGTACAGTACAGGGGATAGGTGAGGAGGAGTAATAATGCTGGTAGTGGAGTGGTACAGTACATGGGATGGGTGAGGAGCACTAATAATGCTGGTAGTGGAGTGGTACAGTACAGGGGATGGGTGAGGAGGACTAATAATGCTGGTAGTGGAGTGGTACAGTACAGGGGATGGGTGAGGAGGACTAATAATGCTGGTAGTGGAGTGGTACAGTACAGGGGATGGGTGAGGAGGACTAATAATGCTGGTAGTGAAGTGGTACAGTACATGGGATGGGTGAGGAGGAGTAATAATGCTGGTAGTGGAGTGGTACAGTACATGGGATGGGTGATGAGTACTAATAATGCTGGTAGTGGAGTGGTACAGTACAGGGGATCGGTGAGGAGGAGTAATAATGCTGGTAGTGGAGTGGTACAGTACAGGGGATGGGTGAGGAGGACCAATAATGCTGGTAGTGGAGTGGTACAGTACATGGGATGGGTGAGGAGCACTAATAATGCTGGTAGTGGAGTGGTACAGTACAGGGGATGGGTGAGGAGCACTAATAATGCTGGTAGTGGAGTGGTACAGTACATGGGATGGGTGATGAGTACTAATAATGCTGGTAGTGGAGTGGTACAGTACATGGGATGGGTGAGGAGCACTAATAATGCTGGTAGTGGAGTGGTACAGTACAGGGGATGGGTGAGGAGGACTAATAATGCTGGTAGTGGAGTGGTACAGTACAGGGGATGGGTGAGGAGGACTAATAATGCTGGTAGTGGAGTGGTACAGTACAGGGGATGGGAGTGGAGGACTAATAATGCTGGTAGTGGAGTGGTACAGTACATGGGATGGGTGAGGAGGACTAATAATGCTGGTAGTGGAGTGGTACAGTACAGGGGATGGGTGAGGAGTACTAATAATGCTGGCAGTGGAGTGGTACAGTACAGGGGATGGGTGAGGAGGAGTAATAATGCTGGTAGTGGAGTGGTACAGTACAGGGGATGGGTGAGGAGGACTAATAATGCTGGTAGTGGAGTGGTACAGTACAGGGGATGGGTGAGGAGGACTAATAATGCTGGTAGTGGAGTGGTACAGTACAGGGGATGGGTGAGGAGGACTAATAATGCTGGTAGTGGAGTGGTACAGTACAGGGGATGGGAGTGGAGGAGTAATAATGCTGGTAGTGGAGTGGTACAGTACATGGGATGGGTGAGGAGGACTAATAATGCTGGTAGTGGAGTGGTACAGTACAGGGGATGGGTGAGGAGGACTAATAATGCTGGTAGTGGAGTGGTACAGTACAGGGGATGGGAGTGGAGGAGTAATAATGCTGGTAGTGGAGTGGTACAGTACATGGGATGGGTGAGGAGGACTAATAATGCTGGTAGTGGAGTGGTACAGTACAGGGGATGGGTGAGGAGTACTAATAATGCTGGTAGTGGAGTGGTACAGTACAGGGGATGGGTGAGGAGGAGTAATAATGCTGGTAGTGGAGTGGTACAGTACAGGGGATGGGTGAGGAGGAGTAATAATGCTGGTAGTGGAGTGGTACAGTACAGGGGATGGGTGAGGAGGAGTAATAATGCTGGTAGTGGAGTGGTACAGTACAGGGGATGGGTGAGGAGGAGTAATAATGCTGGTAGTGGAGTGGTACAGTACAGGGGATGGGTGAGGAGGAGTAATAATGCTGGTAGTGGAGTGGTACAGTACAGGGGATGGGTGAGGAGGAGTAATAATGCTGGTAGTGGAGTGGTACAGTACAGGGGATGGGTGAGGAGGACTAATAATGCTGGTAGTGGAGTGGTACAGTACAGGGGATGGGAGTGGAGGAGTAATAATGCTGGTAGTGGAGTGGTACAGTACATGGGATGGGTGAGGAGGACTAATAATGCTGGTAGTGGAGTGGTACAGTACAGGGGATGGGTGAGGAGTACTAATAATGCTGGTAGTGGAGTGGTACAGTACAGGGGATGGGAGAGGAGGAGCAATAATGCTGGTAGTGGAGTGGTACAGTACATGGGATGGGTGAGGAGGAGTAATAATGCTGGTAGTGGAGTGGTACAGTACATGGGATGGGTGAGGAGGAGTAATAATGCCGGTAGTGGAGTGGTACAGTACATGGGATGGGTGAGGAGGAGTAATAATGCTGGTAGTGGAGTGGTACAGTACATGGGATGGTTGAGGAGGACTAATAATGCTGGTAGTGGAGTGGTACAGTACATGGGATGGGTGAGGGGCACTAATAATGCTGGTAGTGGAGTGGTACAGTACAGTACAGGGGATGGGTGAGGAGTACTAATAATGCTGGTAGTGGAGTGGTACAATACATGGGATGGGAGAGGAGTACTAATAATGCTGGTAGTGGAGTGGTACAGTACAGGGGATGGGTGAGGAGGACTAATAATGCTGGTAGTGGAGTGGTACAGTACATGGGATGGGTGATGAGTACTAATAATGCTGGTATTGGAGTGGTACAGTACATGGGATGGGTGAGGAGTACTAATAATGCTGGTAATGGAGTGGTACAGTACATGGGATTTATGAGGAGTACTAATAATGCTGGTAGTGGAGTGGTACAGTACATGGGATGGGTGAGGAGGAGTAATAATGCTGGTAGTGGAGCGGTACAGTACAGGGGATGGGTGATGAGTAATAATAATGCTGGTAGTGGAGTGGTACAGTACAGGGGATGGATGAGGAGTACTAATAATGCTGGTAGTGGATTGGTACAGTACAGGGGATGGGAGAGGAGAAGTAATAATGCTGGTAGTGGAGTGGTACAGTACATGGGATGGGTGAGGAGAAGTAATAATGCTGGTAGTGGAGTGGTACAGTACATGGGATGGATGAGGAGTACTAATAATGCTGGTACTGGATTGGTACAGTACAGGGGATGGGAGAGGAGAAGTAGTAATGCTGGTAGTGGAGTGGTACAGTACATGGGATGGGTGAGGAGTACTAATGCTGGTACTGGAGTGGTACAGTACATGGATGGGTGAGGAGGAGTAATAATGCTGGTAGTGGAGTGGTACAGTACATGGGATGGGTGAGGAGGAGTAATAATGCTGGTAGTGGAGTGGTACAGTACAGGGGATGGATGAGGAGTACTAATAATGCTGGTACTGGATTGGTACAGTACAGGGGATGGGAGAGGAGTAATAATGCTGGTAGTGGAGTGGTACAGTACAGGGGATGGGAGAGGAGGAGTAATAATGCTGGTAGTGAAGTGGTACAGTACAGGGGATGGGTGAGGAGCACTAATAATGCTGGTAGTGGAGTGGTACAGTACATGGGATGGATGAGGAGTACTAATAATGCTGGTAGTGGAGTGGTACAGTACATGGGATGGGTGAGGAGGAGTAATAATGCTGGTAGTGAAGTGGTACAGTACATGGGATGGGTGAGGAGGAGTAATAATGCTGGTAGTGAAGTGGTACAGTACATGGGATGGTGAGGAGGAGTAATAATGCTGGTAGTGGAGTGGTACAGTACATGGGATGGGTGAGGAGGAGTAATAATGCTGGTAGTGGAGTGGTACAGTACATGGGATGGGTGAGGAGGAGTAATAATGCTGGTAGTGGAGTGGTACAGTACAGGGGATGGGAGAGGAGGATTAATAATGCTGGTAGTGGAGTGGTACAGTACAGGGGATGGGTGAGGAGGAGTAATAATGCTGGTAGTGGAGTGGTACAGTACATGGGATGGGTGAGGAGGAGTAATAATGCTGGTAGTGGAGTGGTACAGTACATGGGATGGGTGAGGAGGAGTAATAATAGGATTTTGGTACTTACCAGGTAAATCCTTTTCTTTGAATCCATAGGGGGCACTGGAGTACTCTTGGGATATGGACGGCTTCCGTAGGAACAGCACTGAATATTTAAATTTAGAACACTCCACCCCTCCATATCCCCGAGTACCTCAGTGTTTTTTACTGAGCCGAACAGGAACTATAGAAAGGTTGACAATGGAGTATTACATATAACATAACTGACAATAACGAAGTTGACACATAACGTTACTGACAACTAAACAGTTGACACCCTAACCAGCACTTGATAATTTTAACCAGTCGGTGAGAGTGTGTTACCATAAGATCCTCAGAACTCACCACAACTAGGTAAAACTGCTCTGGGTGGGCGTCCAGTGTCCCCTATGGATTCAAAGAAAAGGATTTACCTGGTAAGTACCAAAATCCTATTTTCTTTTTCATCCACTAGGGGTCACTGGAGTACTCTTGGGACGTACCAAAGCTTCCCCCGTGGGCGGGAGAGCTGTTTGGCACCTGTAACACTAGGCGGCCAAAGCTAGATGCTGATGCCGCAAACGTATCAAACTTGTAAAAGCACACAAACGTGTGCACTGAAGACCATGTAGCCGCACGGCAAAGCTGCGTCGTAGAAGCTCCCCGACCAGCTGCCCATGAAGTTCCCACAGAACGTGTGGAATGAGCGGTTACTGATGTAGGCGGTTGTAACCTAGCATGAAGGTAAGCCTGACGTATGGTCAGTTTTATCCATCTGGATAAGGTTTGTTTAGACGCTGGCCAACCCATCTTAGCAGCATCATAGAGAACAAACAACGTATCCGTCTTACGAACTGAAGACGTTCGGGATACATAAACGCGTAATGCGCGTACCACATCCAGAGTTCCAGAATGTGCTGTCAACACAGGAACTACTATTGGTTGATTGATGTGAAAAGATGACACTACCTTTGGTAAGAAAGCGGGATTCGTCCGAAGTTCCGCTCTGTCATCATGAAACACCAAATACGGTGACTTGCATGACAAGGCACCCAAATCCGAAACACGCCTTGCCGAAGCTAAGGCTAGAAGAAAAATTGTTTTCCAAGTGAGAAACTTTATATCCACTTGCTGTAAGGGTTCAAAATATGAAGACTGTAAGAACTCTAAAACCAGATTCAAGTCCCATGGCGCTGTAGGTGGAATGAATGGAGGCTGTACTCTGAGGACACCTTGGAGAAAAGTGCGTATAGACGGCAATAGAGCCAATCGTCTTTGAAAGTAAATTGACAAAGCAGATACCTGCACCTTTAGTGTAGATAAACGCAGTCCTCCATCTAACCCCGTTTGTAGAAATAACAAAAGGCGGGATAACTTGAAAGATGTCGGAAACTTCCGAGCTTCACACCAACCTATATAGGCACGCCATATTCTGTAATAATGAGCTGCCGTAACCGGCTTCCTAGCTCGTAACATGGTTGGTATAACCGAATCTGGAATACCCTCTCTTCTTAAGAGGGCGGTCTCAACAGCCACCCCGTCAAACGCAGCCGCGCTAAATCGGGGTAAAGGAACGGACCTTGTTGTAACAGGTCTGGACGTAGTGGGAGCGGCCAAGGATCGTCTGCGAGTAGTCCTTGGAGATCCGAGAACCAAGCTCTCCGAGGCCAATGAGGCGCCACTAGTATGACTGTGACAGACTCTCTTTTGATCCGTTTTAGCACCAGAGGGAGCAACGGAAACGGTGGAAACAGATACACAAGACTGTACGGCCACGCGACAGTGAGAGCATCCACCGCCACTGCCTTTGGATCTCTTGTTCTGGACACATACTGGAACGTTTGGTGATTGTGTCGAGACGCCATCAGGTCCACCTGAGGATAACCCCATCGCTGAACCAACATGTGAAATACTTCTGGATTTAATGCCTATTCGCCTGGATGAAAATCCCGACGACTGAGATAATCCGCTTCCCAGTTGTCCACTCCCGGAATGAACACGGCCGACAATATCACCTGGTGGCATTCCGCCCAATTGAGGATTCGAGCTACTTCCCGCATTGCCATGCGGCTTCTCGTTCCTCCTTGTTTGTTGATGTATGCGACCACCGTCGCATTGTCTGACTGCACTTGGACAGGCTGAGAGCGAAGCATGTGCACTGCTTGTCGTAGCGCATTGTAAATTGCGCGGAGTTCCAGGACATTTATAGACAGCAATTTTTCGTGATCCGCCCAGAGACCCTGGAGCTGACAATTTTGAATTACCGCTCCCCAACCTCTGAGACTGGCGTCCGTAGTTAGAATTATCCAATTCCAGCCTCCGAACCGTCTTCCTGCGGTTAAATTGTGTTCTTTGAGCCACCAGAGCAGAGATACTCTTGCCCTTGGCGACAACCTCACCCTGTGGTGAATCTGCAGATGCGAGCCCGACCACTGGGCGAGCACATTCAGTTGAAATGGACGCGAGTGAAATCTTCCGAACTGAAGCGCTTCGAAAGCTGCCACCATTGTGCCTAAGAGGCGAATGCACAAGTGTACAGACACTGTGCGTGGCTTGAGCACTAATTGTACTAGATGGCGTAGAATTTGTACTTTCTGCTGTGGTAGGTAAATTCTTTGATTGACCGTATCGAGAATCATACCTAGGAATTGAAGGCGTTGAGACGGAATTAGATGTGATTTCTTGAAGTTGACAATCCAACCGTGGTGAACCAGTACATCGTACGTTAGCAGCGCATGTTGGAGAAGCATCTGTTGAGACGGAGCTTTGATGAGCAGATCGTCTAAATACAGAACTATTGTCACTCCCAGGGATCTGAGATGAGCTATCATCACAGACATCACTTTGGTGAATACCCAAGGCGCTGATGACAGACCAAACGGTAGAGCCTGAAACTGGTAATGGTTCTGGCGTATTGCAAACCGTAAGAATTTCTGATGAGGCTGCCAAATTGGAATGTGTAAGTACGCATCCTTGAGATCTAGCGCAATCATAAATTCCTTTGGCTCTAAACCCGCAATCACCGAACGCAGAGACTCCATTTTGAATCTGTAGTAAGTTACGTACTGATTGAGACCCTTTAAGTTCAATATTGGTCTGACCGAGCCATCCGGCTTCGGTACCACAAACAGACTTGAATAATAACCCTGACCCTGTTGATGTACAGGGACCGGAATCAAAACTGCCGAATCCAGTAGGGACTGAATGGCAATTTTCAGAACCGTCCTCTTGTCGTCCGACAGAGGCAATCCTGTCTTGAAAAACCGCAGAGGCGGAAGATAGTCGAACTCTATTTTGTAACCTTTTAACACTAAATTGCGGATCCACCCATCCGCGGATGTGTGGAACCACGCCAAATGGAACGTCTGAAGGCGTGCTCCCACAATCGGAGAACAGAGATGGGCTGGTAGCCCGTCATGCCACTGGTTTGTCGGTAACCTTAGCGTCCTGGCGGCTTGTGTTGGTTTGTTGGAAACCACGTCCACGACCACGTCTAGCAGGCGTGGCTGTTCCTCTGCCATGTCCTCGAAAGGACTGAGGTCTAAAGGATTTGAGCGAAGGTCCAGCGTACCTCCTTCTTGATACCGGTGGAGGCAATGGTAAGAAAACAGACTTACCTCCCGTAGCCTCAGCAATCCATGCGTCCAATTCAGGACCAAACAACTTCTTGCCATCGTAAGGCAACGCCTCTATACCTCGTTTGACCTCTGCCTCCGCATGATAAGCACACAGCCAGAGTGCTCTTCGTGCCGTAACTAGCGACGATGAAATACGAGAAGTGAGCTGACAGACGTCAGTAGACGCTGTACAGAGATACTCCGCAGCCTCACTCATTTGATTTACAAGAAGTATCAGGTTTTCGTCATGTAAACCAGATTTGAGTTCTGTAAGCCATATTATGAGCGCCTTAGTGAACCAAATGCCAACCAATCCAGGTCTCAGCATCACACCTGCTGCTACATACATGGACTTTAGCATAGTTTCTATCTTGCGATCTGAAGGGTCTTTAAGCGTAGTAGCTGCTGGCACTGGTATGGTTAATTTCTTGGTAAGCTTTGACACTGAAGAATCAACTATTGGTGGATTCTCCCATGTACACGTTACCGAGTCTGGAAACGGATAACTAGACTTAAATCTGCGAGGTATAGAAAACCGTTTATCTGGATTCTGTCGTGTTTCTACTAACATCTGATTAAGAGATTCCGACACAGGAAAACTTATTGGAGTTTTTTGTCGTTTAGTAAATACGACCTGATCATTTGTGAGAGGCTCCTCAGTTTCAGTAAACTTCAGAGACTGACGTACCGCTCTGATGAGATCATCAATGCCGGAACTGTTAAAATCCTCACCATCTGACTCCACTTCGCCCTCCTCACCGTCATCTTGTTCCGTGAGGTCTGGCATGGAATCGTCAGAATGCAACATAGCAGAAACTGGAAAATCATAAGACATATGAAATTTATCCCGTTTACCCAAAATGGATTTGGACCTTACGCAAAGCTGAGACGCCTCCGGTAGTTCTGGCGGTCTCACCCTAGACTCAGATCTTGCCGTTTCCCGCTCCTGTCGAGCGGCGGTCAATTCTGATTGTAACCTGTCCAGTACATTTACTAACATTCCCCACGGAGGGTCCGGTGAGGACATTGGTTGTAAAACTGGAGCAGAAATCGTATTCTGAACCGAATCCACAAAACATACTGTACATGTGGTAGATCCATCCGGTAACACACTGCTACAGACTTTGCAATTATGCTTTTTAGTTTTTGCTGGTGCCTTACTCATTATGGCGACAGACAATACAATACACAAAAAACAGACACTTGCACGACTCAGTAAAATAGTAGTAAGGTGTCTCTGTGTGTATATATATATATATCTGGCCAAGTGCAGTACACGTGGCCAGTACTATGAAATGTGATCCCAAATTCCCACTAACACCCCTGCGCCTCCGGTGGAGTAGAGATGTAGTACTGGAACGTTCTGGAATCACAGCAGGAAGACACAGGAAGCATGGTTAAAATGGCCCCCATGCCATGCTTACACATATAATCACAGTGCTGGTTACAAACTTTGAACTGATTATAACCCTGTATGACATTCTGT
Organism: Pseudophryne corroboree; assembly: GCF_028390025.1. Taxonomy (NCBI): domain Eukaryota; kingdom Metazoa; phylum Chordata; class Amphibia; order Anura; family Myobatrachidae; genus Pseudophryne; species Pseudophryne corroboree. The sequence goes on from NC_086449.1 coordinate 6,983,721, forward strand.
AAATACCCCTGCAGCCTAGCATCTGCTGTTGCTGCAGTATTTTCTTATGCCGCTGTATTGCCCCCTTATTCCTCCGTTTATTGCCCCCCCCCCCCTCCGTGAGGTAATGCCTGCATGCTCTTTCAGATGCAGAGCAGCGGGCAGCGCAGCGTGTGGGGCCGCCAGCGGGTATCGTGCGCCAAGACAGAGAGCGGATCGCTGTGCTGTGAGCCGTGGGAGCCGGGTGAGCAGCGGAAAAACAGCGGTGGGGGCCGGAGCAGTGCGAGCGGCCAGAGCAGCAGCGGCGGCCGGCGCAGTGAGCGGCCAGAGCAGCAGCGGCGGCCGACGCAGTGAGCGGGAGAGCAGCGGCGGCCGGAGCCGTGTGAGTGGGGCGAGTAGCGGCGGCGCCGGAGGCAGTCTGCAGAGTCCCCAGGAACAATGTCCCCCACCTCGGGGCGGCAGCGGGAGCTGGCCGCCCCGCTCACATACCTTCAATCCTGCAGCTTGTGAGGAGGCTCCGACGGGGCTTCTGTACAAGCGCCGGCCAGCCTGAGCAGGAGGATTTGTGTGTGGCTGTGAGGGAGCTCTTTCAGAGAGGCCCGACACGCCCCTGCTGCTATCAGCAGCTTGCACTATCCCTGACCCTGCCTTTTGGAAGGGGGAAAGGGATGTGTATAAAAAAGAAAAATATAAAAATAAAAATAAAAAATATTCAAAGTAATTGTGGACCCAGCCACAAACGAACTGTTGCTATCGAGCACAGAAAAAACACTGAGGTACTCGGGGATATGGAGGGGTGGAGGGTTCTAAATTTAAATATTCAGTGCTGTTCCTACGGAAGCCGTCCATATCCCAAAAGTACTCCAGTGACCCCTAGTGGATGAAAAAGAAAATGCTGGTAGTGGAGTGGTATAGTACATGGGATGGGTGAGGGGCACTAATAATGCTGGTAGTGGAGTGGTACAGTACAGTACAGGGGATGGGTGAGGAGGAGTAATAATGCTAGTAGTGAAGTGGTACAGTACATGGGATGGGTGAGGAGTACTAATAATGCTGGTAGTGGAGTGGTACAGTACAGGGGATGGGTGAGGAGGAGTAATAATGCTGGTAGTGTAGTGGTACAGTACATTGGATGGGTGAGGAGGAGTAATAATGCTGGTAGTGGAGTGGTACAGTACATGGGATGGGTGAGGAGGAGTAATAATGCTGGTAGTGGAGTGGTACAGTACATGGGATGGGTGAGGAGGAGTAATAATGCTGGTAGTGGAGTGGTACAGTACATGGGATGGGTGAGGAGGAGTAATAATGCTGGTAGTGGAGTGGTACAGTACATGGGATGGGTGAGGAGGAGTAAATGCTGGTAGTGGAGTGGTACAGTACATGGGATGGGTGAGGAGGAGTAAATGCTGGTAGTGGAATGGTAGAGTACATGGGATGGGTGAGGAGGAGTAATAATGCTGGTAGTGGAGTGGTACAGTACATGGGATGGGTGAGGAGCACTAATAATGCTGGTAGTGGAGTGGTACAGTACAGTACAGGGGATGGGTGAGGAGGAGTAATAATGCTGGTAGTGGAGTGGTACAGTACATGGGATGGGTGAGGAGGAGTAATAATGCTGGTAGTGGAGTGGTACAGTACATGGGATAGGTGAGGAGGAGTAATAATGCTGGTAGTGGAGTGGTACAGTACAGGGGATGGGTGAGGAGGAGTAATAATGCTGGTAGTGGAGTGGTACAGTACATGGGATGGGTGAGGAGGAGTAATAATGCTGGTAGTGGAGTGGTACAGTACATGGGATGGGTGAGGAGCACTAATAATGCTGGTAGTGGAGTGGTACAGTACAGTACAGGGGATGGGTGAGGAGTAATAATGCTGGTAGTGGAGCTGAACAGTACAGGGGATGGGAGTACTAGTAATGTTAGTATAGCAGTAGTTTGGAGGGTGAGCAGCATTATAATAAGATTTTACTTACCGGTAAATCTATTTCTCGTAGTCCGTAGAGGATGCTGGGGACTCCGTAAGGACCATGGGGAATAGACGGGCTCCGCAGGAGACATGGGCACTTTAAGAAAGACTGACTCTGGGTGTGCACTGGCTCCTCCCTCTATGCCCCTCCTCCAGACCTCAGTTAGAGAAACTGTGCCCAGAGGAGACGGACAGTACAAGGAAAGGATTTTTGTAATCCAAGGGCAAGATTCATACCAGCCCACACCAATCACACCGTATAACTTGTGATAAACTACCCAGTTAACAGTATGAAAAACAACATAGCATCAGTCCAAGACCGATGAAACTATAACATAACCCTTATGTAAGCAATAACTATATACAAGTCTTGCAGAAGAAGTCCGCACTTGGGACGGGCGCCCAGCATCCTCTCAGGACTACGAGAAATAGATTAACCGGTAAGTAAAATCTTATTTTCTCTAACGTCCTAGAGGATGCTGGGGACTCCGTAAGGACCATGGGGATTATACCAAAGCTCCCAAACGGGCGGGAGAGTGCGGATGACTCTGCAGCACCGATTGAGCAAACATGAGGTCCTCCTCAGCCAGGGTATCAAACTTATAGAACTTTGCAAAGGTGTTTGACCCCGACCAAGTAGCAGCTCGGCACAGCTGTAGTGCCGAGACCCCTCGGGCAGCCGCCCAAGAAGAGCCCACCTTCCTAGTGGAATGGGCTTTAACTGATTTCGGTAATGGCAATCCTGCCGTAGAATGCGCCTGCTGAATCGTGTTACAGATCCAGCGAGCAATAGTCTGCTTTGAAGCAGGGCCGCCAACTTTGTTGGCTGCATACAGGACAAACAGTGCTTCTGTTTTCCTAATCCTAGCCGTTCTGGCCATGTAAATTTTCAAAGCCCTGACCACATCAAGGGACTCGGAATCCTCCAAGTCACGTGTAGCCACAGGCACGTCAATAGGTTGGTTCATATGAAAGGATGAGACCACCTTAGGTAGGAATTGAGGACGGGACCGCAATTCCGCTCTATCCATATGGAAAACCAGATAGGGGCTTTTATGTGATAAAGCCGCGAATTCCGACACTCGCCTAGCCGAAGCCAAGGCTAACAACATGACCACCTTCCAGGTGAGATATTTCAACTCCACTGTCTTAAGTGGTTCAAACCAATGTGACTTAAGGAAACTTAACACCACGTTAAGGTCCCAAGGCGCCACCGGAGGTACAAAAGGAGGCTGAATATGCAGTACTCCCTTCACAAAAGTCTGTACTTCAGGTAATGAGGCCAATTCCTTTTGAAAGAAAATGGATAAGGCCGAAATCTGAACTTTAATGGAGCCTAATTTTAGGCCCAAATTCACTCCAGTTTGTAGGTAGTGAAGAAAACGGCACAGGTGGAACTCCTCCGTAGGAGCATTCCTGGCCTCACACCAAGAAACATATTTTCTCCATATTCTGTGATAATGTTTAGATGTCACGTCCTTCCTAGCCTTTATTAGCGTAGGAATGACCTCATCCGGAATACCTGTTTCCGCTAGGATCCGGCGTTCAACCGCCATGCCGTCAAACGCAGCCGCGGTAAGTCTTGGAACAGACAGGGACCTTGTTGTAACAGGTCCTGCCTTAGAGGAAGAGGCCACGGATCTTCTGTGAGCATTTCTTGCAGATCCGGATACCAGGTCCTTCGTGGCCAATCTGGAACAATGAGAATTGTTCTCACTCCTCCTTTTCGTATTATCCTCAACACCTTGGGTATGAGAGGAAGAGGAGGAAACATATATACCGACTGGAACACCCACGGTGTCACTAGGGCGTCCACAGCTACCGCCTGAGGGTCTCTTGACCTGGCGCAATACCTTTGTAGCTTTTTGTTGAGACGGGATGCCATCATGTCTATTTGGGGTAGTCCCCACCGACTTGCAATGTGCGCAAAGACTTCCTGATGAAGTCCCCACTCTCCCGGATGCAGATCGTGTCTGTTGAGGAAGTCTGCTTCCCAGTTGTGCACTCCCGGAATGAACACTGCTGACAGAGCGCTTACATGATTCTCGCCCAGCGAAGAATCCTGGTGGCTTCCGCCATTGCCACTCTGCTCCTTGTGCCGCCTTGGCGGTTTACATGAGCTACTGCGGTGATGTTGTCTGACTGGATCAGAACTGCTCGATTGCGAAGTAAGATCTCCGCTTGACGTAGGGCGTTGTATATGGCTCTTAGTTCCAGGATGTTGATGTGAAGACAAGTCTCTTGACTTGACCAAAGTCCTTGGAAATTTCTTCCGTGTGTGACTTCTCCCCAACCTCGGAGGCTCGCGTCCATGGTCACCAGGATCCAGTCCTGAATGCCGAACCTGCGGCCCTCTAGAAGGTGAGCACTGTTTAGGCACCACAGGAGAGATACTCTGGCCCTGGGGGACAGGGTGATCCTCTGATGCAATTGCAGATATGACCCGGACCATTTGTCCAATAGGTCCCATTGGAAGGTCCTTGCATGGAATCTGCCGTATGGAATGGCTTCTTATGTTGCCACCATCTTTCCCAGAACTTGAGTGCAATGATGCACTGACACTTGTTTTGGTTTCAACAAGTTCATGACTAGATTCATGAGTTCCTGCGTTTTATCCGTCGGAAGAAAAACCCTTTTCTGGTCTGTGTCCCAGAATCATGCCCAAGAAGGGCAGACGAGTTGTAGGATTCAGCTGTGACTTTGGAATATTGAGAATCCAGCAGTGTCGCTGTAACACATTCAGTGAAAGTGATACGCTGCTCAGCAACTTCTCCCTTGATCTCGCTTTTATGAGGAGATCGTCCAAGTACAGGATAATTGCGACACCCTGCTTGCGCAGGAGCACCATCATTTCCGCCATTACCTTGGTGAAAATTCTCGGGGCCGTGGAAAGCCCAAACGGCAACGTCTGAAATTGGTAATGACAATCCTGTACCGCAATTCTCAGGTACGCCTGATGAGGAGGATATATGAGGACATGCAGGTATGCATCCTTTATGTCCAGAGATACCAAAAAATCTCCCCCTTCTAGGCTGGCGATGATCGCCCTGAGCGATTCCATCTTTAGCTTGAACCGTTGTAAGTAAAGGTTCAGGGATTTTAAATTCAAAATGGGTCTGACCGAACCGTCCGGTTTCGGAACCACAAAGAGTTGAGTAGTACCCCTGCCCTCTTTGAAGCAGGGGAACCTCTACCACCACTTGTTGCAGACACAATTTGTGAATTGCCTGTAAAACTATCTCCCTTTCCAGGGGTTGTTTCGGTAGGGCCGATTAGAAAAACCGGCGAGGGGGCACTTCTTCGAATTCTAGCTGGTAACCCTGGGAAACAATTTCTATTGCCCATGGATCCACCTGTGAGTGGACCCAGACGTGGCTGAACAGTCGAAGACGTGCCCCCACAGGAGCCGACTCCCTCAGGGGAGCCCCAGCTTCATGCGGTGGATTTAGCAGAGGCCGGGGAGGACTTCTGTTCCTGGGAACGAGCTGTGGTGTGCAGCTTTTTCCCTCTGCCCTTACCTCTGGCAAGAAAGGACGATCCCCGTGCTCTCTTGCTTTTATTGGGACGAAAGGACTGCATTTGCTAATGAGGCGCTTTCTTAGGTTGTGAGGGAATATATGGCAAAAAATTTGATTTACCTGCCGTAGCAATGGAGACGAGATCAAAGAGGCCCTCTCCGAACAATTCCTCACCCTTGTAAGGCAACAACTCCATATGCTTCTTGGAGTCGGCATCACCTGTCCACTGCCGGGTCCATAAGCCACGCCTAGCAGAAATAGACATAGCGTTTATTCTGGAACCCAGTAAACTAAGGTCTCTTTGAGCATCTCTCATATATAGGACAGCATCTTTAATATGCCCTAGGGTCATTAAAATGGTATCCTTATCAAGAGTCTCAATATCTGCTGATAAGGAATCGGTCCATGCTGCTACAGCACTACAAACCCAGGCCGACGCAATAGCCATTCTGAGTAACGTACCAGAATGTGTGTAAATGGACTTCAAGGTAACCTCCTGCTTGCGGTCAGCAGGATCCCTGAGGGTAGCCGTATCTTGGGATGGAAGTGCTATCTTTTTTGATAAGCGTGTTAAAGCTTTGCCCACCCTAGGGGAGGATTCCCACCGTATTCTGTCTTGTGACGGGAAAGGATACGCTACAAGAATCCTTTTGGTAATCTGCAGTTTTTTGTCTGGAGTTTCCCACGCTTTTTCGCATTGTCAAAGTCGAAAAATATCATGCTACACGCTGCCATATATTCACCCCATGCGCATTATCTCCCGTGCGTGCACATATTCGCAACTGCATAATGAAGCTTCTACGGCCGTGCGCATTGGCGCGTGATATGTGCATTTACGGTAGGGTTTGTGTGCGTCTAGCGGGCGACTCAAATGTTACATAGTAAATCCAAATAGTATGTTTGATAGGTAATGTTCCCCTTAATAATAACTGAAAGTTTGTTTATTGTAACTGGTCGCTGGACGGAGGAATTCCTCTTTGCATGATACGAAGGGTCAGACAGGGTTTGAGCAGTGGTGTTTGGTACCTAACTAAAGAACATTTTATTAGAAACAATCCGGTGCTGGTTAGGTAAAGATTAATCGCTCCTGCGCATAGTTATGTCTATTAGTAGTTTCTGGACATTTACTATATTTGCAGTTCATTATCCATGCGGCGGGAATCCTGAGATTCCCTTCCACCTGAGCAGTTCGATATAGTCACAGCCCACCTTTTCAAACTAACCTATGACCTTTTGTTATAATGCGAGGAGACATTCCTGTGTCCAATGAACAATGAGATTATAGGTCCCTTTGTAGTGTACTGTACGCAGTGTATATAAGAACAGCCAGCCTGGCCAGCTCAGTCTTCTCTCCACAACGGTTTTCATCATTGACTAACTAGGGAGCTGGTACCAGGACTGCGCAGCGATCGTTCCCAGTGTGTAAGTCTTTCTCTGTAACCAACTTGTTCTCGGTTTGTATTTGCCATACTATCTCTCTCTCTCTGTTATTGTTAAACTGTTGTATATTGTATATGTGTAGTTATTATGTTTAGATATTGATGTTAGCCTGTAGTGTATGAACTGTTAACGGTTTTCCCCTTTTTACATAGCTAGATATTGTTAGTAAAGGTGTTGGAACCTTAGCAAGGTATTGTGTGTTTATTACATTGCTGAGAGTATTCAGAGCGTCTCAATCGCTCAAGAGGCTTTCATACAATAGAGGTTAATTAGCATTGCATTGTGTTCACATTACAAAACCAAGGTTTACAGTATAGGCTCAGCCTTTCATTGTATTGCATACAAGGTTTACCGAGTGTCATCCCGTGAGTGTCTGCGCCGCTCGTGTTCCCCTCGTGGTCACGAGCGTCCGCTACGCTGGTAGCGTAGCATTACGGTAGTCGGCCGCCTATAGCGTGCTCGACACCAAGCGTTAAGCTGTGAGCGAGCGTGCCGCATGAGCGTCTCGACCACGGCTAAGCGTCTGCTACACTAAGTGCGTACCCTTACGGTACCCTATACGCCAATTGCGTACTGAGTCTCTTACCCACATATAGTGAATGTTATAAGATAAATATTTAGCTTTATCAGCATAAATCGTTCAGCTCATGTGAGGAGGGAAAGGTGACCTCTGGTTTCTTTCCCTTAAACATGTGCACCCTCGTGTCAGAGATAGGGGGGTTCCTCAGTGATATGCAAAACATCTTTTATAGCGATAATCATATATCGAATACATTTTGCCACCCTTGGCTGTAATTTTGCATCTTCGTAGTCGACACTGGAGTCTGAGTCCGTGTCGGTATCTGTGTCAGCTATTTGGGATAGTGGGCGCTTCTGAGACCCCGAAGGTCCAGGCGACATTGAGACAGGCATGGGTTGACTCCCTGACTGTACCCCAGCTTCAGCTTTGTCTAATCTTTTGTGCAGTAAATTAACATTCCACATATCCATCCAGTCAGGTGTCGGCACTGCTGACGGAGACCTAGCATTCATATACTCCCCCTCCTCCTTAGATGAGCCTGCAATCTCAGACATGTCGACACGCGTACCGACACACAGCACACACACAGGGAAGCCCTTCTGAAGACTGCCTCTCCAAAGGGCCTGGTGGGGAACCTGAGAGAGAATATGCCAGCACACACCCCAGCGCTATATGAGCCAAGAAAAACAGTGTGTTTACCTAGTAGCGCCTGTAATAATAAGATTTTACTCACCGGTAAATCTATTTCTCGTAGTCCGTAGTGGATGCTGGGACTCCGTAAGGACCATGGGGAATAGCGGCTCCGCAGGAGACTGGGCACAACTAAAGAAAGCTTTAGGACTACCTGGTGTGCACTGGCTCCTCCCACTATGACCCTCCTCCAGACCTCAGTTAGGATACTGTGCCCGGAAGAGCTGACACAATAAGGAAGGATTTTGAATCCCGGGTAAGACTCATACCAGCCACACCAATCACACCGTATAACTCGTGATACTATACCCAGTTAACAGTATGAAATATAACCGAGCCTCTCAACAGATGGCTCAACAATAACCCTTTAGTTAGGCAATAACTATATACAAGTATTGCAGACAATCCGCACTTGGGATGGGCGCCCAGCATCCACTACAGACTACGAGAAATAGATTTACCGGTGAGTAAAATCTTATTTTCTCTGACGTCCTAAGTGGATGCTGGGACTCCGTAAGGACCATGGGGATTATACCAAAGCTCCCAAACGGGCGGGAGAGTGCGGATGACTCTGCAGCACCGAATGAGCAAACTCTAGGTCCTCCTCAGCCAGGGTATCAAACTTGTAGACTCTTGCAAAAGTGTTTGAAACCGACCAAGTAACCGCTCGGCAAATTTGTAAAGCCGAGACCCCTCGGGCAGCCGCCCAAGAAGAGCCCACTTTCCTCGTGGAATGGGCTTTTACAGATTCAGGGTGCGGCAGTCCAGCCGCAGAATGTGCAAGTTGAATCGTGCTACAGATCCAGCGAGCAATAGTTTGCTTAGAAGCAGGAGCACCCAGCTTGTTGGGTGCATACAGGATAAATAGCGAGTCAGTTTTCCGGACTCCAGCCGTCCTGGAAACATATATTTTCCAGGGCCCTGACTACGTCCAGTAACTTGAAATCCTCCAAGTCCCAAGTAGCCGCAGGCACCACAATAGGTTGGTTCACATGAAAAACCGATACCACCTTAGGAAGGAATTGGGAACGAGTCCTCAGTTCCGCCCTATCCATATAAAAAATGAGATAAGGGCTTTTGCATGATAAAGCCGCTAATTCTGATACACGCCTGGCCGACGCCAAGGCCAACAGCATGACCACTTTCCACGTGAGGTATTGTAGCTCCACGGATTTAAGTGGCTCAACCCAATGCGACTTCAGGAAATCCAACACCACGTTGAGATCCCACGGTGCCACTGGAGGCACAAACGGGGGCTGACTATGCAGCACTCCCTTAACAAAAGTCTGAACTTCAGGCAGTGAAGTCAGTTCTATTTTGGAAGAAAATCGAGAGCCGAAATCTGGACCTTAATGGAACCCAATTTTAGGCCCATAGTCACCCCTGACTGTAGGAAGAGCAGAAATCGACCTAGCTGAAATTCCTCCGTTGGGGCCTTCCTGGCCTCACAGCACGCAACATATTTCCTCCATATGCAGTGATAATGGTTTGCGTTCACTTCTTTCCTAGCTTTAATTAGCGTAGGGATAACTTCCTCAGGAATGCCCTTTTCCTTCAGGATCCGGCGTTCAACCGCCATGCCGTCAAACGCAGCCGCGGTAAGTCTTGGAACAGACAGGGCCCCTGCTGCAGCAGGTCCTGTCTGAGCGGCAGAGGCCATGGGTCCTCTGAGATCATTTCTTGGAGTTCTGGGTACCAAGCTCTTCTTGGCCAATCCGGAACAATGAGTATAGTTCTTACTCCTCTCCTTCTTATTATTCTCATTACCCTGGGTATGAGAGGCAGAGAAGGGAACACATACACCGACTGGTACACCCACGGTGTTACCAGGGCGTCCACAGCTATCGCCTGAGGGTCCCTTGACCTGGCGCAATATCTTTTTAGCTTTTTGTTGAGGCGGGACGCCATCATGTCCACCTGTGGCCTTTCCCAACGGTGTATAATCATTTGGAAGACTTCTGGATGAAGTCCCCACTCTCCCGGGTGGAGGTCGTGTCTGCTGAGAAAGTCTGCTTCCCAGTTGTCCACTCCGGGAATGAACACTGCTGACAGTGCTAACACATGATTTTCCGCCCATCGGAGAATCCTTGTGGCTTCTGCCATCGCCATCCTGCTTCTTGTGCCGCCCTGTCGGTTTACATGAGCGACCGCCGTGATGTTGTCTTACTGGATCAGCACCGGCCGGTGTTGAAGCAGGGGTCTAGCCTGACTTAGGGCATTGTAAATGGCCCTTAGTTCCAGAATATTTTTGTGTAGGGAAGTCTCCTGACTTGTCCATAGTCCTTGGAAGTTTCTTCCCTGTGTGACTGCCCCCCAGCCTCGAAGGCTGGCATCCGTGGTCACCAGGACCCAGTCCTGTATGCCGAATCTGCGGCCCTCTAGAAGATGAGCACTCTGCAGCCACCACCACAGCGACACCCTGGCCCTTGGAGACAGGGTTATCCGCCGATGCATCTGAAGATGCGACCCGGACCACTTGTCCAACAGATCCCACTGGAAGATCCTTGCATGGGACCTGGCGAATGGAATTTCTTCGTAAGAAGCTACCATCTTTTCCAGGGCTCGCGTGCATTGATGCACCGACACCTGTATTTGTATTAGGAGGTCTCTGTCTAGAGACGACAACTCCTTGGACTTCTCCTCCGGGAGAAACCCTTTTTTATCCTGTTCTGTGTCCAGAACCATACCCAGGAACAGTAGACGCGTCGTAGGAACCAGCTGCGACCTTGGAATATTCAGAATCCAGCCGTGCTGTTGTAGCACTTCCCGAGATAGTGCTACTCCGACGAACAACTGCTCCCTGGACCTCGCCTTTATAAGGAGATCGTCCAAGTACGGGATAATTATTTCGGCCATTACCTTGGTAAATACCCTCGGTGCCGGGGACAGACCAACGGCAACGTCTGGAATTGGAAATGACAATCCTGTACCACAATTTTGAGGTACTCCTGGTGAGGAGGGTAAATAGGGACATGCAGGTAAGCATCCTTGATGTCCAGTGATACCATGAAATTCTCCAGGCTTGCAATAATCGCCCTGAGCGATTCCATTTTGAACTTGAACCTTCGTATATGTGTTCAAGGATTTCAATTTTAGAATGGGTCTCACCGAACCGTCTGGTTTCGGTACCACAAACATTTTGGAATAGTAACCCCGGCCTTGTTGAAGGAGGGGTACCCTGATTTCACCTGCTGGAAGTACAGCTTGTGAATTGCCGCCAGTACTACCTCCCTTTCTCCGAGGGCAGCAGGCAAGGCTGATGTGAGTTAACGGCGAGGGGGAGTCGCCTCGAACTCCAGCTTGTATCCCTGTGATACTACTTGCAGTACCTAGGGATCCACCTGTGGGCAAGCCCACTGGTCCCTGAAGTTCCCGAGACGCGCCCCCACCGCACCTGTCTCCACCTGTGGAGCCCCAGCGTCATGCGGTGGACTCAGAGGAAGCGGGGGAAGATTTTTGATCCTGGGAACTGGCTGCTGGTGCAGCTTTTTCCTTCTTCCCTTGTCTCTGTGCAGAAAGGAAGCGCCTTTGACCCGCTTGCTTTTCTGAAGCCGAAAGGACTGTACCTGAAAATACGGTGCTTTCTTAGGCTGTGAGGAAACCTGAGGTAAAAGTTTTTCTTCCCAGCTGTTGCTGTGGATACGAGGTCCCAGAGACCATCCCCAAACAATTCCTCACCCTTATAAGGCTGAATCTCCATGTGCCTTTTAAAGGCAGCATCACCTGTCCACTGCCAGGTCTCTAATACCCTCCTGGCAGAATGGACATTGCATTAATTCTGGATGTCAGCCGGCAAATATCCCTCTGTGCATCCCTCATATATAAGACGACGTCTTTAATATGCTCTATGTTAGCAAAATAATATCCCTGTCTAGGGTATTAATATTATCTGACAGGGTATCAGACCACGCTGCAGCAGCACTATTTATGCTGAGGCAATTGCAGGTCTCAGTATAGTACCTGAGTGTGTATATACAGACTTCAGGATAGCCTCCTGCTTTTTATCAGCAGGCTCCTTCAAAGTGGCCGTATCTCAAGACGGCAGTGCCACCTTTTTTGACAAACGTGTGAGCGCCTTATCCACCCTAGGGGATATCTCCCAACGTGACCTATCCTCTGGCGGGAAAGGGTACGCCAGCAGTAACTTTTTAGAAATTACCAGTTTCTTATCGGGGGAACCCACGCTCTTTACACACTTCATTCACTCATCTGATGGGGGAACAAAACACTGGCTGCTTTTTCTCCCCAAAAATAAAACCCCTTTTATGTGGTACTTGGGTTCATGTCAGAAATGTGTAACACATTTTTCATTGCCGAGATCATGCAACGGATGTTCCTAGTGGATTGTGTATATGTCTCAACCTCGTCAACACTGGAGTCAGACTCCGTGTCGACATCTTTGTCTGCCATCTGAGGTAACGGGCGTTTTTTTGAGCCCCTGATGGCCTTTGAGACGCCTGGGCAGGCGCGGGCTGAGAAGCCGGCTGTCCCACAGCTGTTACGTCATCCAGCCTTTTATATAAAGGAGTTGACATTGTCGGTTAATACCTTCCACCTATCCATCCACTCTGGTGTCGGCCCCACAGGGGGCGACATCCCATTTATCGGCCTCTGCTCCGCCTCCACGTAACCTTCCTCATCCAACATCTCGACACAGCCGTACCGACACACCACACACACACAGGGAATGCTCTGACTGAGGACAGGACCCCACAAAGTCCTTTGGGGAGACAGAGAGAGAGTATGCCAGCACACACCAGAGCGCTATATAATGCAGGGATTAACACTATAACCGAGTGATTTTTCCCCCAATAGCTGCTTGTATACACATATTGCGCCTAAATTTAGTGCCCCCCCTCTCTTTTTAACCCTTTGAGCCTGAAAACTACAGGGGAGAGCCTGGGGAGCTGTCTTTCAGCTGCACTGTGAAGAAAAAACGGCGCCAGTGTGCCGAGGGAGATAGCCCCGCCCCTTTCCCGGCGGACTTCTCCCGCTTTTTCTGGAATTCTGGCAGGGGTATTTTTACACCTATATAGCCTTCCTGACTATATATCGTGTAGATTTGCCAGCCAAGGTGTATTATATTGCCCTCAGGGCGCCCCCCCCCCAGCGCCCTGCACCCATCAGTGACCGGAGTGTGAGGTGTGCATGAGGAGCAATGGCGCACAGCTGCAGTGCTGTGCGCTACCTTGTTGAAGACAGAAGTCTTCTGCCGCCGATTTTCCGGAACACTTCTTGCTTCTGGCTCTGTAAGGGGGCCGGCGGCGCGGTTCCGGGACCGAACATCGAGGTCGGGTCCTGTGGTCGATCCCTCTGGAGCTAATGGTGTCCAGTAGCCTAAGAAGCCCAAGCTACCACCACTTAGGTAGGTTCGCTTCTTCTCCCCTTAGTCCCTCGCTGCAGTGAGTCTGTTGCCAGCAGATCTCACTGTAAAATAAAAAACCTAAAATATACTTTCTTTCTAGGAGCTCAGGAGAGCCCCTAGTGTGCATCCAGCTCAGCCGGGCACAAGATTCTAACTGAGGTCTGGAGGAGGGTCATAGTGGGAGGAGCCAGTGCACACCAGGTAGTCCTAAAGCTTTCTTTAGTTGTGCCCAGTCTCCTGCGGAGCCGCTATTCCCCATGGTCCTTACCGAGTCCCAGCATCCACTTAGGACGTCAGAGAAATGTATTTTGCCAAATGTGTGCCCCCCCCTCTACTTAAAAACCCTCTTTCACCGTGTGTCAAGCAGGGGAGAGTCCGGGGAGCTTCCTCTCAGCGGTGCTGTGGAGAAAAGATGGCGCTGGTGAGTGCTGAGGGAGAAGCCCCGCCCCCTCGGCGGCGGGCTTCTGTCCCACTCGAAATATTTCAAATCATGGCGGGGGCTCTCTATATACATGTACAGTGCCCAGCTGTACATGTATATACACTAATATGCCATATAGGAGTCTTAAATTGCTGCCCAGGGCGCCCTCCCCTGCGCCCTGCACCCTGACAGTGACCGGAGTGTGTGAGGTGAAGGGGAGCAATGGCGCACAGCTGCAGTGCTGTGCGTTACCTCAGTGAAGATCCAAGTGTCTTCTGCCGCCTCAGATGGGTCTTTTCCTCAAATACTCACCCGGCTTCTTTCTTCCGGCTCTGCGAGGAGGACGGCGGCGCGGCTCTGGGACGGACGGCGAGGGTGAGACCTGCGTACCGATCCCTCTGGAGCTAATGGTGTCCAGTAGCCTAAGAAAGCAGAGCCCTGAACTCAGAGAAGTGGGTCTGTTTCTCTCTCCTCAGTCCCTCGATGCAGGGAGTCTGTTGCCAGCAGGCTCCCTGAAAATAAAAAAAACCTAAGAAAAATGCTTTCTTACAGGAAACTCAGGAGAGCTCCTGAAATGCACCCAGTCTCCACTGGGCACAGTATCAAACTGAGGTCTGGAGGAGGGGCATAGAGGGAGGAGCCAGTGCACACCCAGAGTCAAGTCTTTCTTAAAGTGCCCATGTCTCCTGCGGAGCCCGTCTATTCCCCATAGTCCTTACGGAGTCCCCAGCATCCTCTAGGACGTTAAAGAAACATTAGTTACTGGAGAATACATAATAGGAGAACACGATAGTGAAATCATATATTGCATTTATTAAACTGCTGTCCTATATTCCCCAGCAACCGATAAGTAATCTACCAATCACTTGCTACACATCCGCCATTTATGAATGAGTCATACCCCTTTTCCATCTACGATGCGGGTCGCAGCCGGGAGCCTGTGACGGGTGCTACCCGGCTGCAACCCGCATCGATGACTCCTTTCCTATCAGCAGTCACCAATCCTGCATATTGTTGGGTTGGTGACGCGGCAGGGGAGGAGCTGGGAGATCACATGATCTCCCAGCGCCGCCCTTTCATAGAGTGTAAACGGGAGCCGTGTCGCATCGACACGGCTTCCGTTTACACTACAACCTTACCCGGATCATTCCCGTGTCCTACCCCTTTTCCACTGGCAAAAAACACGTGTAAATGCCCCCCCGTGCATTTACCAGTGTTTTTTGAGCTAGTGGAAAAGGGGTATCAGGATGCAGTAGAAGAGAGGAGTCAGAGAGGAAGGACTCCTGCATCCGCCATAAGACAGTGTGTGGTACAATATAAGCAAGCCATGCAATCACAGGTCACAGACGTAGGAAGAACACCGAATTCTAAACAGATCTATGCAAAAACTCAACGTTATCAGAATCGCCAGTAACTGTAGTGCGTGCATTTTATCCATCAACCAGGATGCCGCTACGTGTGCAGCCAGCGACCGCGTACGAGTCACAGGTAGCAGATGGCGGGTAGTGGGCAGAGCAGCGTTAGGAAGCCATGTATTTCCACCACAAGGTTGCAGCACTCTGCAGAATGGCGATCACCAGGAGAAGGATGGAGCGGGCAGAACGTACAGGGCAGAGGTCACATGAGAGCCTGGACACAAACAGAACAGAAGGGAAATAGACACAAGACCAGTGATGTCCTCACCGTAGTGTGCGACCAGTACGAGTAATCAAAGGTGAAGTTCTTTGGCGCATCTTTGGGCTGCTTAGGGTTTGATATACCTGCAACATGAAGAAATGAGATTAGCCATATAGACGGCAGGAGCCTGCATCATGGAATGTATATAGGTGCACATCGTACCATGTGACCTGTACTGAGCCCAACACCCACAACAGAAGAATAGAGATTGTTTGTACTAGGAAATTCTGTATATTCTTTATTATCGTGATGCAGAGTGACCGAGACGGCTGGACCGCGACATCTATATAGCAGAGAGTGGTGTAAGCTGCAACAGAGCCAATAGACTACACTGCAGCCACTGCTCTCTCCAGCCGTGACCCCTGCGCCCCCCGCTCTCTCCATCTCTCCAGCCGTGACTTCTACACTCTGCAGCCCCTGCTCTCTCCAGCCGTGACCACTGCAGCCCCCGCTCTCTCCAGCCGTGACCCCTGCGGCCCCCGCTCTCTCCAGCCGTGACCCCTGCGGCCCCCGCTCTCCCCAGCCGTGACTTCTACACTCTGCAGCCCCTGCTCTCTCCAGCCGTGACCCCTGCGGCCCCCGCTCTCTCCAGCCGTGACTTCTACACTCTGCAGCCCCCGCTCTCTCCAGCCGTGACTTCTACACTCTGCAGCCCCTGCTCTCTCCAGCCGTGACTTCCATACTCTGCAGCCCCCGCTCTCTCCAGCCGTGACTTCTACACTCTGCAGCCCCTGCTCTCTCCAGCCGTGACTTCTACACTCTGCAGCCCCTGCTCTCTCCAGCCGTGACTTCCATACTCTGCAGCCCCCGCTCTCTTCAGCCGTGACCCCTGCGGCCCCCACTCTCCCCAGCCGTGACTTCTACACTCTGCAGCCCCCGCTCTCTCCAGCCGTGACTTCTACACTCTGCAGCCCCCGCTCTCTCCAGCCGTGACTTCCATACTCTGCAGCCTCCGCTCTCTCCAGCCGTGACTTCTACACTCTGCAGCCCCCGCTCTCTCCAGCCGCGACTTCCATACTCTGCAGCCATTGCTCTCTCCAGCCGTGACTTCTACACTCTGCGGCCCCTGCTCTCTCCAGCCGTGACTTCTACACTCTGCGGCCCCCGCTCTCTCCAGCCGTGACCCCTGCGGCCCCCGCTCTTTCCAGCCGTGACTTCTACACTCTGCAGCCCCCGCTCTCTCCAGCCGTGACCCCTGTGGCCCCCGCTCTCTCCAGCCGTGACTTCTACACTCTGCGGCCCCCGCTCTCTCCAGCCGTGACTTCTACACTCTGCAGGCCCCGCTCTCTCCAGCCGTGACTTCTACACTCTGCAGGCCCCGCTCTCTCCAGCCGTGACTTCTACACTCTGCAGCCCCCGCTCTCTCCAGCCGTGACTTCTACACTCCGCAGCCCCCGCTCTCTCCAGCCGTGACCCCTGCGGCCCCCGCTCTCTCCAGCCGTGACTTCTACACTCTGCGGCCCCCGCTCTCTCCAGCCGTGACTTCTACACTCTGCAGGCCCCGCTCTCTCCAGCCGTGACTTCTACACTCTGCAGCCCCTGCTCTCTCCAGCCGTGACTTCCATACTCTGCAGCCCCTGCTCTCTCCAGCCGTGACTTCTACACTCTGCAGCCCCCGCTCTCTCCAGCCGTGACTTCTACACTCCGCAGCCCCCGCTCTCTCCAGCCGTGACCCCTGCGGCCCCCGCTCTCTCCAGCCGTGACTTCTACACTCTGTAGCCCCCGCTCTCTCCAGCCGTGACTTCTACACTCTGCAGCCCCCGCTCTCTCCAGCCGTGACTTCAACACTCTGCAGCCCCTGCTCTCTCCAGCCGTGACTACTACACTCTGCAGCTCCCGCTCTCTCCAGCCGTGACTTCTACTACACTCTGCAGCCCCTGCTCTCTCCAGCCGTGACCCCTGCGGCCCCCGCTCTCTCCAGCCGTGACCCCTGCGGCCCCCGCTCTCTCCAGCCGTGACCCCTGCGGCCCCCGCTCTCTCCAGCCGTGACTTCTACACTCTGCAGCCCCTGCTCTCTCCAGCCGTGACCCCTGCGGCCCCCGCTCTCTCCAGCCGTGACTTCTACACTCTGCAGCCCCTGCTCTCTCCAGCCGTGACCCCTGCGGCCCCCGCTCTCTCCAGCCGTGACTTCTACACTCTGCAGCCCCCGCTCTCTCCAGCCGTGACCCCTGGGGCCCCCGCTCTCTCCAGCCGTGACCCCTGCGGCCCCCGCTCTCTCCAGCCGTGACTTCTACACTCTGCAGCCCCAGCTGTCTCCAGCCGTGACTTCTACACTCTGCAGCCCCCGCTCTCTCCAGCCGTGACCCCTGCGGCCCCCGCTCTCTCCAGCCGTGACTTCTACACTCTGCAGCCCCAGCTGTCTCCAGCCGTGACTTCTACACTCTGCAGCCCCTGCTCTCTCCAGCCGTGACTTCTACACTCTGCAGCCCCTGCTCTCTCCAGCCGTGACTTCCATACTCTGCAGCCCCCGCTCTCTCCAGCCGTGACTTCTACACTCTGCAGCCCCAGCTGTCTCCAGCCGTGACTTCTACACTCTGCAGCCCCCGCTCTCTCCAGTTGTGACTTCTACACTCTGCAGCCCCTGCTCTCTCCAGCCGTGACAGAGGATGCTTACATGTAGTGTTCCCTTGCATCTGAATCACACATTTAGCATCATGGGAAGTTTCTCTGGAGTTAAACGGCCGGACACGGACAGCGACCTTCACAGAGGCTCCGGCCATCTTCAGACTGCTTCACGCAAACACCAGCCGAGTCTGAAAGACAAAGAGCGTAAATGTCAAGTCACAGATAACCAGAAACATGATTTATAAGAACGCAGTATTCCTATAGGTCAGTGGTTTCCAAGTACTAACTACATACCGCTGTCATGTACCAGGGGCCATGTCTGGACAGAGGGCTACAAAATATTTATTAACCGTATTGTATATAGCGCAGCAAATTCCGCTGCGCTTTATTTTTATAGGATAATAGTGTCACACACAGGATACGTATACGTTATAGGGTCAGTGACCCCTCTGAAGGGATAATAGTGTCACACACACACACAGGATACCTATAAGATATAGGGTCAGTGACCCCTCTGATGGGATAATAGCGTCACACACACAGGATACCTATAAGTTATAGGGTCAGCGACCCCTCTGATGGGATAATAGTGTCACACACACAGGATACCTATAAGTTATAGGGTCAGCGACCCCTCTGATAGGATAATAGTGTCACACACACAGGATACCTATAAGTTAAAGGGTCAGTGATCCCTCTGATGGGATAATAGTGCCACACACACAGGATACCTATAAGTTATAGGGTCAGTGTCCCCTCTGATGGGATAATAGTGTCACACACACACAGGATACCTATAAGATATAGGGTCAGTGACCCCTCTGATGGGATAATAGCGTCACACACACACAGGATACCTATAAGTTATAGGGTCAGTGACCCCTCTGATGGGATAATAGTGTCACACACACACAGGATACCTATAAGTTATAGGGTCAGTGACCCCTCTGATGGGATAATAGTGTCACACACACAGGATACCTATAAGTTATAGGGTCAGTGACCCCTCTGATGGGATAATAGTGTCACACACACAGGATACCTATAAGTTATAGGGTCAGTGACCCCTCTGATGGGATAATAGTGTCACACACACTGGATACCTATAAGTTATAGGGTCAGTGACCCCTCTGATGGGATAATACTGTCACACACACACAGAATACCTATAAGTTATAGGGTCAGAGACCCCTCTGATGGGATAATAGTGTCACACACACAGGATACCTATAAGTTATAGGGTCAGTGTCCCCTCTGATGGGATAATAGTGTCACACACACAGGATACCTATAAGTTATAGGGTCAGTGACCCCTCTGATGGGATAATAGTGTCACACACACAGGATACCTATAAGTTATAGGGTCAGTGTCCCCTCTGATGGGATAATAGTGTCACACACACAGGATACCTATAAGTTATAGGGTCAGTGACCCCTCTGATGGGATAATAGTGTCACACACACAGGATACCTATAAGTTATAGGGTCAGTGACCCCTCTGATGGGATAATAGTGTTACACACACAGGCTACCTATAAGTTATAGGGTCAGAGACCCCTCGGATGGGATAATAGTGTCACACACAGGATGCCTATAAGTTATAGGGTCAGTGACCCCTCTGATGGGATAATAGTGTCACACACAGAATACCTATAAGTTATAGGGTCAGAGACCCCTCTGATGGGATAATAGTGTCACACACACAGGATACCTATAAGTTATAGGGTCAGTGACCCCTCTGATGGGATAATAGTGTTACACACACAGGCTACCTATAAGTTATAGGGTCAGAGACCCCTCGGATGGGATAATAGTGTCACACACAGGATACCTATAAGTTATAGGGTCAGAGACCCCTCGGATGGGATAATAGTGTCACACACAGGATACCTATAAGTTATAGGGTCAGTGACCCCTCTGATGGGATAATAGTGTCAAACACACAGGATACCTATAAGTTATAGGGTCAGTGACCCCTCTGATGGGATAATAGTGTCACACACACACACACACACAGGATACATATAAGTTATAGGGTCAGTGACCCCTCTGATGGGATAATAGTGTCACACACACAGGATATCTATAAGTTATAGGGTCAGTGTCCCCTCTGATGGGATAATAGTGTCACACACACACACACACACACACACACAGGATACCTATAAGTTATAGGGTCAGTGACCCCTCTGATGGGATAATAGTGTCACACAGGATACCTATAAGTTATAGGGTCAGTGACCCCTCTGATGGGATAATAGTGTCACACACACAGGATACCTATAAGTTATAGGGTCAGTGTCCCCTCTGATGGGATAATAGTGTCACACACACAGGATACCTATAAGTTATAGGGTCAGTGACCCCTCTGATGGGATAATAGCGTCACACACACAGGATACCTATAAGTTATAGGGTCAGAGACCCCTCGGATGGGATAATAGTGTCACACACAGGATACCTATAAGTTATAGGGTCAGTGACCCCTCTGATGGGATAATAGTGTCAA